>NC_090924.1:1463576196-1463879227 GCF_040938575.1 Ambystoma mexicanum | reverse complement strand
TATGCATCTCTCCCCCATCTCAGCCAGGTGAAGTATGCATCTCTCTCCCCCCCCATCTCAGCCAGGTGAAGTATGCATCTCTCCACCCCCATCTCAGCCAGGTAAAGTATGCATCCCCCCCATCTCAGCCAGGTGAAGTATGCATCTCCCCCCTCATCTCAGCCAGGTGAAGTATGCATCTCCCCCCCATCTAAGCCAGGTGAAGTGTGCATCTCTTCCCCCCCATTTCAGCCAGGTGACGTATGCATCTCCCCCCCATCTCAGCCAGGTAAAGTATGCATCCCCCCATCTCAGCCAGGTAAAGTATGCATCTCTCCCCCATCTCAGCCAAGTGAAGTATGCATCTCTCCACCCACCCCATCTCAGCCAGGTGAAGTATGCATCTCTCCCCCCCATCTCAGCCAGGTAAAGTTTGTATCTCCCCCCATCTCAGCCAGGTAAAGTATGCATCCCTCCCCCCCATCTCCGCCAGGTAAAGTATGCATCTCTCCCCCATCTCAGCCAGGTGAAGTATGCATCTCTCCCCCCCATCTCAGCCAGGTGAAGTACACACCACCGCATCTCAGCCAGGTGAAGTATGCATCTCCCCCCACCACATCTCAGCCAGGTGAAGTATGCATCTCCCCCCACCCCATCTCAGCCAGGTGAAGTATGCATCTCCCCCCCCATCTCAGCCAGGTGAAGTATGCATCTTCCCCCTCATCTCAGTCAGGTGAAGTATGCATCTCCCCCCCCCATCTAAGCCAGGTGAAGTGTGCATCTCTTCCCCCCCATCTCAGCCAGGTGACGTATGCATCTCCCCCCCCATCTCAGCCAGGTAAAGTATGCATCCCCCCATCTCAGCCAGGTAAAGTATGCATCTCTCCCCCATCTCAGCCAGGTGAAGTATGCATCTCGCCCCCCATCTCAGCCAGGTAAAGTATGTATCTCCCCCCCATCTCAGCCAGGTGAAGTATGCATCTCCCCCCCATCTCAGCCAGGTGAAGTATGCATCTCCCCCCCCATCTCAGCCAGGTGAAGTATGCATCTCCCTCCCATCTCAGCCAGGTGAAGTATGCATCTCCCCCCATCTCAGCCAGGTGAAGTATGCATCTCTCCCCCCCATCTCAGTCAGGTAAAGTATGCATCTCCCCACATCTCAGCCAGGTGAAGTATGCATCTCCCCCCCCCCACATCTCAGCCAGGTAAAGTATGCATCTCCCCCCCATCTCAGCCAGGTGAAGTATGCATCTCCCCCCCATCTAAGCCAGGTGAAGTATGCATCTCTCCACCCACCCCATCTCAGCCAGGTGACGTATGCATCTCTCCCCCTCATCTCAGCCAGGTAAAGTATGCATCTCCCCCCCCATCTCAGCCAGGTAAAGTATGCATCCCTCCCCGCCATCTCCGCCAGGTAACGTATGCATCTCTCCCCATCTCAGCCAGGTGAAGTATGCATCTCTCCCCCCCATCTCAGCCAGGTGAAGTATACACCACCCCATCTCAGCCAGGTGAAGTATGCATCTCCCCCCACCCCATCTCAGCCAGGTGAAGTATGCATCTCCCCCCACCCCATCTCAGCCAGTTGAAGTATGCATCTCCCCCCATCTCAGCCAGGTGAAGTATGCATCTCTCCCCCCATCTCATCCAGGTGAAGTATGCATCTCCCCCATCTCAGCCAGGTGAAGTATGCATCTCTCCCCCCATCACAGCCAGGTAAAGTATGCATCTCCCCCCCCCCATCTCAGCCAGGTGAAGTATGCATCTCTCACCCCCATCTCAGCCAGGTAAAGTATGTATCTCCCCCCCATCTTAGCCAGGTGAAGTATGCATCTCTCACCCCCATCTCAGCCAGGTGAATCATGCATCTCCCCCCATCTCAGCCAGGTGAAGTATGCATCTCCCCCCATCTCAGCCAGGTGAAGTATGCATCTCCCCCACCATCTCAGCCAGGTGAAGTATGCATCCCCACCCCATCTCAGCCAGGTGAAGTATGCATCCCTCCCCCCGCCCATCTCAGCCAGCTGAAGTATGCATCTCCCCCCCATCTCAGCCAGGTGAATTATGCATCTCTCCCCACCCCCATCTCAGCCAGGTGAAGTATGCATCTCTCCCCCCCATCTCAGCCAGGTGAAGTATGCATCTCTCCCCCCCATCTCAGCCAGGTGAGGTATGCATCTCCCCCCATCTCAGCCAGGTGAAGTATGCATCTACCCCCCAATCCCAGCCAGGTGAAGTATGCATCTTTCCCCCTGCATCTCAGCCAGGTGAAGTATGCATCTCTTCCCCCCATTTCAGCCAGGTGAAGTATGCATCTCTCCCCCCGCATCATAGCCAGGTGAAGTATGCATCTCCCCCCATCTCAGCCAGGTGAAGTATGCATCTCTCCCCCCCATCTCAGCCAGGTGAAGCATGCATCTCTCCCCCAATCTCAGCCAGGTGAAGCATGCATCTCCCCCCCATCTCAGCCAGGTGAAGTATGCATCCCTCCCTCCGCCCATCTCAGCCAGGTGAAGTATGCATCTCCCCCCCCATCTCAGCCAGGTGAATTATGCATCTCTCCCCACCCCCATCTCAGCCAGGTGAAGTATGCACCCCCCCAATCTCAGCCAGGTGAAGTATGCATCTCTCCCCACCCCCATCTCATACAGGTGAAGTATGCATCCCCCCATCTCACCCAGGTGAAGTATGCATCTCTCCCCTCCCATCTCAGCCAGGTGAAGTATGCATCTTCCCCCCATCTCAGCCAGGTGAAGTATGCATCTCTCCCCTCCCCCATTTCAGCCAGGTGAAGTATGCATCTCTCCCCCCGCATCATAGCCTGGTGAAGTATGCATCTCCCCCCATCTCAGCCAGGTGAAGTATGCATCTCCCCACCCCCATCTCAGCCAGGTGAAGTATGCACCCCCCCCAATCTCAGCCAGGTGAAGTATGCATCTCTCCCCACCCCCATCTCAGACAGACGAAGTATGCATCCCCCCATCTCACCCAGGTGAAGTATGCATCTCTCCCCTCCCATCTCAGCCAGGTGAAGTATGCATCTCCCCCCCATCTCAGCCAGGTGAAGTATGCATCTCTCCCCACCCCCATCTCAGACAGGTGAAGTATGCATCCCCCCATCTCACCCAGGTGAAGTATGCATCTCTCCCCTCCCATCTCAGCCAGGTGAAGTATGCATCTCCCCCCATCTCAGCCAGGTGAAGTATGCATCTCTCCCCCCCATCTCAGCCAGGTGAAGTTTGCATCTCCCTCCCATCTCAGCCAGGTGAAGTATGCATCTCCCCCCATCTCAGCCAGGTGAAGTATGCATCTCTCCCCCCCATCTCAGTCAGGTAAAGTATGCATCTCCCCCCATCTCAGCCAGGTGAAGTATGCATCTCCCCCCCCCACATCTCAGCCATGTGAAGTATGCATCTCCCCCCCATCTCAGCCAGGTGAAGTATGCATCTCCCCCCATCTCAGCCAGGTGAAGTATGCATCTCCCCCCATCTCAGCCAGGTAAAGTATGCATCTCCCCCCATCTCAGCCAGGTGAAGTATGCATCTCCCCCCCGCATCTCAGCCAGGTGAAGTATGCATCTCTCCCCCATCTCAGCCAGCTGAAGTATGCATCTCTCTCCCCCCCATTTCAGCCAGGTGAAGTATGCATCTCTCCCCCCATCTCAGCCAGGTAAAGTATGCAGCTCCCCCCCCATCTCAGCCAGGTGAAGTATGCATCTCCCCCCATCTCAGCCAGGTGAAGTATGCATCTCTACCCCCCATCTCAGCCAGGTGAAGTGTGCATCTCTTCCTCCCATCTCAGCCAGGTGACGTATGCATCTCCCCCCCCATCTCAGCCAGGTAAAGTATGCATCTCTTCCCCCATCTCAGCCAGTTGAAGTATGCATCTCTCCACCCACCCCATCTCAGCCAGGTGACGTATGCATCTCTCCCCCTCATCTCAGCCAGGTAAAGTATGCATCTCCCCCCCATCTCAGCCAGGTAAAGTATGCATCCCTCCCCCCCATCTCCGCCAGGTAACGTATGCATCTCTCCCCCATCTCAGCCAGGTGAAGTATGCATCTCTCCCCCCCCCATCTCAGCCAGATGAAGTATACACCACCCCATCTCAGCCAGGTGAAGTATGCATCTCCCCCCACCCCATCTCAGCCAGGTGAAGTATGCATCTCCCCCCACCCCATCTCAGGCAGGTGAAGTATGCATCTCCCCCCATCTCAGCCAGGTGAAGTATGCATCTCTCCCCCCATCTCATTCAGGTGAAGTATGCATCTCCCCCATCTCAGCCAGGTTAGGTATGCATCTCTCCCTCCATCTCAGCCAGGTGAAGTATGCATCTCCCCCCCCATCTCAGCCAGGTGAAGTATGCATCTCTCCCCCCCCATCTCAGCCAGATGAAGTATGCTTCCCCCCATCTCAGCCAGGTGAAGTATGCATCTCTCCCACCCATCTCAGCCATGTAAAGTAGGCATCTCCCCCCATCTCAGCCAGGTTAAGTATGTATCTCCCCCCCATCTCAGCAAGGTGAAGTATGCATCTCTCCCCTCCCCATCTCAGGCAGGTGGAGTATGCATCTCCCCCCATCTCAGCCAGGTGAAGTATTCATCTCCCCCCATCTCAGCCAGGTGCAGCATGCATCTCCCCCCCATCTCAGCCAGGTAAAATATGCATCTCCCCCCCATCTCAGCCAGGTGAAGTATGCACCCCCCCATCTCAGCTAGGTGACGTATGCATCTCTGCCCTCCCCATCTCAGCCAGGTGAAGTATGCATCTCCCCCCCATCTCAGCCAGGTAAAGTATGCATCTCTCCCCCCATCTCAGTCAGGTAAAGTATGCATCCCCCCCCATCTCAGCCAGGTGAAGTATGCATCTCTGCCCCCCCATCTCAGCCAGGTGAAGTATGCATCTCTCCTCCCCATCTCAGCCAGGTAAAGTATGCATCTCTCCCCCCATCTCAGCCAGGTAAAGTATGCATCTCTCCCCCCCATCTCAGCCAGGTAAAGTATGCATCTCTCCCCCCCATCTCAGCCAGGTGAAGTATGCATCTCCCCCCCCCATTTCAGCAAGGTGAAGTATGCATCTCTCCCCCATCTCAGCCAGGTGAAGTATGCATCTCTCTCCCCCCCCATCTCAGCCAGGTGAAGTATGCATCTCCCCCCCCATCTCAGCCAGGTAAAGTATGCATCCCACCCCATCTCAGCCAGGTGAAGTATGCATCTCCCCCCTCATCTCAGCCAGGTGAAGTATGCATCTCCCCCCCATCTAAGCCAGGTGAAGTGTGCATCTCTTCCCCCCCATCTCAGCCAGGTGACGTATGCATCTCCCCCCCATCTCAGCCAGGTAAAGTATGCATCCCCCCATCTCAGCCAGGTAAAGTATGCATCTCTCCCCCATCTCAGCCAAGTGAAGTATGCATCTCTCCACCCACCCCATCTCAGCCAGGTGAAGTATGCATCTCTCCCCCCCCCCATCTCAGCCAGGTAAAGTTTGTATCTCCCCCCATCTCAGCCAGGTAAAGTATGCATCCCTCCCCCCCATCTCCACCAGGTAAAGTATGCATCTCTCCCCCATCTCAGCCAGGTGAAGTATGCATCTCTCCCCCCCCCATCTCAGCCAGGTGAAGTACACACCACCGCATCTCAGCCAGGTGAAGTATGCATCTCCCCCCACCCCATCTCAGCCAGGTGAAGTATGCATCTCCCCCCCCATCTCAGCCAGGTGAAGTATGCATCTCCCCCCTCATCTCAGTCAGGTGAAGTATGCATCTCTCCCCCCCATCTAAGCCAGGTGAAGTGTGCATCTCTTCCCCCCTCTCAGCCAGGTAAAGTATGCATCCCCCCATCTCAGCCAGGTAAAGTATGCATCTCCCCCCCATCTCAGCCAGGTGACGTATGCATCTCCCCCCCCATCTCAGCCAGGTAAAGTATGCATCCCCCCATCTCAGCCAGGTAAAGTATGCATCTCTCCCCCATCTCAGCCAGGTGAAGTATGCATCTCTCCACCCACCCCATCTCAGCCAGGTGAAGTATGCATCTCTCCCCCCCATCTCAGCCAGGTAAAGTATGTATCTCCCCCCCATCTCAGCCAGGTGAAGTATGCATCTCCCCCCCATCTCAGCCAGGTGAAGTATGCATCTCCCCCCCCCATCTCAGCCAGGTGAAGTATGCATCTCCCTCCCATCTCAGCCAGGTGAAGTATGCATCTCCCCCCATCTCAGCCAGGTGAAGTATGCATCTCTCCCCCCCATCTCAGTCAGGTAAAGTATGCATCTCCCCACATCTCAGCCAGGTGAAGTATGCATCTCCCCCCCCACATCTCAGCCAGGTAAAGTATGCATCTCCCCCCCATCTCAGCCAGGTGAAGTATGCATCTCCCCCCATCTCAGCCAGGTGAAGTATGCATCTCCCCCCCCATCTCAGCCAGGTAAAGTATGCATCTCCCCCCATCTCAGCCAGGTGAAGTATGCATCTCCCCCCCCGAATCTCAGCCAGGTGAAGTATGCATCTCTCCCCCATCTCAGCCAGCTGAAGTATGCATCTCTCTCCCCCCCATCTCAGCCAGGTGAAGTATGCATCTCTCCCCCCCCATCTCAGCCAGGTAAAGTATGCATCTCCCCCCCCATCTCAGCCAGGTGAAGTATGCATCTCCCCCCATCTCAGCCAGGTGATGTATGCATCTCTACCCCCCATCTCAGCCAGGTGAAGTGTGCATCTCTTCCTCCCATCTCAGCCAGGTGACGTATGCATCTCCCCACCCATCTCAGCCAGGTAAAGTATGCATCCCCCCATCTCAGCCAGGTAAAGTATGCATCTCTCCCCCATCTAAGCCAGGTGAAGTATGCATCTCTCCACCCACCCCATCTCAGCCAGGTGACGTATGCATCTCTCCCCCTCATCTCAGCCAGGTAAAGTATGCATCTCCCCCCCCATCTCAGCCAGGTAAAGTATGCATCCCTCCCCGCCATCTCCGCCAGGTAACGTATGCATCTCTCCCCATCTCAGCCAGGTGAAGTATGCATCTCTCCCCCCCATCTCAGCCAGGTGAAGTATACACCACCCCATCTCAGCCAGGTGAAGTATGCATCTCCCCCCACCCCATCTCAGCCAGGTGAAGTATGCATCTCCCCCCACCCCATCTCAGCCAGTTGAAGTATGCATCTCCCCCCATCTCAGCCAGGTGAAGTATGCATCTCTCCCCCCATCTCATCCAGGTGAAGTATGCATCTCCCCCATCTCAGCCAGGTGAAGTATGCATCTCTCCCCCCATCACAGCCAGGTAAAGTATGCATCTCTCCCCCCCATCTCAGCCAGGTGAAGTATGCATCTCTCACCCCCATCTCAGCCAGGTAAAGTATGTATCTCCCCCCCATCTTAGCCAGGTGAAGTATGCATCTCTCCCCCCCATCTCAGCCAGGTGAATCATGCATCTCCCCCCATCTCAGCCAGGTGAAGTATGCATCTACCCCCATCTCAGCCAGGTGAAGTATGCATCTCCCCCACCATCTCAGCCAGGTGAAGTATGCATCCCCACCCCCATCTCAGCCAGGTGAAGTATGCATCCCTCCCCCCGCCCATCTCAGCCAGCTGAAGTATGCATCTCCCCCCCATCTCAGCCAGGTGAATTATGCATCTCTCCCCACCCCCATCTCAGCCAGGTGAAGTATGCATCTCTCCCCTCCATCTCAGCCAGGTGAAGTATGCATCTCTCCCCCCCATCTCAGCCAGGTGAGGTATGCATCTCCCCCCATCTCAGCCAGGTGAAGTATGCATCTCCCCCCCAATCTCAGCCAGGTGAAGTATGCATCTTTCCCCCTGCATCTCAGCCAGGTGAAGTATGCATCTCTTCCCCCCATTTCAGCCATGTGAAGTATGCATCTCTCCCCCCGCATCATAGCCAGGTGAAGTATGCATCTCCCCCCATCTCAGCCAGGTGAAGTATGCATCTCTCCCCCCCATCTCAGCCAGGTGAAGCATGCATCTCTCCCCCCATCTCAGCCAGGTGAAGCATGCATCTCCCCCCCATCTCAGCCAGGTGAAGTATGCATCCCTCCCTCCGCCCATCTCAGCCAGGTGAAGTATGCATCTCCCCCCCATCTCAGCCAGGTGAATTATGCATCTCTCCCCACCCCCATCTCAGCCAGGTGAAGTATGCACCCCCCCCAATCTCAGCCAGGTGAAGTATGCATCTCTCCCCACCCCATCTCATGCAGGTGAAGTATGCATCCCCCCATCTCACCCAGGTGAAGTATGCATCTCTCCCCTCCCATCTCAGCCAGGTGAAGTATACATCTCCCCCCCATCTCAGCCAGGTGAAGTATGCATCTCTCCCCCCATCTCAGCCAGGTGAAGTATGCATCTCTCCCCTCCCCCATCTCAGCCAGGTGATGTATGCATCTCCCCCCCATCTCAGCCAGGTGAAGTATGCATCTCTCCCCTCCCCCATCTCAGCCAGGTGAAGTATGCATCTCCCCCCCCATCTCAGCCAGGTGAAGTATGCATCTCTCCCCCCATCTCAGCCAGGTGAACTATGCATCTCTCCCCTCCCCCATCTCAGCCAGGTGAAGTATGCATCTCCCCACCCCCATCTCAGCCAGGTGAAGTATGCATCTCCCCCCCATCTCAGCCAGGTGAAGTATGCATCTCCCCCCCATCTCATCCAGGTGAAGTATGCATCTCCCCCACCATCTCAGCCAGGTGAAGTATGCATCCCCACCCCCATCTCAGCCAGGTGAAGTATGCATCTCTCACCCCCATCTCAGCCAGGTAAAGTATGTATCTCCCCCCCCATCTTAGCCAGGTGAAGTATGCATCTCTCCCCCCCATCTCAGCCAGGTGAATCATGCATCTCCCCTCATCTCAGCCAGGTGAAGTATGCATCTCCCCCCATCTCATCCAGGTGAAGTATGCATCTCCCCCACCATCTCAGCCAGGTGAAGTATGCATCCCCACCCCCATCTCAGCCAGGTGAAGTATGCATCCCTCCCCCCACCCATCTCAGCCAGCTGAAGTATGCATCTCCCCCATCTCAGCCAGGTGAATTATGCATCTCTCCCCACCCCCATCTCAGCCAGGTGAAGTATGCATCTCTCCCCCCATCTCAGCCAGGTGAAGTATGCATCTCCCCCCCATCTCATCCAGGTGAAGTATGCATCTCCCCCACCATCTCAGCCAGGTGAAGTATGCATCCCCACCCCCATCTCAGCCAGGTGAAGTATGCATCTCTCACCCCCATCTCAGCCAGGTAAAGTATGTATCTCCCCCCCCATCTTAGCCAGGTGAAGTATGCATCTCTCCCCCCCATCTCAGCCAGGTGAATCATGCATCTCCCCTCATCTCAGCCAGGTGAAGTATGCATCTCCCCCCATCTCATCCAGGTGAAGTATGCATCTCCCCCACCATCTCAGCCAGGTGAAGTATGCATCCCCACCCCCATCTCAGCCAGGTGAAGTATGCATCCCTCCCCCCACCCATCTCAGCCAGCTGAAGTATGCATCTCCCCCATCTCAGCCAGGTGAATTATGCATCTCTCCCCACCCCCATCTCAGCCAGGTGAAGTATGCATCTCTCCCCCCATCTCAGCCAGGTGAAGTATGCATCTCCCCCCCATCTCAGCCAGGTGAAGTATGCATCTCCCCCCCATCTCATCCAGGTGAAGTATGCATCTCCCCCACCATCTCAGCCAGGTGAAGTATGCATCCCCACCCCCATCTCAGCCAGGTGAAGTATGCATCTCTCACCCCCATCTCAGCCAGGTAAAGTATGTATCTCCCCCCCATCTTAGCCAGGTGAAGTATGCATCTCTCCCCCCCATCTCAGCCAGGTCAATCATGCATCTCCCCCCATCTCAGCAAGGTGAAGTATGCATCTCCCCCCCATCTCATCCAGGTGAAGTATGCATCTCCCCCACCATCTCAGCCAGGTGAAGTATGCATCCCCACCCCCATCTCAGCCAGGTGAAGTATGCATCCCTCCCCCCACCCATCTCAGCCAGCTGAAGTATGCATCTCCCCCCCATCTCAGCCAGGTGAATTATGCATCTCTCCCCACCCCCATCTCAGCCAGGTGAAGTATGCATCTCTCCCCCCCATCTCAGCCAGGTGAAGTATGCATCTCTCCCCCCGCATCTCAGCCAGGTGAAGTATGCATCTCCCCCCCAATCTCAGCCAGGTGAAGTATGCATCTTTCCCCCCGCATCTCAGCCAGGTGAAGTATGCATCTCTTCCCCCATTTCAGCCAGGTGAAGTATGCATCTCTCCCCCCGCATCATAGCCTGGTGAAGTATGCATCTCCCCCCATCTCAGCCAGGTGAAGTATGCATCTCTCCCCCCCATCTCAGCCAGGTGAAGCATGCATCTCTCCCCCCATCTCAGCCAGGTGAAGCATGCATCTCCCCCCCATCTCAGCCAGGTGAAGTATGCATCCCTCCCTCCGCCCATCTCAGCCAGGTGAAGTATGCATCTCCCCCCCATCTCAGCCAGGTGAATTATGCATCTCTCCCCACCCCCATCTCAGCCAGGTGAAGTATGCACCCCCCCAATCTCAGCCAGGTGAAGTATGCATCTCTCCCCACCCCCATCTCAGACAGGTGAAGTATGCATCCCCCCATCTCACCCAGGTGAAGTATGCATCTCTCCCCTCCCATCTCAGCCAGGTGAAGTATGCATCTCCCCCCCATCTCAGCCAGGTGAAGTATGCATCTCTCCCCCCATCTCAGCCAGGTGAAGTATGCATCTCTCCCCTCCCCCATATCAGCCAGGTGATGTATGCATCTCCCCCCCCATCTCAGCCAGGTGAAGTATGCATCTCTCCCCTCCCCCATCTCAGCCAGGTGAAGTATGCATCTCCCCCCCCATCTCAGGCAGGTGAAGTATGCATCTCTCCCCCCATCTCAGCCAGGTGAACTATGCATCTCTCCCCTCCCCCATCTCAGCCAGGTGAAGTATGCATCTCCCCACCCCCATCTCAGCCAGGTGAAGTATGCATCTCCCCCCATCTCAGCCAGGTGAAGTATGCATCTCCCCCCCATCTCAGCCAGGTGAAGTATGCATCTCCCCCCCATCTCAGCCAGGTGAAGTATGCATCTCACCCCCCCATCTCAGCCTGGTGAAGTATGCATCTCTCCCCCCATCTCAGCCAGGTGAAGTATGCATCTCTCCCCCACCCCCCATCTCGGCCAGGTGAAGTATGCATCCCCCCATCTCAGCCAGGTGAAGTATGCATGCCCCCCATCACAGCCAGGTGAAGTATGCATCCCCCCCCATCTCAGCCAGGTGAAGTATGCCTCTCCCCCTATCTCAGACAGGTGAAGTATGCATCTCTCCCCCCATGTCAGCAAGGTGAAGTATGCATCTCTCCCCCACCCCCGTCTCAGCCAGGTGAAGTATGCATCTCTCCCCCCATCTGAGCCAGGTGAAGTATGCATCTCTCCCCCACCCCATCTCAGCCAGGTGAAGTATGCATCTCTCCCCCATCTCAGCCAGGTGAAGTATGCATCTCCCCCCATCTCAGCCAGGTGAAGTATGCATCTCTCCACCCACCCCATCTCAGCCAGGTAAAGTATGCATCTCTCCCCCAATCATCTCCCCACATCATACTGCCATTAGCTTGACATGCAACTCACTGAGTAGCCAGGATCGTTGACCTGTGTTCCGCTAGATGTAGCGTGGTATCGTGGAGTTCCGCATGACCATTGAATCATGGGTTGATCGGGAAATCGGGCAAAACAATGTGTGATGATCTTGTTTGAGTCACATACCATTTGCACGTTGATGGAGTGATATAACTTACGGTTGCGCTATACTGCCTCCATGGCATGTGGGACCACCAATTCAACATGGGTGCAGTCGATGGTGCCAGTGCAACCAGGGATGCCGGCCAGTGAATGGAAGCCAACTTTGGTGTTGGAGATCTCCTGGGCTGTCCGTGGTAGGAAAATGTGGTTGCCTGTGTGCTTCAGGAGGGCATCAAGCAGTTGGTTCAGCGTCCGTGAGAATAATGGTTGTGATATGCCATGCATCTGCCCTACTGTGTGCTGGTAGGTGCCTGTGGCCAGAAAGTGGAGCACAGACACCACCTTCAGTAGAGGGGGGATGGCGGTACGAATGTCTATGAGGCTGGCAATGTCGTTATGTATCATGTCCACAATGGTGGTGATGGTGTCCAGGTCCAGACGGTACAGGGTGTGGATCTGCTCAGGGGTTAGGCTGAATGGATTGGCTCTGATTTGAGGGATTGGGGGCTGTCTGTGTGGTACAACTGCCTGCAATGGTGGTGCAGGCTGTGCCTGCCTCACGCTTCTTCTCCTCCTGCGTCTCCTCTCTGTTGCCTGTTGTTGTTGTTGTTTTTACAGCACTTCCACTGCAATCATGTCCTCCAGCCCCAGCATTGCTACTAGTATTGGAATCATTTTGGTGTGTGACTGGGTGTGGGAAGTGGTGGGATGTGCTCCTTTTGTGCTGGCCCTGTCTACATTGCCTCCACCTGTGATGATTGTGTGCACCTGTGTCAGTTGGGAACACTGCACATGGCCGTTTACGGGTGGTCCCCGATGCCGGTATTTGCTCCATGCCGGTAAGGTACTTTTCTGTCTTCTGTAGGCCGTTATTAGCATGTCCACATTACTTGTGTTCAGCTCCTGTTTAAACCATGCCGCTATTGCCGGCATGTGAGGTCGCGTGCCTGCGCCCATGGCGCTAATAGAGGCACCGTTATTTCCGGTACCACTAATAGCAGGTTGGTGGGTCGTAATGGACTGGAGCGGTAAGCGATGGCGGTAATCCTTCACCTGCATCGTTTTTCCCTTAACTCCAACCTCGTATTGAGGCCCAATAGTTCGTTATCCAGGGCTTGTCCTTGGGTGTGCCTAGCAAACAATTTCTCCAATTCCCATTGGAATTCTCCAAAGTTTCCGAGTAGTGGATCATCCTGATTTACTAATGGTATGGGCCAGTCTGCTGCGCTGCCTCCCAAGTATGCAAGTACAAAGGCGACTCTTGCACTATCGTTAGGGAAGGCCCCAGGATGGCACAAAAAGTGAAGGTGACATTGGTTCATGAATATGGCATACTTGTTAGGATCGTCAGCAAAACGTTTGGGCGGGGCCAGTGGCACTGCCCCTGGGAGCACCACTTGAACTGGTGGTGATGGATGCGGCATAGGAGTTGGTGCAATTCCGGGTAATGGAACCTGCCCTGCGTGTGTCTGAAGCATCTGTCACGCCAGATCCTCTGTTCGTTCTCGGGCTACAATAAGGTCTCTTCTTAAGGCATTGGTCTCTTGTCTGGCAACATGTACTTTGGCCCGCAGTTCCCCCAGCAATTGGACCAACTGGTCCATTTCTGAGGTGTCCATAATGCCCAAGCAGAGATTCAGAGAGGCTTTGCGTTCTGTAACGCTCACCTGGTCTCTGCGGGGACGTTGGGGCACGGTTGTAGCCCTCCCTGGACTTAGCTCCCCTGGATCAGACTTCTTCCCCTGCTTCTGTAGTTTGGGCTGCTCTGGTTGCTGGCCATGCCACTTGAGAGAGTATGAGAGGGAGTGAGAATGCTGTGGTTGGACTGTGATTTCCCTCGAACCCTTTGTTACAAAATGAGGCGAGCATGCGTTTACCCATATAGTCTCACCTGTTTTCTTATGAGGACCTAGTTGCTTCACTGGTCCGCGTGTGTGGCAGCCCAGACTGGCTGTGGCTGAACCACTTTGAAGGTAAGTGTTCTTAACAATGATTATTGTCCGTATACTTTTGCAATGTCTTATTCCCTTGATTATTGTCTGTAACCCTTGTAATGTCTTTCCTCTCCCCAATAGGTGTGAGGAAGGCCACGCGGAGTCACAGTGTTTGGAACAAGTCCAAATGGGTGCCAGAGGGGTTTACGAGGTTTCCAAATAGAAGGTAAATTGGGGTTTCAAGGTCAAGCGCAAGAATTATGTGTTGCACGACCAAGCGTAAGATATTTATGTAGTTTGTAACCTTGCATGTCCTTTTCTCTTGCAGGGATAGCCTGGCGGCGTCAGATGGGAAGCGGTTATCCGAAGACCTGCCAGCGGTTACTGGATGGATGGTTCTGTGAGGATTTGGGGTGAGAAGAAGCGCTCCCGTGTAGTTAGATGCCTGGAACAGGTGAGGATGTGCCTCGACAACAATGACAATTGCAATCAGGTAAGATGCAATGTGCTGCAGGCGATGGAATTGTAGGAGTCAGGTAAAATGCGCTTCCGGCAATGGTGTTGCTGGTGTCAGGTAAGCTGCGCTTCAAGCGATTGTGTTGCTGGAAGCAGATAAGTTGCGCACCGAAGATGAGGTGCCGGATTCAGGTAACGGCGCTTCAAGCGATGGTGTGGCTGGAGTCAGGTAAGCTGCACGCTGAAGGTGTTGTACTGGAATCTGATGAGATGCGCGCTTAAGAGGATGAACTGGAATCAGGTAAGAATGCTTCAGGCAGCGGTAAGCATTACGCTGCAAGAAGCAGACTAACACGAAGCACTTGCATGTTTGTGGGGCAGGCTTAAACAGCCTGGTCCCAGCCACGCCCCTTTGGCTCCGCCTGTGGCCCCACCTTGCCACTCCCAGAGACTGCTGCACATGCACCCCAATGTTTCCCTATGGCCACGCCCGGCCTAGATGTACCTGGGGAGCCTGCTGGGGAGGAAGTAACACGTGCCCCAGACACAAAGTGTGCAGAGAAGCTCATTCAACCACACAAGGTTGTTCCACACACTCAGCCTCATTTGGTGGAGGGATTACAGGTGTGGTCTTGGGCAGTCCTCTTGGGGATGTCCTTGTTGGTAGCACAGGAGTTCTGGCTGCTTTCTTCTTGGAGGTATTAGGTTGCCCCTTTTCCTCCTTCTTCTTGGAAATTGCAGTCAGTAAGTCCTATGGACTGGGAGTTACAGTTTCCTCTATAATCTCCTCTGGAGAGCCCCTTCAGGTACTCTCTCTGGCCTCTCTCTGGCCTTTCTAGTCTGCTACTGTGTCCTTTTGCTGGGAGGCCTGGGGGAGCTTGATACAACTCCAAGAGTTTTTAAGTCATTCCCCAGCAGGACTCTCCCGGGTACTTCACTCTGCACACTTACAGGTGTCTTGACAGTCATACCATTACACTGGATGAGAGCTGGTAACTGTGGAAGCATTTGTACAGGGCCTCCAGCAAGCTCAGTCAGGAATTTGGGTGCTTTAGCAACATCCTCCTCTCTGAAAAATGATTCATCAACTACAGTTATGATGGCCCCAGTGTCTCTGATGACAGGGATCTCATGACCATTCACAAGAACACTGTTTTTGTAATAATCTTTAGTATTGTCTGGAATAGAGTTGTACACATCTAAGTTATGTTGTTCCCACAGACCCAGGGATTCTAAATAAACACTGGCTGAGACTTTCATGGGTTCCTCAGCCACTAAGTGAAAGTTTCCACTTGCCATTGGTAATTCATCCACTGGGGCTAAGGAGACAGTGTGGACCCCTGAAGGTTTGCCCTTACATCTGGGACCCCCTTTCACATGGTCAGTTGACCCACAAGCATATAATTTACCAAATGTCTTTATGAATAGGGGTTTGTTCTGAATTCTTTCTGGTTTGTCCCCAGAAGGTACACTAGCCTGATTTGGTTTCCCCTGTGGCTTACCCTTGTTATGTTTGTGGCCCTCTTTTGGAGTGGGAGTATTAGAATTCTCTTTAGTATTTTTCTTGCGCTGCTTCCCCTCATCCTTCTTCTGAGTTGCCCCAGAATCCTTGTGAGTAGCCCTGTTGGCAAACCACAAGTCAGCAGCCCTTGCTAACTTCTTTGGATCAATTTCTTTAGAGTCAGCCAAGTGCTGTCTCAGCTCAGGAGAGCAGGCATCATAAATAGATTCCAACATAAAACGATTTCTCATACCTTCATAAGTGTTCACTCTGTAACCCTTAACCCATCCATCTAAGTTTTTCAAACATTCAGTCACCCAGTAGTTCAAGGGGTACCATCATGCTTTTTGAGGGTTCTAAATCTCTTAAGATACTGAGAAGGGGTCTTCCCAAATCTAGCTATCAAAGCTAGCTTCACAGTTTCATACTCCTTTCTGTCTATATCCCCCAACTCCATTACCACATCAGTTGCAACCTGGGGTAGCCTAGACAAAAGCCAAGGAATCAACTGATTCCCTGTAATGTCTTAAATCCCATGGTTATATACAAAAGCAGCCAACCAATCCAAAATATCAATCTTAACCTCATATATACTTACTACCTACATCTTTGGGCATGCGAGGCCTCTTAGGACTGGAAGACCTAGAATATTCCGGGAGAGAACCAGTTTCAAGAGACCCCTTTTTAATTTCAAGTGCATGATTCAATTCCAATTCTCTGAGTCTAAGCTCTTGATGCTTTGTTTCAGTTTGAGATTGGATTCTTTTAAATTCTAACTCCATTCTCATATTTTCAAGTGAGGCAAATTCAGGACTTAGTGTTGGATCTGGTGGGGTTCCTGTGGTCAAAGGTTGAGGCCTATGAGCAGGTCGAGGGAAGACAGGGCCTACATTGTGAGACTCTTCTGCCTCATATAACTCATCCATGACATTTGAGCTGGGCTCAGACACATTATTATCCTCATCAACATTTTCCACATTTGCTGCAGGTGTGGGGGTTTCAGACCCACTCCTCAGACTTTGGTATTCTAACAACTTTTCTATTAATTCAAACTTTTTGCCTTTTACAATGAGATTCCTAGTTTTACATATATCTCTCAATTGATCAACAGTTAAAGTCATGAGGGTCTCCTGTCTGTAGCTTTCCATATCAGTCTTGATAAAACAATTGCTTTACTAGTGTTGCTTCGCCTTGGGAGGATTATTTGAACAAAGGTAAAAGTAGCACCCCCACATGTAACAAGTATACTTTATCCTCACCACTGTACACCAGTGTTAGGCAAAATCACCTGCAGTACCCTTGGGGAACACTACAGGCAATTAAGACTACAAGTGTCAGTACAATTTCACCTTTAGTACACGCCTGTACTACACAGTAAAGTGGTAGCGATGGCTGAGCAGCCAGACTTATCTCAAGAGTTGAGTGAGCAGCAGAACAAGTTACACAAAGGACCAACCAATACAGTGATTCAAATAGACAGTTACTCAAGGTTTCTTGGTGAAAGAATATACATTTATTTACTCAGTCAGTTAGAAAATATTACACTAGCACAAGCAGCTCAATAGCAAACACTAATAAACCACAAAAATCCAACCGGTAAGTAAATGAAAAAGTTTTGCTCCAAAATGAAGGGGGAGCAAAATGGCACTTCAGATACTTAATAAAGGAGGGAAAATACAAGGTTATAAGAATAGACAGGCCAAATACATTCATAGGCAGGGTTTCAGTTAAATACAACCAGCAATTCTTCTCAATAGGCCAGTGCCAAAGTCAATGGTTCAGAGTCTTTTGTATAGGATAGCACAATTCTGGTATATAACGGTTAAGTCTTTGCCATATGTTTTTAAAGGATTTGGCTAGGCCAAAAGTTTGATGAATGTTTAAGGAAGGACAAGCCTTCGTAGTTGAGGAAAGTTTCACACACTTTCTCGATTGGTTGAAAAGATTCCGGACCGCGTTTGCACAGAACCTTGTCAATGTAGAAAGCTGTAGCTGAGGCAGTTGTTCTTGGCAGTTCGAGCAGATCTCGCTGTTCCTGAGCTTAAGTCATGGGGACAAGAAGGAGGACGTTGGGAGGTTCCTGCACTGCCCAGGGAAGAGGCCAAAAGCTGTAGCAAGACATTGGTTTAAGGTGTGAGTGCCTTGAAGACCACGAGCTGGTTTCCTACCCTCTGGTTATCTGGTTCTCAATAGCACTCTGATGAAAATTTGACCAGATGAGGACGGTGTCCAGGTGGCTTGCAAGTTGGTTCTTCCCACCAAACGCAAGGGGAGAAGTCAACCTTGAAGGGCTTCTCTGTCATCAGAGTTTCAGGCAATTCGGACTTGCAGCAGGGCTTCACCGCTCGTCCAGGAGTTGCAGCAGTCCTCTTCCTTCCTCTCCTCTTCGGTTCTTTTGTTCCAGTGGTCAACTCTGCTTTCCAAGTCCCAGAGACCTGCTTTTAAACAGTTTTCCCCCATTTGTTCTAGCTTGGCTGTCACTCACACAGCAGGGTGGCTGTCCTTGGTGGACAGCCAGCCGGCCAATCATGCCAGAGTGCATTCAGGTCTCCTAGCAGACTAAGCACAGGGAGTTTCGGGCACCTCCCTCACATCCTGCCCACCCCAGACGCTCAGGCGCCAGAGGAGGGCTTCAGCACCGAAGCTCGCCAAAGGCCAACAAACAAAGGGACCAAACCTGGTTTGGCACGCAGAGACAAACACAAGAAAGACCTTCCCTAAAAGAAATGGCTAAAAAAGATGACAGAGTCTGTTTTTACAGATAGGTCTTGGGGCGCCATATTGAAAAACATGGCTGACCCGATTTTTAGCTACCGTTGTTAGTTGTCGGGATAAAATAATGGTAGTTTGATCTAAACCACTGCCACCAGCCACTCAAAGTAGGAAAGGGTAACATTTTACTGTTACATGAGTGTTTTGACTCAGGGGAAGCTAGGCAACCCCCCCAGCACTCTATAGGAAGATAGTGTGTGCTGGATCAGTAAATTTAAAGAGACTAGTAAAGTCAATTTAACTTTACATGCTCTGGGAGACAGTAGTCAGTCCCAGGGAAGGTATTTAAACCTTGGGGAGTCTGAAAACCACCCCTGTGCCACTGCACTGAAGGTGCTGTGTGACACACAGAAAACGATGATGCCTATGGAGTTTGTTAAAAACACCACAACCACAGAACACACAAAGTAAAACACACATCAAAATACATGAAAGAGTGGGAAAAAAGGCTCACACTCTTTCCAGGTAAAAAAAAATAAAATCCTAGAAATCCAGCAAAGTTTCTGGGGGGTCTCAAAAGGTAAGGGACATGAGCACATTTTGAGAATTTGCCCTAACACCATACCTGGACGCTGCTGTTACATCTAGGGTTATTGCCCTCTCTCCCACTTTCCAGGTCTCCCAAATCTGGGTGCTGATATTGCATCGTTTGCTTTGCATTTACTGTTATTGTATTCACTACTGTTCCCCTCGATGGGCCCCTTCTCCTTCTTGCCGCAGATATTGCATAACCACTCAGTAGACCTGTTGCCATCTTAGTCCTGATAACTCGCCTCAGATACCTTCTGTCCCTGCCCTCTGACCCCCACATCGCTCTGCTGCTTGACTACTCCATCACACAACCATGACTGACCACCCCTTCTGGATATAGATCCCCCATCAAAAAAGGCTCGCTCCCTCTCAAACCCCTCATTCCAGCCCCTTCTGTACCCCACCCACCCCTATAGCTCATCCCTGCCGGCGCATAACCTCTGCTCTAGCACCCAACTTCATGAACATCCTCTATATCCCACATCGGGTCACCACCTACAACTCTTCCCCCTGAACATAGATACACTCTGACCACCCCGTGCCCAACCCCTAATCACCTTTCCGCCTCTAACTCTAAGATCGGAGGAGCGCTCTGGTGCGCCAACCACCCCACACCTCAAACCCTCATCCCACACACCTTAACCCACACAAACAAATCCTCCCACTACACTTCCCCCTACCATCTATTGAGAACGTCCCCCTACTCCCCGTCCATACACCCCGCTCTATTTCAAACTCAAGTGCGAGAGGAGCTCTCTGGTGCTCCAAACATCACAAGTCCCCCACCTCCACCGTGGCTTCTTTGTGCTCACTCAGGAACTCCACCCGCAGACCATATCCACTACGTCAGACCTCCCTGCCACTGCCAACCCCCCTATGACACCCGCACTACCACACACTCACTCGTGGAGAGCTTGACATCACTCCAACACTAACATCCCTCTACCGACACGCTCCCCATCCACACCCCCTACCTCAGTCCCACACTTCTTCACCCCCAACACCTCTCTCTCAATATCCCAGTGTCCCCTTGACAGTGCGATCCCTAGAGGAAAACCGCAACCCGCAAAATCCACACATCCTACTGCCCCCATCTACAATACCCTCTCACCCTACCTCCCAGACCGCCCTCTCTGCCCCCCTCAGCTCCTACTTGCCCCCTCCCACAGACCTCCCCTTAATTCCCCTTCCCTTCCCTGAAAGTAGCACGACTTGCCCTTTCTAAAACAATCGCTTCATCCGCTTCTCCCTCTGACCCTCCTACCCTCTATCACATCCCTCTGGCAGCCAAACACACAAAATGCGGAAAGTATGACCAACCCTCTCCCTCGACTCTCCATGCCTCACCACTCCTTCATCGGTCCAAACTCCCATCCTTTCCCACCGCTACCATCAGAGCCTCCCCTCTCCTCTCTCCGTCTCCACTCCTTCTTCTCGACTTCTCACCCACTACACCTAAACCCCTAGCGCCCTCCAGACTCGAACCACAAACAACTCACCCAACCCCTCATACTACACGTGCACCACCCTCCACCCCCCTGGTACTTCCCATCAACTCTCTCGCCTACCTACCAGCACCCACCTACTTTTCCTACTCCCCTGCAACCTCACCCACTCACCCAACCCACAAAGAGTACATGCATCCAGATCCCCCACTAACTCCCCTGAGTCAGTCTAATTCAACCTGGCTGATCTACCACACCTACCATATCACTGAGCACCCGTGTCCACCTAGCACCACCAACAACAAGCGTCATGAAAATCCTCTCCCCTCATGAAGTCACATGCCCACATGCCTCCTTCTCAATGCCCCCTCTGTGGTGAGAAATAGACACAGCATCTTCGACCTCCGATCCTCTAACAATGTTGACCTCATTTTTATCACGAAATGTATTTCTCCAACAACTTGCCCCATTTGCACATGAGGCCTTCGCCCCTTGATACTCACTTATCACCCACAACTGACCTTCCAGAGGTGGCACAGTGGCAATCCTATATAAACCTCATTTCTCCATCTCACTTGTCGAACCCCAGACAGCAAACGCTACCGGAGAATCCCTTCTAGTGAAACTCTCGCTACCATCAACACTCACTCACAGCTTCCTTCTCATACACAGACCCCCTGGATATGACAGACATTTTGCCAACTACCATCCAGGTAAATCACCCAACTCTTACACTATTGGAATATTTCAATATCTGGTTCGCAATGCCCAACAACCCCATGAGACATCCTCAGGTCGACTGTCTTGAAGCTCTCAACCTCTCTCGACATACCACTGGTCCAACTCACTCAGGTGGTCACACCCTTGATGCGATCTTCAGCACCTTTGACTGTGCCTCTATATCCAGTCACAAACCGCTTATCTGTACAGACCACTCTGCCATCCCTTTCTCTATCCACACTCCAGCCCCTCCTCCCACGGCTCCCCCTGCGCTCACTTCTTTGATCACAAATGCTGAAACAAAGTCAAGGTACTCCCCGACCTAGCCAAAGCCCTGCTATACTACTCCCCAGCGACGCTGACCTGTGGTAGACCCTTAAGCATTGAATCCTTTGACTCCTGGCTTGAAGAATCACTAATTCCTCTCACCCCCCGCAACCACACACAAAGGACCATCTCCCCAAATGGTTCACGCCCCACCTGAGGACTCTCAAAAGTCAAAATAACTCCCTTGAGCACAAATGGTGAGCTTCTAAAACCTCTCTCTGCAGTTCTATATTCGCCCACCACCACCGTAACTACAAATCCAAGATCTGAAAGGCCAGAAAGGCCTATTACAATAAATGTATTCTGAACTGTGGCATCAGCTGCAAAGAACTGCACAAGATCATCTCTGAATTCGTGAAACCTACTTGCAACTCACCCAAACCACCCCCACACAAACGCTCTGCGATTCCTTCTTGCTGCTACACTTCTACAGCACTGTACTTGACAGGACGGCATCCCTTAAAACCAAACTCCCCACCTTCACCCGCTGCACCTCAGCTAGCCTGCCCGATCCTATTGCCCCAACAACCTCAATGCCAGCCCTTCGACTCTTTCTAACCCCTCTCGAGAAATGAGTTCCTAGATCTAGTATCCGGAAGCAGACCCTCCAGAGCCCCCCTTCACCCCTGCCCCGCCTCTCTTCTGAAAGAAATACTCTCCTCTATTTGCTCAGGAGAACAAGCAAGGTACATACTAAACGACTCCCTCACCTCTGGCATCTTTCCAGAGGCCTTTAAAATAGCGCATGTCAAACCGCTTCTAAAAAAGGCATCCCTCGTCCCCCACGACCCTAAGAATTACAGGCCGATCTGCAACATTTCTCGCGAAACTCATGGACCGGGCTGCATACTCCCAACTCAACTGTGTCGTAGAATCCAACAAACTACTCAACCCTGCGCAATCAGGCTTCAGGCCGTGCCAAGGAAGAGAAACCACTCTGATCTCAATCTGGGATGATCTCAAGATCGCAGCAGACACTGAGGGTTGCACAGTGCTGATTCACCTTGATCTGTCAGCAGCCTTTGACACTGTTAACCATTCTATCATCCTTGCCGGCTCCACTCCCTAGGAATCCATGGCTCGGCACTCAAATGGATTGCCTCATTCCTCAGCAACAGGAAACAAATGGCCTTCCTCCCCCTTTTGTCCCCTTTTGTCTCAACTGCTTGCGCTGTGAACACTGGAGTACCCCAAGGAGCCTGCCTCTCTACTTTCCTTTTCAACCTCTATTTGACCACACTACAAGGAATCTTCCGTGTGCACAACCTCTCCTGTTACAACTGCTCTGACAATACCCAAATCATTCTAACAATTCCCAAATCAAGTACCAACCCCCACCCCAACCTTGCCTCAGTGATATTGACTGATATATGACAAGAAATCACCTCCTCCCGAATCCTGATAAATCTGAAATCATGGTGTGTGGCAGTAATACCCTTCTCTCGCAACCACTCGATTGGCACGGTCCCACCTTCCTCTGAAATAGTCAAAAATCTTGGCTGCACTATGGACTCTGACCTAACCCTCTCCCGTCAGATCAATAATGTATCAAAATCCTGTTACTACCACCTCAAACTCCTTAGACACATTTTTCCTTACCTCACCTATTCCAACCGACTAGCTGCTGTTATGTTATTGTTATGTCAAGACTGGACTATGCCAACTCCTTATACCTGGGAGCACCGGCATAACAACTTAACAAACTCAAAAGAACCCAAAACGCCACATCTCCTCCGCTGTCTGCACCCTTCACAGGCTCCCTATAGGACCAAGGACCACCTTCAAAACCCTGTGCATTACCCACGGAGCAGTGCACAAGACAGGCCCTTCTTATCAACAAAATAAGATTAAACCCTACCTCCCCATCACGCACCCTAAGATCAAGCACCGCTCTCTTACTAATGATTCCAACCTCCAATTCAGCCAGAATTGAAGGATCCACCTTTTCAACCTTGGCTCTAACTCTGTGGAGCTCTCTCCCCCCACACAGTCGACACACCCAAGACTACACGGCCTTCCGCAAAGCTCTAAAAACCTTGCTCTTTCCGTAAACTTGACTAATGACCATCTAGGGCCGCTGAAATCCTGAAACACCATGGAGCAAGACTTCATTGTCAATGGGAGCCTACTACACAAGCCTAGCTGCCTCCTGTGCCATCTCCCTCTGAATGCAGCTACTGCTAAACGAGTGGATGTAACACGGAACAACGGGCCGGGAAGAACAAAAACACCCACCCCAGACACTCATCTCTCCTATCACTATGCTCACTCTCTACTCTACACCAACACATAATAGAGCGCAGCTACACCCCTCGATCAATTTCGGCCTAGTTGCTCACATACGAACAATACATGAACACCCCAACACCCTGCTAGAACGCAGCTATACCCAATGAAAAATCGGCATAGCTGCTCACATAAGCATCATACACAGATCTAATTCAGCCAGAATGCATTCTCAGAGACCAACCACCAAACTGCACACATTCAACTGATCTCTCAATACCAAAACACCTAATGTTAGGATGCAGCTACCATCAGGCAATCGCATCAGCTGCTCACATATTGAGTGCACCCAAGCACCCTATAATATACTACTCTCTCAACTGACCTGTACTACGGTCCCCGAGGGCGTTCAATCCACAAGCGCTTTGAGGTCATGCCAATGATATATAGAGTGCTATATAAATGTCAAATAACATAACATAACATAGCATCCTGCCACGTTTGGCAGTAATTCAGCAGTACATTTGCTGAATTACTGCCAAAATCATATACCACTACTGCTACCTGGTCATGTAGGATTACAATGGGAATACAAGTGGTAGTAGGGCGGTGTCAGTTGCCAATTTCTGAGTCCATAGGACTCATTAGAGCTCAATTTGGTGGCAGGGAGCCATTATGTCTAGAACATGAAAGGCAATGTTTACAATTACTATTAAATGCTGCCTGCTATGCATGGCAGTCAGTGTGTGCAATGGATCCCTAGGGAACCCTAGCATTTGTGCCAGCATGAAAATGTTGGTACAAATGTTGGGGCATTTGTATTGCTGAGAGGAAGGGAGGCAGCAGAAATGCAAGTTCCTCCTGTCCTCTCCACCATACAAATGAATGAACATGTGATGTGGCATGAATGAAAAGCTTTAACACCTTTCATACACATCCAAGCACTAATTAAAACTCAAAAGAGGATTTTGGCAGAATTACCACAAGCAGTGTTGCCTCAATCGTCATTACGCACATTTTTTACATTAAAGTGGAGGATGTAATTCCATTACCACCAAAAAAGGTGGCAATAACAGAATTACCACCAGGTTTTTAGTGCACCGCCAAACTCAGAATGGGACCTAAAATGTCTTAACCGTACAGAGCTAAAACAATAGGAAAGTAGAAGCTTAACATTTATAAAAGAATATTGTAGTTTTGAGTTCATTAAACTATAATATTTATTGAGACTGATGGTGTGTGCTACTTGCTGCCTTGCAAGAAATTCTGTGAAAGCCAAGCCCAGAAATCCGCAATTCGATAATGAACTTGTGTACTGTGTGAGGACTACGTACATGTAGAATGGGACCTAATTCATAATTGGAGAGGACTACATCAAAAGGTGGCATGGAGAAGGCTTCTTCCAGCAATCATCGGGCAGGTAAACTATCTACTTGAAACTCTCACTACTCCATTTCTCGTTCTCCTTCTAAAAAACAAAGCCGATGGGCTAACCATACCTCCTCTAACACCTATCCGCCTCCCCTCTCTTCTTCCTAAACTCAACTTCTCTACTCTTCCTTACCTCATCAACTGAGCATTGCACTCTGGAATGCTCAGCAGCTACGCAACAAAATGTCCTTTATTACTGCCAACTTTCACTCCAGCTCTCCTCCCATAGATCTTTTTTCTATCACTTAAACCTGGATTTCTCCAACTAAAACTGCCACTCTGGCAGCCCTTCACGACTCCAAACTATCCTTCATTCACTCTCCTCCACTGACGGGGAGAGGTGGAGGCATCAGATGTTAGGCAGAATCATATGCAGTACACTTTGGGAACACCACACACAATTAAGACTACAAGTGACAGTACAAATGTACCTTTGGTACAAGCCTGTACTACACAGTGAAGTGGTAGCGATGGCTGAGCAGCCAGACTTATCTCAAGAGTAAAGTGAGCAGTATCAGAAGTTACACAAAGGACAGTAATTACTGTGGTTCAAACAAAGACTGACTCAAGGTTTCTGAGTAAAAGAATATACACCTATTTACACATCAGTTATAAAACATTTCACTATTATTAAGCAGCAGAAAATCACATTCTTAATATACTACAGCAACACCCAATCAATTCTGGAAAAGTTCAGCTAAAAAATGAAGTGTGAGCAAAATGGCACTCCAGCAATTTAAAAGGGAGGGAAAGACAAAGTTAGACAAGAATTGAGCAGCACCAACAAGTAAGTAAGCAGGGCAATCTAGAAAACGTAACTACAGTGAGGAAATCAAATCAAGAGGCCTGGGCCAAAGTCAATGGACCAAAGTCTTTGCAGAGGATCACACAGTTAGGGTAGTTCGCAGTTCAGTCATTGCCAAGAGTTCAGAACGAAGTTGGTCGAATTAAAGGTTACTTTAATGAAAGAACTAAGAATGCAAAAAAGGAAATTAGAATCTCAATGGTGACACACCCATTCTGAAGAGAACAAATTGCAACTTAAACACTTCGCCAACAATTACAAAAAATAAATCCTACTAACTTTTTCAACGAAAGAATTTCTAACGCAAGCTCCAACACTAAGGAACTATTTGCTATCTTAAGGGAACTAGAATCCCCTGTATCCCCTCCTGACAATACACCCAAAGATTAAAAAATTATGCACCAGCATCCAACATGCCCTAGCTAACAAAATTATAATACTTCAAACTAAAATCTCAAAAAAAAGCCTTGCTACCTCCTTATTAGACACCACTCCGAAGTCCCACCACTAACACTCCTAGCGCAGCTCCTTTCAAAGTCGCCAAAGTCTCCATCCAGGAAACTGAAAAAATCATTGCATCCCTTAAGCCCTCCAACTGTAAGGGCGACAACTACCTAGCCCAACTAATCAAGGATGCAGCAAGGGACCTAGCCCTCTTTATAACTAAACTGATCAATGCCTCCTTTTCCACTAACACTATACCAAGCAACTTAAAAGAGTCATGGGTTTTACCTCCCCTCAAGAATCAAACCCTAGACCGCTCTAGCTCTGCCAACTATAGGCCCATCACCACGGTACCCTTCCTCCTCAAGATAATAGACAGAGTAGCCTCTTTACAAATTCAGCGTTATCTTGAATCTAACCAACTCCATGGCGCCCGCCAATCTGGGTTCAGACCACAACATGGTACTGAGACAGCCTTAATCGATCTCAAACCCAAATTGACAAGCTCAATGACAAGGGTAACACTGCCATGCTTCTCCTCCTTGACCTGTCGGCAGCCTTTGACCTGGTGGACCACACAGCCTTGTGTGAACACTTGGCATTGGCGGCCCACTTCTCAATTGAGGCCATAGCCTGGGTCCAATCATTTCTGGACAACCACACCATGAGAGTTTTTTCCACGTCGGCATCAGCAGACCCCATCAAAATAACCTGAGGTATCCCCCAAGGTTCTTGCGTCTCGCCAACTATGTACAATATATTTACCAAGCCCCTAGTTGACAAATTGGACAGAATGGGTGTCACCTACACTAACTACGCAGATGACACCCCGATCCTCATTCCCCTTTCGGGCAATTTTGTCTCTGATACGGCCTTGGTAAATTAAATATTCCTCATCATTCAGGCATGGATGACCAATCATGGCCTCTGCCTGAATGATGACAAAACTGAAATCCTACTCCTAGGCTCTTCTGCTAACCTAAAGAAACTCAGACCCAACTACTCTGTATTTAATATTGACGGTAACATAATTACAGTAGCCAAAGTAGTGAAAACATTAGGCTTTCCCCTTGACTCCACCCTGACGTTGAAGAAACTGGTAAATTCCCTAGCATCCTCCACCTCCTATACCTGCAAGCTCATTAGGGCATGCCGAGCTTTCCTAACACATGCCAGCTGCATCATCCTTGCCAATGCCTTAATACTTTCCAAACTCGACTACTGTATTGCCCTGTATCTGGGAGCCAACAAACACATCATTGATAAAATAAAATTTTGAAAAATAATGCCCTTAGAACTGCCCTCAACTTACCCACTAGAGAAGACATCTCTAATATAAGAAGAGAACAACAGTGGCTAAAAATTAGCAACAGGATCTCACTTAAAATAGCCTCACCAACCTACCAATGCCTTATTAACGCAGCCCCCCCACCTAGCAGAGGGAATAGTGAGAAGAATATCAACCCGCCCCTCCAGAGCTGCCAACTCATACTGCATACAGATACCGAGATTCAGGTTAAAAAAAAACAGGTGGCAGTAGCTTCCCATTTAAGGCAGCCCAGTACTGGAACGCTCTCCCACTTGATGTTAGAATAGATCAATCCTTTCACAGCTTCAGATGGAATATTCTCAAATAGCTACATTCCAACGACCCCCATTACTAACCGCAAACTACCTCAGCCTCTGACCTCCGGCCCAACCCTAACTTCTCTATTTGTACATATGTATATCCTTTCATTCGTTTTGTCAATTACTTATTTGCAATGTTTTCTTTCCTCATGTACCCTTGTGCCCTACTCTGTAATTAAGCTTAAGTATCCATGTATTCTGTTCTCTGTTGCACCCAGCTACCTTTGGGTTCGGTGCGCCGTACGAATTAATACACAAACAAACAAACAAACAAACTCTTCGGGGACAACACCAAAATCTTCTTCTCTTTTCCTGATCTCTCCTCTGATTTCTCTATCCAAATTTCCAACTGTCTCTCTGCCTTTAAATATTGGATGGCTTTGCACTCACTGATGTTCAACTCTACCAAAACAGAGGTACTCTTCTTCCCTGCCAAAAGCTCTCTCTCACCTCTTCCTCTGCCTATCCAATTCCCACCTGACACTCTGCCTTCACCTTTTTCAGCTAGAAACCTCTGCGTCATCTATGACCCTTCTCACACCTTCTGTACTTTCATCTCCAAAACTGGAAAAGCAGCTCACCTCAAACTCCTAAATATTAGCAAAATCAGGAATCAAGTATCTCTTAAACACTCTTGTCTTCTCTAAACTAGACTGCTGTTCCAGCATCCTCTTTGGCCTCCCCAAATATGCTTTCTGTCCTCTCTACAAGATCATTACCTTTTCTTCCAGGATTCTCTTTGAAATCCCTCTCTTCACACCTACTTCTTTGTACCGTCACCAGGCTGAATGGGTTATGACGCAAAACTGGGCCAGATTGAAATGTCGCCTCCTGGTTCCCAAATCTATCCATGGTAGGGCGCCACTGTAGCTGTCCTCCTCTATCCAATACTATAAGCCTTCTCGTAATCTTCGGTCTGCCTCCTAGACTACCCTCTCTTTGCTTACTCTCACTTCCACTCTTTCTCTCTTCTTGCTCCACTTGCATGGAATTCTCTTCGCCTGAGCATCCAAGAAACAGTCCACATGGAATTGTTCAAAACCAAACTAAAAGCCTACCTACTTGCCTCTGAATTACCCTCTCAACCTACCTCTCACCTGCCTGCTCGCTAACATTTTACCCTCGCCTCTCACCTGCCTCTGTCCCTCACTTCCACTGCCTCCATTCTAGCACTTCACCCTTCAAGGTAACATCCAGAGCATAGCTGGCCGTACTGCCAACCTGTACTTAAAATGTCCAATGTTGGTTGTCCTTAAACTATGTATGTCTACTTACGTATTGTCCCCGGTAACTGTTACATTTACTCCGCTCCACAACCTGGTTTCGAATGTCCCTCAAACTCACCCCATTGTAAGACGTTCACTGCTTCCAGTCAAATCTTATTTCTTATCTATTGTATGTTCTTTTGTGATCAAAAGCACATTGTTCCTCCTGTATATAAATAAATATATTGAGGGTGAAATCTATTGTCAACCCATCACTTCTCATAAATGTTTTGTTGTCACTGTACTCCAAGCACTATGGCTAAGTGAGTCAAAGAGTGCCAAGAGCACCCTACCGTGCCCAGATCACTTGTCCACTTGGACACAAGCTAGGAATCAGGGATCAGCAATTTAGATATTTAGTCATATTACCTACCACAACCCACAAGTCAGCAGCCTTAGCTAGCTCCCTGGAATCCAATTCCTTCGAATCAGCCAAGTGCTGTCTGAGCTCAGGAGAACAGGCATCATAAATAGACTCCAACATAAAAAGATTCCTCATACCCTCATAAGTGTTCACTTTGTAACCCTTAATCCATCCCTCTAAGTTTTTCAACCCTTCACTCACCCAGGTAGCCCAAGGGGTACCATCATGCTTTTTGAGGGTTCTAAACCTCTTAAAATACTGGGAAGGGGTCTTCCCGAATCTAGCTATTAAAGCTAGCTTCACACTTTCGTAATCCGTCTTATCCGCCTCCCCCAACTCCATTACCACATCAGTCGCAACAGGAGGGAGCCTAGAGAACAACCAGGGAAGCAAAACATTCCCGGTGATGTCCTGGAGCCCATGATTGTATTCAAACAGTTTCAACCAATCCAACATATCCAATCTCGGTTCATACATACCCACTAATTCCTTCGGCATCTGGGGTCTTTTGGGACTGGAGCTCCTAGAGGAACCAGAGGAGAGAGAAGCATTTTCCATAGACAACTTTTTCATCTCTAACTTGTGATTAAGTTCTATTTCCCTGAGTATTAACTCAGCTTGCTTCTGCTTAGCCTGGGCATTCATCCGTCTGAACTCGAGCTCTTGGTTTCGTTCAGATTGAGCCAAGAACCGTTTGTATTCTAGTTCGAGCTTCATTTTTTCAAGTTCAAAATAAGCAGGGTTACTTGTGGGACCTGGTATGGGCCCCGTAGGTACAGCTGGTAAGGCAGGTAGAGGAGCGGGGGAGACAGTTTCGTTAGCCTCTCCGTCCTCGTCAGCCTCTTCATCGCTATTATCAGAATTACGATTCAGATCAACACAATTACTGTTATCTACATTCGCTGGAGAGATTGGTTCCTCTGAACCAGTACCCAGACTTTGGTTCGCCAGCAATCTCTCGATTAGTTCTAACTTCTTGCCTCTTACAGGGAGATTCTCTTGCCTACAGAGAGCTTGCAGACTCTCAGTATTTTCACCTGACAAGGACTCTTGACTGTAAGTTTCCATCGTAGACATGTTTTTTGAAAGTTGCTTTTTGTGCAAAGTTTTGTGGTTAGTTATCCTACAGTGTCGAAAAGCACTCTAAACTGTATACTTGATACAAATCCCACTGCTGTACACGAGTGTTAGGCGGGAACCTGTGCAGTTCCCTCTGGGACCACTGCAAAAGATTTAGGACTACAGGTGTTTGGCGGTGAACCCACTTGGTAGCAGTCTGTACCACACAGATTCACTTGGTAGCTGTGGCTGAGCAGTCAGACTTCCCTCAAGAAGAGTTGAGCAGTATGTGGAGTATACAAAATAGGGCAATTCTTCCCAGCAAGACAAGCAAACACGCAACGAGGCTTAGTGTAAAGATATTAAGGTATTTATTTATAACGAAACATCTATGAAAAACACTATGGCGAATTCACGGCAAACAAATCAAACACAATTACCCTACGAAGAAGAAACGATCAATCCCCTAGCAATATTTCGACAAGTCTAGGTTCTACCGGCACCACTTATTTTCAGACTGAGGTGTATACCTCAACCTAGATGACACTCTAATATTAGTTAGGACGGGAGAGAAAAAGATAGGCAGGTTATGAAATCAACACAGTTCAATACTTCACGGGCAAGATGTACGGTAAGAAGGCAAGAACCACAATAGATTGTAAAGTTCAGAGGCCAGGCCCACTCGGAGAGAGGCAAGGCGTGATGTCCCAAAAAGTCTCTAGTGGAGATGCATTCAAGTCTTTGTAGCAAATTGTTATCGGCAGATTTAACCAGTTCAGAACAATAAATGAGAAAAGCTTGGAGGCGACCCAACGGAACGGAGAGGATTAAGACACCTCAATCAAACCGATCGAAAGGGAAGCCAGGCGGCCACTGTACCTTGTTGTGGAGGGCAGCTCCGGCGGGGGCAGTTGTTCCTGGTGGTGGATGCACGTCGGGTCTTTGCCAAGAGTAGAGATGATCTCGTCGTCGAAGAAAAGTGAAGTCCGGTGCACCACCAGGGAAGAGACCAGCCGCAGAGTGCTCCGTCACAAGGCACCACCTTTTGGTCGCGGTACAGGGTTAATGGATATCCGGTTGCCACGGTGCTCTGCCCGGGCAATTCGACCACTGCGTCCTGAGGCGAATAAAAAGCAAAGGGGACTGGTTGTTCCCACCAGTCAGGGGGAAGAGACTCTCCGGCAGGGAGATCTCCTCTGTCGTCGGGAAGTGGTGAGTCGGTTCCGCAGGGCTCCACCGGAGGTGTCGTCGTGCAGGTCGGCTCAGCGTTACCCTCGTCCGATTCTTAGGTCCTGTGGCGACTTCTGAAGATCCAGTCCCAAAAGCCCTGCTTTTATGCAGAAAACCCCCATTCATTCAGCCTAGCTGTCAATCAACACATGCTAAGTGGTGAGCGGGAAAGCTCACCCCTTGGGCCAATCACTCCAGAGTGCGACCGGAGTTGGCAAGGCAACTCGGTCCAGGGTGCCTAAACCCCCTCCCACATCCCTGTGGTAACCCAGACAGAATGGCACTACTTTGGAGGGTCTCTGTACAGAGCCCGCCAAAAGTGGAACAAAGGGCTCGACCTTTGGTTTAGGAGTCACAGAGACGAACACAGACGCCATTTTACAAACCGAGTTCTGGCAGAAAATACCATCCGATAAACTTATTTAAGATAAGTAGATCGGTGGTACATTAGAGATTAACGAGAAAAAGGATCAATCTCCAACAATGGGACGAATCCCATAAGGTTATGTTCGGGGTCGAACATAACAAGTAGTTTCCACTGCCACCAGCCAAAACTCGACGAGGGGGGACGAGACAGTGCCCCCTCGAGTAACAGATCCAGGAGTAATCGAATTACCCCTACTAGTACGTCCATAATAAGATGGTTGGTACTAGTTCTGTTAGTAAATTTAGGTCTAGTAAAGCCAATGGTGACTTTACATGCCCGGGGAGACAGTAGTCAGTCCCCGGGTATGGAGTCTACGGTGGAGGTCCGCTAGGACGCCCCAGTGTTACGGCACGTAGGGTGCGGTGTAACACACATAGAAAAACATATGAGACCCTATGGAGTAAAAGACCCCATAGCCCATGGAACACATTGACATTCAAAGGAATTACACACATTCATGTCCAAGAGTGGGAGGAAAAGAGTCTCACTCTTGGCAGGATGGAAAAAACAAACTCCCGAAATCCAGCAAAGCTGCTGGGGGACTCACTAGGTGAGGAAATTCAGCCTAAACAGAGAATTCTCCCTAACACCCTCCTCAAATGAACCCCCTATGCGCCAGTCGTCCTCCGTGCCATCTTCCCACCCATCAGTCACCTGGGTGCCCTGCGGAGCTGCCTCTGACAGTGCGGCCAGGCTGGTGGAGGAGGCATCCCTGCCACAGTCGGGAGTCGGACGTCCAGCAGGGGTGGCCACATCAACGACTGCACCCCAGCCAGCGGAGGATGTGCAGGCAGCAGGAGGCAGTGCACGGGCAGAGGCACAGCAGCAGCAGCAACATGGTGGGAGCCATGAAGGCTCGGGGCCTTCGACATCTGAGGGGCAGGCATCGGCCGGAGGGCAGGAGGACCCAGGACAGAAAGTGTCTTCCGTGTGGCAGCGGTTGGGCCACGCCATAGATGCGGAGCGGCAGCGGGGGGAAGAGGCACTGCTCACGATGGTCAGGGCGGAGAACTCCATGCGGAGGGACCTGAGGCGGGCAGAGTGCCTCGAGGCAATCCGCAGGGGGTTGGAGGTGGACACGTCGACGGCCCTGCGGACCCTCGGGCCATGGAGGAGGACCACCTCCGGGACATTGAGCAGGAGTTCGATGATGCCCTGGCCCGGGACATCCAAAAGTGAGCCGTCGGACTAGCCTGCTGCCCTTGTACATAGTTCTGTATTTAGTGTTAGGTTTCCTCTGGTTTTGCATTTTTTTTGGACCATGGGCCCCATTTTTGTATATAGTTTTTTTTTATTAGGTAGTGTTATTAGATAGGTTTCATTTCTTCTGTTGGGATAATGGACCCTGGCTTGTTCATCTGTACCTAGTTGACTGTTGGATTTTCTTTTTTTTTTACAATTTACCCATGGAGCAATGGCTTTCAATTATAATTTTCCATTGGATTTTCTTTTGTGGACTGTGACTTTGGACACCATTCCTTTGGATTATGATTTTTGGTTATGCATTTTTTCACGGACATGTTTCTTTTTTATTTTTTTACATTCCCATTTCTGTTTGTTTATTTTTGATTCAATTTATGTTTCCTTTAATACATATTTTTTGTTCAAACTTCAATGTGTAGTATCATCTCATTGGTTTCATGCATATCATGATATGGGTTTTGAGATTCACTGACACCCATTGGGTGTATGTGAGGGACATGTGTTCGTTTCCAAACTTGCAATTGGGGTTCTATCATGTTATTGCCTTTTCTAAGTGGGTGGATACAATACTCAGGTGGGTGTTTGGCATTTGGAGGCTGACCATAGGGACCAGGGATCTAGATTGTGATGACATGTTGACTGGGGAACATGAGTTGGGGCCTGGTGGAGGGTGCCCCACAGTGCTGGGGGGTGGGGGTGATGGTAGACATGAGTGGGGGCCTGGTGGAGGGCGCACCACAGTGCTGGGGGGTGGAGGTGCAGGGGGAAATGAGTTGGACATGAGTGGGGGCCTGCTGGCAGGTGCCCCACAGTGCTGGGGGTTGGGGGTGCAGGGGAACATAAGTTGGACATGAGTGGGGGCCTGGTGGAGGGTGCACCACAGTGCTGGGGGGTGGGGGTGCAGGGGAACATGAGTTGGACATGAGTGGGGGCCTGCTGGCAGGTGCCCCACAGTGCTGGGGGGTGGGAGTGCAGGGGAACATGAGTTGGACATGAGTGGGGGCCTGCTGGCAGGTGCCCCACAGTGCTGGGGGGTGGGGGTGCAGGGGAACATGAGTTGGGGCCTGGTGGAGGGTGCACCACAGTGCTGGGGGGTGGGGGTGATGGGAGACATGAGTGGGGGCCTGGTGGAGGGTGCACCACAGTGCTGGGGGGGTGGGGGTGCAGGGGAACATGAGTTGGGGCCTGGTGGAGGGTGCCCCACAGTGCTGGGGGGTGGGGGTGCAGGGCAACATGAGTTGGACATGAGTGGGGGCCTGGTGGAGTGTGCACCACAGTGCTGGGGGGTGGGGGTGCAGGGGAACCTGAGCTGGACATGAGTGGGGGCCTGCTGGCAGGTGCCCACAGTGCTGGGGGGTGGGGGTGCAGGGGAACATGAGTTGGGGCCTGGTGGAGGGAGCACCACAGTGCTGGGGGGTGGGGGTGACGGGAGACATGAGTGGGGGCCTGGTGGAGGGTGCACCACAGTGCTGGGAGGTGGGGGTTAAGGGGAACATGAGCTGGACATGAGTTGGGGCCTGGTGGAGGGTGCACTACAGTGCTGGGGGCTGGGGGTGCAGGGGAACATGAGTTGGACATGAGTGGGGGCCTGGTGGAGGGTGCACCACAGTTCTGGGGGGTGGGGGTGCAGGGGAACATGAGTTGGACATGAGTTGGGGCCTGGTGGAGGGTGCACCACAGTGCTGGGGTGTGGGGGTGATGGGAGACATGAGTGAGGGCCTGGTGGAGGGTGCACCACAGTGCTGGGGGGTGGGGGTGCAGGGGAACATGTGTTGGACATGAGTGGGGGACTGCTGGCAGGTGTCCCACAGTGCTGGGGGGTGGGGGTGCAGGGGAACATGAGTTGGACATGAGTTGGGACCTGGTGTAGGGTGCCCCACAGTGCTGGGGGGTGGGGGTGATGGGAGACATGAGTGGGGGCCTGGTGGAGGGTGCACCACAGTGCTGGGGGGTGGGGGTGCAGGGGAACATGAGTTGGGGCCTGGTGGAGGGTGCACCACAGTGCTGGGGGTGGGGGTGATGGGAGACATGAGTGAGGGCCTGGTGGAGGGTGCACCACAGTGCTGGCGGGTGGGGGTGATGGGAGACATGAGTGGGAGCCTGGTGGAGGGTGCACCACAGTGCTGGGGGGTGGGGGTGCAGGGGAACATGTGTTGGACATGAGTGGGGGACTGCTGGCAGGTGTCCCACAGTGCTGGGGGGTGGGGGTGCAGGGGAACATGAGTTGGGGCCTGGTGGAGGGTGCACCACAGTGCTGGGGGGTGGGGGTGATGGGAGACATGAGTGAGGGCCTGGTGGAGGGTGCACCACAGTGCTGGGGGGTGGGGGTGCAGGGGAACATGAGTTGGACATGAGTTGGGGCCTGGTGGAGGGTGCACCACAGTGCTGGGGGGTGGGGGTGCAGGGGAACATGAGTTGGACATGAGTGGAGGCCTGCTGGCAGGTGCCCCACAGTGCTGGGGGGTGGGGGTGCAGGGGAACATGAGTTGGGGCCTGGTGGAGGGTGCACGACAGTGCTGGGGGGTGGGGGTGATGGGAGACATGAGTGGGGGCCTGGTGGAGGGTGCACAACAGTGCTGGGGGGTGGGGGTGCAGGGGAACATGAGTTGGACATGAGTTGGGGCCTGGTGGAGTGTGCCCCACAGTACTGGGGGGTGGGGGTGCAGGGGAACATGAGTTGCGGCCCGGTGGAGGGTGCACCACAGTGCTGGGGGGTGGGGGTGCAGGGCAACATGAGTTGGACATGAGTGGGGGCCTGCTGGCAAATGCCCCACAGTGCTTGGGGGTGGGGGTGCAGGGGAACATGAGTTGGACATGAGTGGGGGCCTGGTGGAGGGTGCACCACAGTGCTGGGGGTGGGGGTGCAGGGGAACATGAGTTGGACATGAGTGGGGGCCTTCTGGCAGGTGCCCCACAGTGCTGGGGGGTGGGGGTCTAGGGGAACATGAGTTGGGGCCTGGTGGAGGGTGCACCACAGTGCTGGGGGGTGGGGGTGATGGAAGACATGAGTGGGGGCATGGTGGAGGGTGCACCACAGTGCTGGGGGGTGGGGGTGCAGGGAAACATGAGTTGGACATGAGTTGGGGCCTGGTGGAGGGTGCACCACAGTGCTGGGAGGTGGGGGTGCAGGGGAACATGACTTGGGGCCTGGTGGAGGGTGCACCACAGTGCTGGGGGGTGGAGGTGATGGGAGACATGAGTGGGGGCCTGGTGGAAGGTGCACCACAGTGCTGGGGGGTGGGGGTGCAGGGGAACATGAGTTGGACATGAGTGGGGGCCTGGTGGAGGGTGCACCACAGTGCTGGGGGGTGGGGGTGCAGGGGACCATGAGTTGGACATGAGTGGGGGCCTGGTGGAGGGTGCACCACAGTGCTGGGAGGTGGGGGTGCAGGGGAACATGACTTGGGGCCTGGTGGAGGGTGCACCACAGTGCTGGGGGGTGGAGGTGATGGGAGACATGAGTGGGGGCCTGGTGGAAGGTGCACCACAGTGCTGGGGGGTGGGGGTGCAGGGGAACATGAGTTGGACATGAGTGGGGGCCTGGTGGAGGGTGCACCACAGTGCTGGGGGGTGCGGGTGCAGGGGAACATGAGTTGGGGCCTGGTGAAGGGTGCACCACAGTGCTGGGGGGTGGGGTGATGGGAGACATGAATGGGTGCCTGGTGAAGGGTGCACCACAGTGCTGGGGGGTGGGGGTGCAGGGGAACAGGAGTTGGGGCATGGTGGAGGGTGCACCACAGTGCTGGGGGGTGGGGGTGATGGGAGACATGAGTGGGGGCCTGGCGGAGGGTGCACCACAGTGCTGGGGGTGGGGGTGATGGGAGACATGAGTGGGAGCCTGGTGGAGGGTGCACCACAGTGCTGGGGGGTGGGGGTGCAGGGGAACATGAGTTGGACATGAGTGGGGACCTGCTGGCAGGTGCCCCACAGTGCTGGGGGGTGGGAGTGCAGGGGAACATGAGTTGGGGCCTGGTGGAGGGTGCACCACAGTGCTGGGGGGTGGGGGTGATGGGAGACATGAGTGGGGGCCTGGTGGAGGGTGCACCACAGTGCTGGGGGGTGGGGTGCAGGGGAACATGAGTTGGACATGAGTTGGGGCCTGGTAGAGGGTGCCCCACAGTGCTGGGGGGTGGGGGTGATGGGAGACATGAGTGGGGGCCTGGTGGAGGGTGCACCACAGTGCTGGGGGGTGGGTGTGATGGGAGACATGAGTGGGGACCTGGTGGAGGGTGCACCACAGTGCTGGGGGGTGGGGGTGCAGGGGAACATGAGTTGGACATGAGTTGGGGCCTGGTAGAGGGTGCCCCACAGTGCTGGGGGGTGGGAGTGCAGGGGAACATGAGTTGGGGCCTGGTGGAGGATGCACCACAGTGCTGGGGGGTAGGGGCGCAGGGGAACATGAGTTGGGGCCTGGTGGAGGGTGCACCACAGTGCTGGGGGTGAGGGTGATGGGAGACATGAGTGGGGGCCTGGTGGAGGGTGCACCACAGTGCTGGGGGGTGGGGGTGATGGGAGACATGAGTGGGAGCCTGCTGGAGGGTGCACCACAGTGCTGGGGGGTGGGGGTGCAGGGGAACATGTGTTGGACATGAGTGGGGGCCTGCTGGCAGGTGCCCCACAGTGCTGGGGGGTGGGAGTGCAGGGGAACATGAGTTGGGGCCTGGTGGAGGGTGCACCACAGTGCTGGGGGGTGGGGGTTCAGGGGAACATGAGTTGGACATGAGTTGGGGCCTGGTGGAGGGTGCACCACAGTGCTGGGGGGTGGGGGTGCAGGGGAGCATGAGTTGGACATGAGTGGGGGCCTGCTGGCAGGTGCCCCACAGTGATGGGGGGTGGGGTGCAGGGGAACATGAGTTGGGGCCTGGTGGAGGGTGCACCACAGTGCTGGGGGGTGGGGGTGATGGGAGACATGAGTGGGGGCCTGGTGGAGGGTACACCACAGTGCTGGGGGGTGGGGGTGCAGGGGAACATGAGTTGGACATGAGTTGGGGCCTGGTGGAGGGTGCCCCACAGTGCTGGGGGGTGGGGGTGGGGGTGCAGGGGAACATGAGTTGGACATGAGTGGGGGCCTGGTGGAGGGTGCACCACAGTTCTGGGGGTGGGGGTGCAGGGGAACATGAGTTGGACATGAGTTGGGGCCTGTGGTAGGTGCCCACAGTGCTGGGGGGTGGGGGTGCAGGGGAACATGAGTTGGGGCCTGGTGGAGGGTGCACCACAGTGCTGGGGGGTGGGGGTGCAGGGTAACATGAGTTGGACATGAGTGGGGGCCTGCTGGCAGGTGCTCCACAGTGCTGGGGGGTGGGGGTGCAGGGGAACATGAGTTGGACATGAGTGGGGGCCTGGTGGAGGGTGCACCACAGTGCTGGGGGGTGGGGGTGCAGGGGAACATGAGTTGGACATGAGTGGGGGCCTGCTGGCAAGTGCCCCACAGTGCTGGGGGGTGGGGGTGCAGGGGAACATGAGTTGGGGCCTGGTGGAGGGTGCACCACAGTGCTGGGGGGTGGGGGTGCAGGGGAACATGAGTTGGACATGAGTGGGGGCCTGCTGGCAGGTGCCCCACAGTGCTGGGGGGTGGGAGTGCAGGGGAACATGAGTTAGGGCATGGTGGAGGGTGCACCACAGTGCTGGGGGGTGGGGGTGATGGGAGACATGAGTGGGGGCCTGGTGGAGGGTGCACCACAGTGCTGGGGTGGGGGTGCAGGGGAACATGAGTTGGACATGAGTTGGGGCCTGGTGGAGGGTGCACCACAGTGCTGGGGGGTGGGGGTGCAGGGGAACATGAGTGGGAGCCTGGTTGAGGGTGCACCACAGTGCTGGGGGGTGGGGGTGATGAGAGACATGAGTGGGGGCCTGCTGGCAGGTGCCCTACAGTGCTGGGGGGTGGGGGTGCAGGGGAACATGAGTTGGGCATGAGTGGGGGCCTGGTGGAGGGTGCACCACAGTGCTGGGGGGTGGGGGTGCAGGGGAACATGAGTTGGACATGAGTGGGGGCCTGCTGGCAGGTGCCCCACAGTGCTGGGGGGTGGGGGTGCAGGGGAACATGAGTCGGGGCCTGGTGGAGGGTGCACCACAGTGCTGGGGGTGGGGGCGATGGGAGACATGAGTGGGGGCCTGGTGGAGGGTGCACCACAGTGCTGGGGGTGGAGGTGCAGGGGAACATGAGTTGGACATGAGTTGGGGCCTGGTGGAGGGTGCCCCACAGTGCTGGGGGTGGGGGTGATGGGAGACATGAGTGGGGGCCTGGTGGAGGGTGTACCACAGTGCTGGGGGGTGGGGGTGCAGGGGAACATGAGTTGGGGCCTGGTGGAGGGTGCACCACAGTGCTGGGGGGTGGGGGTGATGGGAGACATGAGTGGGGGCCTGGTGGAGGGTGCACCACAGGGCTGGGGGGTGGGGGTGATGGGAGACATGAGTGGGAGCCTGGTGGAGGGTGCACCACAGTGCTGGGGGGTGGGTGTGCAGGGGAACATGAGTTGGACATGAGTGGGGGCCTGCTGGCAGGTGCCCCACAGTGCTGGGGGGTGGGAGTGCAGGGGAACATGAGTTGGGGCCTGGTGGAGGGTGCACCACAGTGCTGGGGGGTGTGGGTGATGGGAGACATGAGTGGGGGCCTGGTGGAGGGTGCACCACAGTGCTGGGGGGTGGGGGTGCAGGGGAACATGAGTTGGACATGAGTTGGGGCCTGGTGGAGGGTGCACCACAGTGCTGGGGGGTGGGGGTGCAGGGGAACATGAGTTGGACATGAGTGGGGACCTGCTGGCAGGTGCCCCACAGTGCTGGGGGGTGGGGGTGCAGGGGAACATGAGTTGGACATGAGTTGGGGCCTGGTGGAGGGTGCACGACAGTGCTGGGGGGTGGGGGTGCAGGGGAACATGAGTTGGACATGAGTGGGGGCCTGCTGGCAGGTGCCCCACAGTGCTGGGGGGTGGGGGTGCAGGGGAACATGAGTTGGGGCCTGGTGGAGGGTGCACCACAGTGCTGGGGGGTGGGGGTGATGGGAGACATGAGTGGGGGCCTGGCGGAGGGTGCACCACAGTGCTGGGGGGTGGGGGTGCAGGGGAACATGAGTTGGACATGAGTTGGGGCCTGGTGGAGGGTGCCCCACAGTGCTGGGGGGTGGGGATGCAGGGGAACATGAGTTGGGACCTGCTGGAGGGTGCTCCACAGTGCTGGGGGGTGGGGGTGATGGGAGACATGAGTGGGAGCCTGGTGGAGGGTGCACCACAGTGCTGGGGGGTGGGGGTGCAGGGGGACATGAGTGGGGGTGCAGGCTAGTCCCCCGTGGTGTGGGCTGCCTGCAGGGGCTGTGGAGGTTGTGGAGCAAACACCTGGGAGGACCCACACGGCCAATTCACGTGTAGTACTCCACGGAACCCCTGAAATATACGTACCCTGCTGATATCGCTTGTGAAACTTCCCGCGCACCCCATGATACATGTACCCACGACATTCGCGTGTGGAACTTCCAGCGCACCCCTGAAATACACGTACCCTGCTGATATCGCGTGTGAAACTTCCCGCGCACCCCAAGATACACGTACCCAGGACATTCGCGTGTGGAACTTCCAGCACACCCCTGAAATACACGTACCCTGCTGATATCGCGTGTGAAACCTCCCGCGCACCCCAAGATACACGTACCCAGGACATTCGCGTGTGGAACTTCCAGGGCACCCCTGGAATACACGTACCCTGCTGATATCGCGTGTGAAACTTCCCGCGCACCCCAAGATACACGTAGCCAGGACATTCGCGTGTGGAACTTCCAGCGCACCCCTGAAATACACGTACCCAGCTGAAATGACGTGAGGTACTTCCCGCGCACCCCAGTGATACACTTAGCCCGCTTGCCGTGCTGGTACAGGGTTAGCGCAGCCCTTTGCGCTGGATTGGGGATTTTGATGGCTTTTCCCTGCGCAAGGGGCGTTCTTGGGGGCGTAACTGGCGCTGCTGCAGGGTCGCTGCGCCACTGTGCGCCACGGCTGGTTTTGGTGGCTGGAATCCATGAATATGCTGTGCGCGGAAATGTATTTTGGCGCACGCGGATGGCGCCGGGATTCGCACGCACACACTGTGCGCCAGCCGCGTGCGCCACTTCTGCACTGAGTTCTATGAATTACCCCCCTAGTGTTGTTCATAATGATGGTAAAAAACACCTGCAGCTGCCTAGGTTTAGCATAGCTAGGCGTTTGGCGTCATGTATGTGAGAGTCCCATGGGGGGAGTGGTATTGACCATCCATGTGCTTATTACTCCAAACATAACATGCTCACATTCTCCATTATGTTATCCTTGAACCATATTGAATAATTCTCACAGTCGAAAACATCTCTATATGAGTTATCATCACAGAAGTTTCGTGTCCCCCAGTGCGTATGTTGGGTTCAAATCTGTTGACTTATGTGCAAGGTTATTCATTGGATATCACCATGGCCTCTTATCTATAAGAATGCAGCTAGACTGTAGTCTTCGTTCATCCCGTTGGGAGTTAGGCTGTTAAATTTTTCTATCCAGAAGATATCCCTCTGGTTCATGCGCCCCCTCTTTGACTTTTCTTTACAATCTCCAAGATCACCACTTTTAGTTGGGCAATATTATGTTTCTTTTGGGCAAAGTGTCTGGCTACTGGTGAGTGTATGTTATTAGTACTTATGTTGCTTTTGTGCGCATTCCAGCGCTCTTTGGCTTTCCTCTGTGTCTGTCCGACATAGTAGATGCCACACGGGCAACTTAAACCGTAAATAACAGATTTTGCGTCACATGTTGCGAAATCTTTTAGAGGAATTTTCTGTCCGTTAGATGGGTGTCTCACAAAGCTTCCCTTCATTATGTTGTTACAATTACCACAGTTCAAGCAGGCATAAGTGCCTGTTTTCTTCTTTGTGAGTGTGCGCTGGCTCTCGGCTTGGGTCTTTCGGCTTTCACTAGACGTCTCTAAAGTTCCGGCCTCTCTTGTAGGCAATAATGGGTGGTTCTGGAAATAGTCTCTTTAATTGGGGATCCAAGCTAATTATTCTCTAATTCTTTTTAATCATCCTTGTTATGTGATGGCTCTGTGCTGAGTATCTCAGTCATAAAGAAATGGGATTTCTTTTGATTTATTCTTAGGTGTACGGAGATCCTTTCTTTCCAAGTTATGTGTTTTCTCCTCTATCTTCTTAATGACGGTTTCAGGGTAACCTCTTTCTTTATACCTTTCTGCCATTAATAGATTCTCATCCTTAAGGGTGTCTGGGGTCGAGATAATCCTTTTCAATCGAAGACATTTACTATAGGGCAAGTTGTTCTTTAAATGTTCTGGATGATGACTCATAAAATGTAGTGTATTATTGAAATCGGTGGGTTTGTGGTAAATATTTGTGATGATTCCTCCTTGTCTGATCTCAAGTTCCACATCCAAAAAGTGTAATTTCGGGCTTCCCACTTCCATTGTGAATTTAATTCGTTCATGGCCTTCATTGATGTTTAGTAAGAATTCTTCCAATTCAGCGTGTTCTCCTCTCCATATGACAAAGACGTCATCGATATATCTCTTCCAGGTGACGATTTTGTCACTGTATTTCATTGGTATTAGTATCCATTTCTTCTCCAGATGGTACATGAATAGGTTGGCATAGACAGGGGCCATGGCTGACCCCATTTTGAGGTCCCTGATGCTTGCAAATAGAATTGAGTTTTATATCTGAAGTAATTGTTGACTAATATAATCTTACTTAACTCCAGTATAAAGGTCTAGTTGGCTTCGCATTCATTTTGTAGTAGAGACCATTCAAGTGCTTCCAAACCGTCTTGATGCAGAATGCATGTATACAGCTTTGTAAATCAAATGAGACTAATAAATCGTCACCATGAATGTTTGTTAAGGTGTCCAGATGGTTGAGGAAGTCTGTGGTGTCTTTTAGGTATGTAGATGTTGTTTGTACTATAGGTTGCAGAGCTTTGTCCACATAGATTGCTAAAGGATTAAAGATGCTGTCCGTCCCTGCTACAATTGGTCTGAGGGGAGGGTTCATCTGATTTTTGTGTATTTTAGGCAACCCGTAAAAAATCGGAGTGATAGGGTGTTCATTAGTAAGGAATTGCTTGGTCTTGTTGGATATCCATCCTAGATCTTCAGCTTTATCAAGTGTTGTTTCGATGATGTCAGAAATTTGGCGAACAGGGTCTTGTTCAATTGACTGACATACCTGCATGCTTCCCCCAAGAGACAAACACCCTACCACACCGGATTCCCTCCAAGGTTACATCCACCCTCCACAACGGTGATCAACTCCTTCGGCTCTGGGGAACTCACACACCTTCGAGGAAAATGGGAGCAAGACCTGGGGACACTGGAAGCAGAAGAATGGGTGGAGGCATTAATGTCCCCACACGAGATTGGAATTGACAAAAAAGTCAGATTAATACAACTCCGAATCCTACATAGATCATGCTACTCTAGAACACAAACATCCAGATGGGGGGGAGACGACGACGCAACCTGCCTCCACTGCAAGAGGGCAGAGGGCACCTTTTACCACATGATCTGGGAATGTGGGGTACTGCAAGACTTTTGGACAACGTGCCTGTCGCGCCTCTCCAGAGTGCTGGGGGTCCTAATCCCAAAGGACCCCAAACTTATTCTATTGGGAATAAGGGGCAAAACGGATCTTACCAAATCCGAAAAGTTATTTATAAATGTGGCATTGGGGCTGGGAAAGAGACTAACGGCCGGCACCTGGGGCTCCACGGAAAGGATAGGTATTGATCGGTAGACCAATTAAATGGACAGGTGCACCTCGCTGGAAAGGCGAATCTACACGGCAAGGGAGTGCCCCCGAAAGTTCCTGAAAATAAGTGGGAGGAATAGGAACAATACCAGGAACCGGGGAGAGCCTGGACACATTCCGAACTGCCTTACGGCGCATCGCACCAACCCTTCTCTCCCTTCGAGGGACTCACCACCAACTGTAATGTCATGTGTTATGCTCCCGCTGTCAATTTTCTATTGTGATTATGAATGTTTACCTGTGCTGTTTTTTATTGTTAAAAATTTAATAAAAAGAAGTGCCTCTCCCCGTGGTAGGAGTTCCTTTTGAGAAGGTAGGAATCGACATTGTCTGTCCCTTTGACCCTCCAACATCTTCAGGAAACAGGTTTATCCTAGTTGTAGTAGACCATGCTACTAGGTATCCTGAAGCAATACCAATGAGAACTGTTACAGCTCGGGCTGTTGCTAAGGCCCTACTTGATATTTTTACCAGGGTAGGTTTTCCTAAGGAACTTATCTCTGACAGGGGATCCAATTTTATGTCCCACTACATGCAGGCCATGTGTAAAAACTGTGGAGTAATTTACAAGTTCTCAACTGCCTACCATCCTCAGACAAATGGATTGGTAGAGAGGTTAAACCGTATAATTAAGGGCATTATAGGTGCTTTATAGGAACCCCTTAGAAGAAAGTGGGACCTTCTACTGCCATGCCTTCTATTTTCATATAGAGAAGTCCCTCAGGAGGGAGTTGGATTTAGTTCCTTTGAACGTCTTTATGGCCATCCTGTTAGAGGGCCCTTGGCCCTAATTAAGGAGGGGTTGGAGAGTGCTCCTTCCCCCAAGCCAGTGAGAGTCACTGACTATGTGATAGGTCTCTGGAGGAGAATATCACACATGATGGCAGGAGCATCTGATAACTTAAAAGCAGGTCAGGCTCTTGTCAAACATTGGCATGACCAGAAGGCCAACATGGTTGAGTTTACTCAAGACAAGCAAGTTTTAGTTATGGTACCTACAAGGCAGAGGGCCTTAGAGGACAAGTGGATAGGACCGTTCAGGGTTGTGGGAAAACTTGGAGTGGACTTAGGCAATCCCAAGGAGGCTCACAGAGTCTTTCACACCAACCGTTTAAAGGCTTATGTCCCATGACCGGAAGTGGGAGCTTTGCTTCTAGCTTCAGCCCAAGAGGAGGAGGAAAGTGAACCTCTACCTGACCTACTCAGATGCCAGCCTTTAGATGAGAAAATAGAAGGTGTTAATCTCTCTTCTAATTTGACACCTGAACAACAGGAGGAGTGCATGTTTCTGTTAAGCCAGTTTGCCTCCCTGTTTTCATTATCACTAGGCTTGACCCCTTAGGGCCAGCATGATATTCAAACTGGTGACTGTTTACAGGATGTCAGAACATGTAAGATCCCACATAAAGGTGGAGGTCAACAAGATGCTTGATCTCGGAGTAATAGAGCCCACTACCAGTCCATGGTCTAGTCCAGTTGTCCTAGTACCAAAGGCAAGATCCAAGGAGTTGAGATTCTGTGTGGACTACAGAGCTCTGAATGCAGTCACCAGGACTGATGCCCACCCTTTAACAAGGACAGATGAACTGGTGGATAAACTTGGTTCAGCCAAGTACCTCAGTACATTTAATCTAACTTCAGGCTATTGGCAAATAGCATTGATAGAGCATGCCAAGGAGAAACCTGCATTCTCCACCCCAGCAGGCCTCTACCAGTTTAAGGTAATGCCTTTTGGACTAAAGAATGCACCTGCTACATTCCAAATGATGGTTAATCAAGTTTTGAATGGGATGGAGGACTTATGCATGGCATACTTGGATGACATTGCAGTGTTCAGCCCTACTTGGAAAGAACATGTTGACCACGTAGGATATGGTTTGCAGGCTCTTGAGCAGGCCTGTCTGACCATAAAGGCTAGTAAATGTCGAATTTATCAGAGTAAAGTGGTCTACCTTGGACATGAGGTAGGAGGAGGTGAAATCAGGCCATTGCCTAGCAAAGGACAAGCTGTACAAAACTGGGCCACCCCTACTACTCAAACCCAAGTGAGAGCCTTCCTAGGCCTCACTGATTACTATAGGAACTTCATAGAGAACTATGGGACCATAGCTTCTCCCTTGAATGTGACCTCCTCTCCCAAATTCCCTAAAAATTTCAGGTGGAATGAGGAGTGCTGTTAAGCATTTGAAGGCCTAAAGAAAGCCCTTTCTCAAGCTCCAGTCCAAAGAGCTCCTCACTATAACCAAACCTTAATTGTACAGACAGATGTTTCAAATACAGGTACAGGTGCAGTCCTTAGTCAACGGGATGAGAAAGGTAGGGAGCACCTCATTTGCTTCATCAAACGTAAAGCTGAAGGAACCAGAAACAAGGTGGGCAACCATTGAGCGTGAATGCTTTGCTATTGTGTGGTCATTGAAGACGTTTAGGGCATACTTGTATGGATCTACTTTTGTAATTCAGACTGACCACCAACCCTTGAGATGGTTAATGCAAACGCAGGGGGAAACCCCAAAACTACTGAGATGGTCAATCAGCCTGCAAGGATTTGATTTTACCACTGAACACAGGTCAGGGAGTCACCACCAAAATGCTGATGTTCTCTCCAGGATGTTTGACCAACTGGAGTAAGGAGATTAATCCAGGAGTGGATTAAATCCTCCTGTCCCTTAGTCTGGGGGGGGGGCGAGTGTTAGAAAGAATTCTCCAAATGTGCTAATTTCCCTGATCTTTTGAGACCCCCAGCAACTTTGCTGGATTTCTAGGATTTGATTTTTTACATGGAAAGAGTGTGAGCCCCTTTTTCCCACTTTTTCGTGTATTTTGATGTTTGTTTTACTTTCGTGTTCTTTGGTTATAGAGTTTTAGCACAACTCCATAGGCATCATCTTTTTCTGTGTGTCGCACGGCATCCTCAGTGCAGTGACACAGGGGGTGTTTTGCAGACTCCCAAGGTTTAAATACCTTTCCTGGGACTGACTACTTTCTCCCAGGGCATGTAAAATTGACTTTACTAGTCTCTTTAAATGTACTGACCCAGCACATACTATTTTACTATAGAGTGCTGGAGGCGTTGCCTAGCTTCCCCTGAGTGAAAACACTCATGTATCCAATATACCTATGGCCTAGCGCACACCTCTTTGTTGAATTATTTCAAGACGTTGGTGATAAGTTAGTGGGGTGCCGGGGAGAAAAACAACCTTGACACTGGGTTCTGTTAACCTATGTAAAACCAACAAATACTGTGTCCATGTCTAGTGTTGTTCAATGGGGACTTACCAGTGTAGTCCGACCCTGGCGGGACCGGTAAGTCGCCATTGAACAAACCATTCCCAATTGAGCCCCCATAGGGCTCAATGGGAATGGGGAGGGTGCTAATAATGGGCTCGTGACTTGCAAGCCCGTTATTAGCGCCCTAGTCCCTTAGCGGGACCCGTAAGGGACGTGTGGTCAGACCACACGTTCCTTACGGTCCCCGCCAAGGGACCTCGGAATAGGGCGGTAAGCGATTACCGGCACCGGTCTCCTTACCGATGCCCGGTATCCCTTACCAGCCAGGTTATAATGACCTCCAGTGTGTAATTATGACGATGTTAAGCACTCATTCATTAGCCACTATAGAAATCTAGATAAAATACTAAACTTTTACAAAAACAGAATATGATCCCCACAGATATGGTAAGTGATTATGATAACACTAACGTTCCCACAGAGATTGTGTATGATCATGGCAACATTCAAGTCCCCACAGACCTTAGGCATTAGCCGCTATAGAATAAATACAATTCTAAAAAATTACAAGTACAAAATAAGGTTTCCGCCGATATGCCATGTGATTATGATAACACTAAAGTCCCCACAGAGATGTTGTATAAATTCTAAGATGTTGAGGACCCCACAGAGATGTTATGCGATAATGACAACACTAAAGTCCCCACAGAGATGGCGTGTGATAAGAAACTTTTAAATGTTCGCCCAGTGGCCACACATAGGTCAACAAATAACTGGAAAGGAAACATTTAGTATTCAACTCCTCAATGGTTGTCCTAATAAATCATCAGACCTTCCCCCATCTAAAATGATGTACCCCTCCTTCTCCTACCACTTTAAACTACACACACATATTCTACCCCAAACATGGCAGCCCTGTGTCTATTAATACAAAATTAACCTGATGCTTACTTGCCAAAGCACTCATCTCTATTTATTTGACTCAACCCCTAAGGCAGTGGAAAATCAAGTATCACAGTGCTGTCATTTAATGGATTGTGGGCTCTTCCGTCTGGATAAATGAGAAACCAAGGGCCAGTGTCACAAACTATACAGATCTGTCCTGGCATTGAGGACTTAGACACTGCCTCTGGCCTTCACACATCAACAATGCTGGTTTTGCATATGATTCCCCCTCTAACCCATTAAGACCCCAACCCCACCAGTTTTCTAGAAAGAGTGCATGCAATAAAACCACGAAAATGCAAAAGGTTCACTATGGAAGACCAAGTTTCAGTTCATGTATGGAGTGTGAAAATCATGTTGAAGTCCCATAGAGATGGTATGTGATTATAACGGCTTTAAGGTCCTCACAGAGATTGTGTGTGATGAGCAAGTGGAAGGAGTTAATCTCTGTTCCATTCTCACATATGACCAGCAGGCTGAGTGCAAGTTACTGTTAAATCAGTTTGCCTCCCTGTTCTTACTTTCACCAGGCTTGACCCCTTGAGGCCAGCATGATTTACTCACTGGTGACTGTTTGCCTGTCAAACGCAGGGGGTACAGAATGTCAGACAATGTAAGAACCCATATAAGGAATGAGGTCAACAAGATGCTTGATCTCGGGATTATAGAGACCTCTACTTGCCCATGGTCTAGCCAGTTGTGCTTGTACCAAAGGCAGGATCCAAAGAGTTGAGATTCTGCGTGGACTATAGACCTCTAAATGCAGTCACAAAGACTGATGCCCATCCTTTACCCTGGACAGAGGAGCTGGTGGACAAACTTGGTGCAGCCAAGTACCTCAGCACATTTGACCAAACCTCAGACTATTGGCAAATAGCCCTGACAGACCATGCTAAGGAGAAAACTGCATTCTCCACCCCAGCAGGCCTCTACCAATTCAAGGTAATGCCGTTTGGATTCAAGAATGCATCTGCTACATTTCAGAGGATGGTCAATCAAGTTCTGAATGGGATGGGGGACTTCTGCATGGCATACTTGGATGACATTGCAGTGTTCAGCCTTACATGGAAAGAACACATTGATCACCTAGGCTATCTATTGCAGGCTCTGGAACAGGCCCATCTGACCACAAAGGCAAGTAAATGTCAAATTGGTCAGAGTACAGTGGTCTACCTTGGACATGAGGTAGGGGGAGGTGAAATAAGGCCATTGCCTAGCAATGTACAAGCTGTACAAAACTGGGCCACCCCTACTACTCAAAACCAAGTGAGAGCCTTCTTAGGTCTCACTGGGTATTACAGGAACTTCATTGAAAACTATGGGACCATAGCTTCTCCCTTGAATGTCCTCTCCTCTCCCAAATTTCCTAAAAAGCTCAGGTGGAATGAGGAGTGCAATCAAACCTTTGAAGGTCTAGAGAAAGCCCTTTGTCAAGCTCCAGTCATAAGAGCTCCTGACTATCACCAACCCTTCATTGTACAAACTGATGCTTCTAATGTAGGTATACGTGCAGTCCTTAGTCAACTGGATCAGAAAGGTAGGGAACACCCCATTTGTTTCATCAGCAGGAAGTTAAGGGATCCTGAGACAAGGTGGGCAACAATAGAACGTGAATGTTTTGCTATTGTGTGGTCACTGAAGAGGTTTAGGCCATACTTGTTCATTATTCAGACTGACCACCAACCCTTGAGATGGCTGATGCAAATGAGTTACTCAGATGGTCAATCTGCCTACAGGAATTTGATTTTTCCATTGAGCACAGAGCAGGAAGTCACCACCAAAATGATGATGGTCTCTCTAGGATGTTTATAACCGACTAGAGGTATGGGATCCATCCAGGAGGGGATTAAATCCTCCTATCCCTTAGTCTGGGGTGGGAGGGGCAAGTGTTAGGGCGAATTCTCATTCTATGGCTAATTTGCCTTACCTAGTGAGTCCCTCAGCAGCTTTGCTGGATTTCTGGAACTTTTCCCCCACCTGTGTTTTGGCATGTGTATTTCATCTGTTTTTGTGATTGTGGACTCTGGAGTACACCACTTCAGTAGCCCCACACTTTTGTGTGTTACACAGCACCTTCAGTGCAGTGACCCAGGGTTTTCTTTTAGACTGCCCACCGACTCCATTTCTGGGGCTGACTCCTGTCCCCCAGAAAAGGGTGAAGTTTCCATTAACTTTACATAGTCATTTAACCACAGATCCAGTACTCCCCATTTTACATGGAGTATTGGAAAGGGTTACATCTTAGCCCTTTTTTCTGTACCTCTTGGAGCATTGTTTCGCTCCCTTAACATTAAGACTTTGCTGGTGGCAGTGTTATCTACCCTAATTTTCCTACCGCAATTATATTACATAATGTGGTACTGTTTTAGGCTATTTTAGTAGCCTCGAACTTTAAACCCGCTAGCCCAAATACTTTTTATTTCGGCTCTGGTTTGCGTTTAATTGCCATTTCTTTTTGTTAACATCCTTTTTGGGTCTTTCTTTGCGTGGCAAACCAGGTTTGTCTCCTTTGTTCGTCGACCTTTGGCAGGCTTCTGACCAGAAGCCCTCCTTTGGCATCTGGGTGTCTAGGTGGGCTGAATGTGAGGGCGGGGTGTAGTCACCCCCTGCACAGGGTCTCCTTGGAGACCCAAGTCGCACGTTGTGTTGATTGGCTGAGGTGGTTATCCGGGCTGGACATCCCCCCTGCTGAGTGATTGACAGCCTGGCTGTGTGAATGGGGGATTTTGGCATAAAAGGTGGGACTCTTGAGCTAGAAGGCAGAGTCGCCTCTGGAACTACAAGGAACCAAAGAGAAGTGGAGAAGAAGACAGCGGCTGCAACCCTGAGTCCCGGTGAAGCCCTGCAGCAGTCCTGAGTTATCTACCCCTTCAACGACTAAGAGAAGATCCAGTCCATAGTCTTCTTCCCTTAAGCCTGGTGGGATCAACCAGCTCGTCTTTTCTTCAGTCAGAGCATCCTCTCCTGGGTCGAAATCACTGCTGTGCTGTAGTGGTCCGGAGAGCCATCAGAAGAGCCCCTCCAGATTTAAAGGAGCGCACCTTTTATTCATCGTTGTCTTTTTCGCTGCTGCTGGTCTCATCCCTGGGTAGTGCAGATCACTCCAGACGTCCTCCTTCTTGTCCCCACAACTGAAGCCGCAGGAACTGTGAGTCTGCAGGAACTACCAGGAACAACTGCCGTGGCACCAGCTTTTCTGCAACGGAATAAGGTACTGTGTACATTTGGTCATTCTCTCTGTCTGACCGCCGGAATCTGGGTGAACCCTTTTCTTCCATGAAGATTTGTTATTTCTTCCCTTGCTCTTATAACTTTTCCTTCCATTTGACAATCTTTACGAACTCTTGGCATCTCGAATCTCAAACTGTTGAACGTGTGATCCTCGACAACTGAGCCTCTGCTCCATTGACACTGGCGCAGGCCTATTGACTTTAATCTGTATCTTTGAATAAGTCCTTGAGTCTACTTGCCTTGAAAAAGTATTGCCTATGATTTTTATTCACTTTTCCCTTGTTTGAAATTCTTAAGTACAAAGTGTGTTTTAACTTCGTGAGCATTCCTATCCACGGGTACGCGTTAGTATCGCAACACCAGTCTTTCAAATCCTAATGTACTTACCTCGAATTTGCTGGAACAAGTGGGATTGGTTGTGTAGTGTATTGTACGTGTGGTTTTGAATTTATAGAAGTGGTGTGTTTTATAACAGATGGTTTAAAAATAACTGTACTTATATGTGTTTACCTGAAAACTTGAGTCAGTGTTTGCTTGAGTCATAGTAATTGTGGTCCTTTGTGTAATCTCTACTACTGCTCATTTACTCTTGAGATAGGTATGGCTGCTCCGCTACTGCTACCACTTTAACAGTGTAGTACAGGCTTGTACCAAAGGTGAACTTGTATTACCACTTGTAGTCTTAATTGTGTGTAGTTGTCCCTAAGGGCACTGCACAGGATTCTGCCTAACAATTAACTTCTTTGAACTTGGGGAAGGGAACCCCTGTGTTTGATTGTTTGATGAAGGGGAGCTAATTACATGCCAAAGTGCTAGTATGAGCTCTGTACTTTACATTGAACACTATTCCTGTTTGATGCTGATATCCCTACATGTTGTATGCAGTTATTTGTGAAGCCAAGTATAGGTTTTGGACACAGACAGAAGTTTTACTTTGGACTTCCTGTAGACTATCCTTAGTTTTCTTTAGGTAGGGAAATCCCACCTTAGCATAAGGCAAGTTAGGCATCATTCCACCCTGCATTTAAAGTTAAATAAAACTTTGTTGAGAACATTTGAACCTGTTGTCTGTCTGACTCATGTTGCTTTCACAAATGGTGTCAGGGGTGGGAGACTCTGAATTGATAAACATTGTGGAGCCCTTATGTTGCTGTAGTCCAAAAGCTCTCAGGGAAAAAAATGATTGTGAAAGTTCAGGCTCAGGCTAAAGTGTCAATAATCAAGAAGATAATTGCCACACATTTGCAGGTCCCGATTAAGTGTCAAGACTTTATATAGCTCACAGACCCTTTGTGACATTCTTCCCTTGGCCACCTATCATGTGAAACATTGGGATCGAATTGTTTTAAACATCAGAAAACCACAAGTGTTTTTTCGACCCGGGGCATTAGGTTCTTTTAACCCTGGAAAGGGACTCTCCCCTGCCATTCCAACTCATCCTTCTACAGAATTAGTCCAAGGGAAAGAGGGAAAAGGTAATATGAGTTCAATCAGCCCAACCAAAATGGATTCAGGCCCTGAAACCAAAAGGGACTCTGAATATTTGTCTATGTCTGATTCTGAAGAAAGTTCAAGTGAAACCATATAACCTCTAGACAGCATGTCATCCATAGATGAGGTGTTAGCTCAGCTGGCTGTGCATCAAATACAAGTGAAAGACCAATTTCAAATTGGACTGGAACGTCTGACTGCCGCTGAAGAAAAACAAACATTCTACAGGGACAGGGAGTTCTACAAACCTACAAAGAAGGGGATGATTTAGTACATTTTTCCTTGAACTTTGAAAGGTCAGCAACCCAGTTCCGATGGGGGGATGAGTTAAAACTATGCTATCTAGGACCTTTATTAAAAGGTGAATTACAAATGTCCTACCAGTTACTAAACCTCCCAGGAACAGCCACCTTTGCTGAAATCAAAGAAGGTCTCTTACAAAGAGTGGGACAAACCAATCATTTCTATTGTCAGAAGTTATGAAGTATTAAACTAAACTCCAGGGAAATACCAGTGGAATTGGGAGAGCGAGTTAAGAATACAATTTCCTTAGGGATAGGAAAGATAAGCTTACGGAAGTATTGGAAGCCGTAATCATGGAACAATTTATCAACTCCTTACCTCCCTCCTACGGGCCGCCTTACAACTGAACAAGCCCACACTCTCTTTAACTATTGAAACAGCCCAAAATGTCACTGATGCACCAAGAGAAAAAGCTAAATCCCAAAGCCAAAGAGGAAGTGAGGAGAGAATACAGTAGATCAATACAACCCATGAGCCCAATCTGTTTTACCTGCAAAGAGCCAGGATATCTAGCTCGGAATTGTCCCCAAAATAAAAGTGAGGAACCCATGGAGATTGGATTTATGGTAGGAGAAGAATGGGAGGATCCATGTTTTTATGAACACATTGAAACCCAGAGCAATTTCATTTGTGGGACATCATCTAAGTTCAGTCACACATCAGTTCTTGTGAGTGGGATCCTGGTACAGGCCTTACTAGATTCTGGAAGTAAACAGGTGGCTGTGTGAGCTAATCTAGTAACACCTGAGCAATTAAATGGTGCACTTTTTGTGAGAATTACTTGTGTCATTCGAGATCAAGAGATCTACCCCAAAGTTGCTATACCCATACATGTGCAAGGCAAAACTACAATTTTTCCTTCAGCTGTATTTCTGGATCTACCAGAAGAAACGATCATTGGGACTGACTTTCCCAGATGTCCATCCTTACTACATGAAGTCAGCCCAAGCCGTTCACAGTTTTTACCTTTCCAAAAAATTGGCATGAAGAACCCTTTATAGCCACCACTTCTGTGTGGGATTGGTCCTCAATCCAGAGAGATTCCCAGCAACCCCCCACTCTGAGAAAATAAACTATTACCATATATCTGTTGTGCGAGAGGCCCTATTCTTAAGGGAAGGGTATGTGAGGCACCTGAAGGCATCCTCACTTATTTTTCCCAGGGATACTCTTCTCAGGCGGCCAGGGAAAGGCCATGGTTTTGGATCCTGACCCTGGGGTTGGAAATGTGAGAGAGGATCACCTGAGTTGAGGAGATTTGGGGAGAGGATATCCTTAAGTGAGACATGGTATCCCCCATTTCCCAACATGAACCCTCCATCCCCCAAGCCTTCATGGCCTTTTGTCAACCCTTTTCTTGGGATCCCCTAAAATATGACCTAAATGGCATCAATACGGTACTTGAACAAAGAAGAGGATAACTAGAATAACATATCTTCATTTTGAGAAACAAAAAACAACGATCAATCCCAGCCAAGTACTGGGACGAGGAGGAGAACAACAGGTGTAAAGCAAAACTACCGCTTTGTTGGTGAGAGGTCTAGTTCATTTTGTAATACAAATGGAGGTGGGAGCTTTACAAACGGGAAACCTGAAACAAATGGAAGCCAAGGCAGAAGGAGAGGCAGAAGCCAAGGCTGCTATGGGAGCACAGCCAGCTGTGTGCGGAGAGATCTCTCTGGTGTGGCAGCATAGCAGGAGGAGTGCTTGAGACCCGTGATGCAGTGCAGAGCATATACAGTGGGAAGCAAAGGCATACGTAGCGGTAAGCCAATGTCAAGCTGTGAGAAGGGTGCCTGGCAGACCGAGTGAAACGGTTGTGAGTATCCTGCTTCGCCAAGAAAGTTATGCTGGGTATGCCCGAGCCACAAGAAGACCGCTGGACATGCACTTTTTGCCTCTGCTTTCCCCTCCCATCGCCAGAGGAAGCAAAGCCCCAGCTTATCCTTCATTCCACATACTGGTAATCAGGGCCTCCCAACCTAAATTGTCGAGGGGGATGCAAGAGGTTTCAGGTTACTGTTGCTTTCCACAACTACTAGATCTTTTGACATACTTGGACATGATGACACATTCTCCTTGTTAACAGGGGGACATGTGCCAATACAGATCTTAATTTTTAGCCCTCCAACCCTCGTAATAGAACACTGCCAACACTTCTGTCCAGTACAAGGGTCTGATCTGCAGATACAGCAAAGGGCAACCGTTTTTTAAACTGTAGAGTCACTATGCAGTCTGAACTTGCCCCTGATGCTGGGAACATTTCATCTATCCATTTTGTTTCCCTCATGATGCACGCTATGTTTTTTCCATCCAGTCACTCAGGTCCCACCATGGAACACTGAAGACCATGCGCTCTCCACACATTCTAAGGATGAATGCCGGATGAATGCTGGATGAATGCTAATAGCTCAAAGGACACCGTCCAGCAGTCACTATCATCAAAACAAAGTGATGTGTTTTGGGGCTACTCAATTGAGTGCACTACCTGGTCATATGCATGGGGCAAGCTCAAAAGTGAGCTCAAGGCAAGGGGGAAAAGGGGCAAAATACAACAAGCAACAACTAGCTGCAAATGTATCAGTATTAGCCAACTTCCAATACAATCCCTTTGCTAACTTTGCTAACTGCTACAATGTTGTACTAGCCAATTAAGTGGGGGCACACAACATGGGCAAACAGCTGGGAGTTACTACAGACCTGCTGCCTGTCTCACCAGCTGTCTCACTAACATCTCAGTGGCCAAATTGATCTTTAGTCTACAGTGAGTCTCACCTGCTCCAGTAGTGGGCAATCACGGTGCTCACCAAGAAGTTGACCCACTAGGTAATGTTTCTTCACAGGGGCACTGTAATCGGTGCCACACACTCGCTCGACACCTGCCGCTCGCCTCCTCCCCAGCCGGCCCACCCGCACTGGGCACTAGTCTCAGGCAATGACCAAAGTAGCTGTCTGGGCCGCCTTCATGCTCACAGCTCGCTGTGACTAGGCTAGAGCAAAGCACCCTGTGGTGTCAAGTCGCACCGTGCAAAGTTCAATGGGGAAGAGCAAAGAATGGCTGCTTTCACTACCACTGGGCAATAGCAGCAGCGATTAGGCTTTGGAATGTATCCTTCTCCATAGCTATCATAGTGCAGGTGTCTATTACTCCCATGATCTGTCGCCATTGACTACGATGGCTAGGGCTGGCGGGAGTTGAAGTTCAAATAATCTACATGACGAAAGGTTGCAGACCACTGTCTTAGTAGGTTGTTCACTATGTAGTAAGTACATAGGAGCTGCCACACTGTCTGTTCCAGAGGCATTTTCCTGTGCGGGTGTTACTTTGCGTGGAGCTGCAGACTAAAGTTTCATTGTTCAATATGGCAGGTTGCTTGCCAACATGCACGGGCAGCAGTGTTGGTTTATCTTCTTCCTTATGCTTCTGTGCCATAACCAATGCAACCGAGGGGCTTGGGAAAAGTGAATTCTTGCATGCTATCGCACTGCTGAGATCTGGAACCAGAATAAGTGTTTATGCTCCCACTTTGTATAGAGACCGCTGTATGCTGAATAGTGCCACAAGAGTGGGAGAGTACTGGCTTTTCCCTGACCTGAAGCTGTCCCCAGGATCACTCAGCCTGCCCAGCAATACTCGGGGATCAGAGAGGAACTGGTCCACAGAGTAGGTCCCAACTGTCCCAAGATTGGTAGAATGATGCAGAGAGCATAGGAATATGCAAACCTGCAATACAAAAGTAACATTACGGTGTCATACATTTCATATGCTTATCTTTGGTTCTGGAAAAGACTGATCTGTTCATTGCAGCAGCGACAGATCAGAAGAGGTCATGTTGTGAGGAGGAGGGTATTTATGTTGTTTAGTTTTCTTCAATGCTACATTTTGGAAAGGGTAATACTGGGAGACTGTGATGAGATGGATGAGTGGATAATAATTCACACAGGCCACAAATACTTGGCAACCTTCGGTAACTCTAAAACTATTTTTGTACTTCAGGTATAGGTCAATGCTGAGTACTAAGAGTAGTAAGACAAATGTCCACAGACTACAGGCAGGGGCATTCTAGGTATTATTAGAAGACAGCTGTCCATAACTTTTGCATGACTGTCCTGTTAACTGAGGCCGGCACGCTTGGTGCTTCTGAGTGGATTTGGGTGGATAAGGGATACAGGTTTGTGTATGTGTTCAAGGGCTGCCTCCTTGTGCATGACTATAAATATGTCAGAATGAGAGTGTATGTATTTGCTTTGGCCTATGTGCATTTGTAAGAGCTTTTAGGTTTCCCCATTTAAGCTTTACGTGGGTGCTCCAGTCCTGGTTTTTCCTTCGCATCCTGAGACTTGTAGTACTAATTTCAAAATAGGAAAAGTACTTTTTCCAGAATCCAAAGACTGAAACAAGGAATTGATCACCTACCCTGCCTGGATTAGGGACATTTGAGATTGCCGCCTTTGTGTGGCTGTGTCTTGCTATACATTTCTGCCTCTCTGTTTTCTTGTCTCTACCTCTCTTTGCACCTACCTAACCTATTGCAATTTCAAGGCAGTTGAAAGTCAGTGTTTTTAGTGGAACATAGCCTATCCAAGTGTATGGAAGGGTACATAGATTTTGGTAAACTCGAATTGAGTACTGGGCGAGTGACACCCACCAAATCTAGGTGCTTTGAGTGGTATGTTTGCCTGAGGATCTCTATGTGTGTCTGTGTGTGATAATAACAGTGTGTGTTTACTGCTTTTCATTTGTCCATCTGTCATGTTATGTTATGTTACTTTGCATTTATATAGCGCCTTATGCATCATTGGTATGATCTCAAAGCGCTGGTAGGTTGAACGCCCTCGGGAACCGAAGTTCGAGTCAGTAGAGAGAGAGAGAGAGTCATAAGGTGCGTGTGTGCACCAGATATGTGTGCAGCTGGAGAGGTATTTGCGTGATAGCTGCTTATTAGCGGTAGGTGTGATGGTTTGGGAGGTCAGGAATATGTGTTCATTCTGGTGGGTTGATACCCAGAGTGATTTCTGGCTGCGTTAGGCCTGAGGAGACGCTTAGGCCGGTGGTCTGTGCTCAGCTGGGTGAGTTTAGTTAGGATGATGGGCAGTATGTGGCGGGTGTTAGTATGAGAACAGCTATACTGAATGTGTCATAGTATCACTGTATTCTAGTTGAGTGGTGGTGTATAGGAGAGAGTAAGCGTGGTGGTGTGATATGGTGGGTTTCGGTGAGGCTGTGTCCCATGTGTTTTACTCACTTCATCAGTTCCATTAGCTGCATCTGTTCTATCCACTTCATCTGTTTCATCCACTCCATCGGTTCCATCCACTCCATCGGTTCCATCCACTCCATCGGTTCCATCCACTCCATCGGTTCTATGCACTTCATCGGTTCTATCCACTTCATCGGTTCTATCCACTTCATCCGTTCCATCCACTCCATCGGTTCCATCCACTCCATCGGTTCTATCCACTCCATCGGTTCTATGCACTTCATCGGTTCTATCCACTTCATCGGTTCTATCCACTTCATCCGTTCCATCCACTCCATCGGTTCCATCCACTCCATCGGTTCTATCCACTCCATCGGTTCTATCCACTTCATCGGTTCCAAGTACTCTATCCATTCCAAGCACTCTATCAGTTCCATGCATTCTGTCCATTCCGTGCACTCCCTCCGTTCCATGCACTCCATTCGTCCTATCCGTTCCATGCACTTCTTCTGATTCCATGTACTTCATCCATACCATGCACTCCAACTGTTCTAAGCAGTCCAACCGGTCCATCCATTCCTTCCTCGGTTCCGTGCACTCACTCCATTCCATGCACTCTTTTCGTTCTATCCGTTCCATGCATTCCATGTGTTTTATACTTCATCCATACCCTGCACTTCAACCGTTCATGCACTCCAACCGATCCATCCATTCCATCCGTCCCATCCACTCTATTCTTTCCATCCATTTCATCCGTCCCATCCACTCTGTCAGTTCAGTCCACTCTATCCGTTGCATCCACTCTATCCGTTTCATCATTCCATTGGTTCTATCTACTTTATTAGTTCCATGCATTCTATCCATTCCATGCACCCCCTGTTTCATGCACTGCCTACGTTCCCGGCACACCCTCCGTTCTCTGCACTCATCCTTTCTATCCGTTCCATGCACTCCATCCGTTATATGTACTTCATCCGTACCATGCACTTGAACCGTTCCATCCACTCCATCCGTTCCATCCACTCCATCCGTTGCAAGGATGCCCTGCTGTGATTTTTTTCTGCTGGTGTCCAATAGATAATGCTGTGAATTTGCTCCCAGATGGCCAATTCCATGACTCCCATTTTATCACACCTTGTAGCATGCAGACGTATTCTTATGGACAACGTTTAGTTGAACACTATGGAATCCCCCAAACTGGAACACATCTCTGTAACAACTTTCTACCTTTATAACCACTACTGCCATGTCTTGTACTCGTGTGTGAACTGAAGGGGCAGCCCATAACGGCGGAACCTGAGGCTGAAATGAGCAGTGTATCACAATGGTGGTAACCGCCTAGCAAAGTTAAAACATACTATAAATTCGGTATGTGATTAGTTGTATTTGAATAAGTGGTGTTGTCAGAGATAAACCATTAATTCAAAGTCGTGATGTATTCTAAATCCCCTGGGGGTTAAACGTAACCAGTGAATTGTTTTGTGAAGGTATAGTCTATATAATTGGGAAAGACAATTCTTATCTTTAGTGGTGCAATTTTTAATCCACACGGTTTCCTACGTCAAGACAGCTGCATATTAATTACGGTGTCTCAAATGGAAGAACAGAGAGTAACACATAAGGAAAAAGAAAACTGTAAACAATAGTTGAGCATAAGTCTCAGATCTGTGCCACAGTTGGAGAAATCAAAATACAAGACAGCCCTCCTCCTCCTACTAGATCTCTCAGCTGCGTTTGATCTTGTGGACCACAAAGTCCTCTGCAAACACCTGGACGTTGCCGCTCACTTCTCCACCCAAGCCATCAGTTGGATAGAATCCTTTCTGAGTGAGAGAACTATGAGAGTCTTTTCCCCTTCGGCAGCAGCTGACCCTATACCCATTACTTGTGGTGTCCCTCAGGGATCCTGCGTCTCTCCGACCCTTTACAATATATTCACCAAACCTCTGTTCGATGATTTGGACAATCTCGGTATCACCTACACTAACTATGCAGATGATACACAGATTCTCTTCCCACTTTCTGGGGATCACAGTGAGGATGGGGAGTTGGTGAATAGAGTGTATCTCATCATTCAGGCATGGATGGCCACTCACGGTCTTTGCCTGAATGATGATAAGACAGAGTTGATCATTCTGGGCACACAAGTCAATATTAACAAATTGGGCCCAGATTACTCAGCCTTCAGCATAGACGGAAATGTCATTAAAGTCTCGAGGGAAGTAAAAACACTTGGTTTTTATCTCGACTCTACCCTGTCCTTCACTAAACAGGTAAACTCCTTAGCCTCCACCACTGCTTACACCTGTAAATTGATCAGAGCAGGCAAGCCCTTCCTGTCCAATACCAGCTGCCTAATCCTGGCTAGAGCCTTAATTCTTTCCCGACTTGATTACTGTAATGCCCTATACAGTAGCGCCAATAAAGCCACTACCCTAAGACTTCAAACTCTACAAAATAATGCTCTCAGAGCTGCATTAGGAATAAGAAAGAGGGAGCATATCTCCTCGACTAGGCGGCAACATAAATGGCTTTCTACTGAGAATAAAATCCAGCTAAAAATGATCTCATTAACCCATAAGGCCTTAAATAATGCTGCTCCTAGCTACTTGATGGACAAAATAAAAAGAAAAACTTCCAATAGACCCATGAGACTCGCCAACTCCAATTGTTTGGCAGTACCTAGATTCAGACTTGCCAAAATTGGTGGCGTTTGCTTCCCTGTGAAAGCTGCTAACCTGTGGAACGCCCTGCCACCTAACCTTAGAGCTGACCAACCCTTCCCCCATTTCAGAAGGAACCTTATCAAACACATTATCGCCAACAATGACTTAACACCCGAACACTCACAAGCGTAGTCCTACCTAATGCACCCCGACGCGACATCAACCTTTATGTTTATTACTGCTAATCATGTATATTGTTAACTGTACATTCATGTAAATACGGCAACTCTTTATCTGTACATTCTAGTAATTTGTGTAATATGGCGTAATATTGTAAATTCATTTATATAACATTGTAACATTGTAAGCTTCGCATATACTTGTTGCTGCGCCCGGTAACCTAAGGGTCTGGTGCGCAATATAAATAAATAAACAAACAAACAAACAAACAAACAAACAAACAAACAATATACAATGTACAGGTAGAAGAGCAAAAGTGATTCAATTCTAGTACTCAGATCCGAATCAATGTCTGGTACACATCTCTTGGGTGTACAAGCTTTTTGCATACATTAACAGAGGCATCGAAGGTTAGAAATTAATTTCCATCAAATTTTAGAAGGGGTGGCCCATATGAAGCTGTAACAAGAGTGGAGTAGAGCAGAGTGGTGAATGTTAGTAAATAGTGTGCCTTGTACTTGTCCCGGTGTTGCACACTGACAGCCAGGATCAGTCGCTGCATACTTTCATTGCCAGAAAACATGGCGCCTCAGGGCATCCATTATCAAAATACCTTAACCCAAGAGCACAACTTACAAAAAATTGTCATACAAATTGCCCACCAGGCCAGCCACAATCTTAGCATCTATGCTACCATAATATTCTCAAAGTAACTTGCACACAGCAATTAAAAAACCCACAAACAGAACCCTAAACAATGTACATATCAGTCCAGGCCTACAATTCCTAGCACCAGAGGCACACAACGGTCTGCTTAGGACACATGCGTTTATGCATAGTGTACACGGAAATTAGCTTGCGCACTTCTCTGGGCGATTGCCTGCAACCAGTGCCACAAAGCCCTACAGACAAGGAGTGTACCAGTCAGGTTTACTCCCCTAAAATTGGAAATACGCCCAAAAATACCATCTCGCTCTGAACAACAAGATTGAAAACACATACAAGAGTCCACTGCTCTAATTCACCCAAAAAGCTCCATGGATAAGGTTGGAACAGTTGTACACTTGGGACCATATCTATGCATGATTTAGGTCAAAAACAGAGTTAAAATATGTTTACACTTCAATAAAATACCCCCATTGGGAATAAGACGCACTTTTATGCTCACAAAAAAACAAAAAAAAACAAGCCGAACTTAACCCAGCTACAATTTTCAGATCCACCAGAAGACCACACAACTAGCAGCTATCCAATCCTCCCTCATGCCCAACATGCAACAAAAAGTGCATCCACACTGTAGGTGATCAGAATCCACCAAAACCAATTCAACTTGAGGGCTGCCTCAACAGACTAAACCCATGCAGTTATCCACTGAATAAAAGGCACGTTGTCAACAAACAGCCCAAAACGACCACTAACCTGTTTGGGCAACAGCATTTGTTGGTACCAATTATCAGCCGTGAATCAAGCAGCAGCATCAAATAAGCTGAACATAGAATGTTGCAAGCTACTAGCACGTCAGTCAATTGCCCTCCTCAATTCAGCACATGCACACATTCATTACTGGCCAAGAGACCATCATTAACTCGCTAATGGCGAGCGCATGGCAGCTTTGGGTACATGAACATTGACAATCAACAGTCTGGTATCTCCCGAAAGCATAAAATAACAGATTCTCAAATATTTAAGTGCAACATCCAAAAGTATTGGGTTTGCAAATAGAGGCATGTAAAAGAGTGCAAGATAACATGCAAATAATTTAATAACAGAATGGCCAAGTAAAAGCTGTATCGTGAGCACATGCTTTGAAGAACAGCTATTCCGATGTACAAGCTCATTTGGTTCAGAAATGCATTAAGCCACTGCTCGGGGTGCAGATCGAGGCGGATTCACAATTAGCGTATAAAATACCTAGCTTAAAAGTAAAGTAAACCACTATTTGGCCATGCTGTCTACAGCACAGAGCAATGAATGCAGCTAAATTCATTGAGCACAAAATAGCTCAAAAGCTGCTGGGTGGAAATTAATAGGCCGGTCATGAAACCAAGTACTCGCTTCAAGAGGAAAACGGCGCACAAAGAAAGGCACCCTTATGACGCACCAAAGAGAGAAAGATACAAAGTAGTGATTTTTACACTTTGGGTAGGGTGACCAGACATCCCTGGGAAATCACCCTCCATCCTGGGGACCAGGGAGTTTTTTCATTTTAGAAGCCACGTCCGGGGTTTGCATGGTTGGGCGGCTATGGTAATTAAAAGTGTATTATTTTTTACACAACACGTTCAGAATGTTGGAGCTGGAGGATTGGCTCGAACCCCCAACCTTTCAGGTACAAGTCACAACGCTTACTGACAGTGCCACAGAGAATGGCTTGGAAAAGGTTGTACAGCAAGCCATGTAATATCAGTTATAGCAAATGCTTGTTTTGCATTAACATGCCAAGATTCACAGACAAAACTGCACAAATGACATTATATACAGTTTCTAAAAAGGAGAAGTGCTGGAAATATGATTGGGTGGTGGTTGTGGGGGCATGTTAGGGGAGGGGTGTTAATTGGTGGGCTGCGATGTGGTAGTCCCTCTTTTATGGTGTTGGTCGTCCCGTTTTTTCATTTTGGAAATCTGGTCACCCTAACTTTGGGTGCTTGCATGTGTGCAACATGAATTGAAACCTGTGGCGTGTCCTCCTGCAGCTATCGGTATGATAATACGAGTTCATTCTGATAATAGGAGTGGGAAAATAAAAAAAAGAGAAGACTTACATTGGTAATATTAAGGGATGCTAAAGGAGGTGGTGTTTCCGTGCGGTTGGTGAGTACTTGTATATCTGAGACATAGGGCCTCATTAAAAGAAGTGCGGAATGGGTTTAACGGCGCCGGTAATGGTGCCGGTGCCGTTAAACCCACTCCGCACTATTACGAGATCCCCTCGTCGGACACGCTCTGGACGTCTGGTTTTGCCAGACATCCACAGCGGGTCCCGCGAGGGGACCAGGGAGCTAACAATAGGCCGTATCGTAATGGGCCCTTTGTTAGCTCCCTCCCCATTCCCATTGATCTCTATGAGGGCTCGAATGGGAATGGGGAAGGACCGGGCGGTGGTTCCCTGCAAGGGGAAATACCGGGCCCTTCATACCTTCATACCTTATTAAGGGCATGGCTACCTCCAAAGTCGTAATGAGGCCCATACTGTAGATTGAGAAGCAAGATTTCTGCTTGATTGGCTTTGCCACTAGAGGAAGGACATTTAAGCGCCAGCATCTTGTAATGTTATATTAAATCCTTAACTTTATTTCTTGTAATCATGACTGATTATGAGAAATAAAATGACACAGTGTATTTAAAATGCACCATTTTACATATATTTTCCTAAAATATGTTGGAACATAGCAACTACACAAAAATCTGCCAAACTATCTTTAAACCTGATCGAGCTGTGACCAACATTACTTATCAAGTTCGCTTTCAAATGTGAAGCCGAGTTAGGGCATGAAGTGCTATAAAATTAACTATTTAGGACAACAGAATGAATGAGGTGATAACGAGCAAGTTTTTTTTAATTAAGCCGGTACAGTGTAAACTCTATAACAGTCGTAGTATTACTGTTAAATGGGTTCTGGCAAAAAGCAGCATGCCCTAAGCATGACTCTGAGAAAAGCACCCATTTTAAATGTAATAAAAAAGTACCTATTTATTAAGAAAATGTAGCATTTTGCTTTCACACGGAAAATGTTTTGAAAGCCAGTTTGAAACCACTCTGGAATTCCCAGCCCTCTCCTGCTCTTTGCTTCCTCTCCCCTCCTCCACATTAGTGTTTGGTCTAAGCTCAAGGGAGGTGTGAAATTCCCCAAGGCAGGGCCCCTTCTACATGACAATAGCCTTGAAGCTGAAGCCCTTGTTGAAATGGGATCCCCAGTGCGAGCCCAACCCAATGTTCATTGAGAGACAAATACTTAAAAAGAATCCTTGCATGTAGGGTGATACAGTTTGTCAGGAGTATAGTGATTAGTTTAACATAGAAGTATTTAAAGTGCACAGTTCTTTAGTGTAATTAAAACGTGTTATGGTTCTTATTTAAAACATATTGTGCCTAGTTTAACATCAATGCACGGAAAATGCTAAGTTTTAAAAACGTAATCTTTCATGATGACACACGTTTATCTATTTTGAATATTAGCAAGTGTGTGCACTCTTCACAACACAAGAATCCAGCCTGCCTCATCACGGACAAGTCTTTTTCCAAGCCCGCTGCTACGCAGAGTGAAGCCAGTGGCTCTGATCTAATCTGCTTTGCCGTCATTCGCGTGTTTACAGGTGCCATTTGCTGAGCCTATTTTTTCCCGCGTTTGAGCGATTTGTTTGCTCATCCTATTTTGTTTCTTCTGGACTGAAAGGGACACTGCAGGAATCAAGTGGCCATGACTATTATTTGGGTGGGGGCCCCCACTGTTATAAGGAGGCTTTCTACCTGCTGGACACACTATTGTTTTCCAAATGGGTATCTTACACTCAGTAAAAAACGTAATTTCCAAACTCAATCATGCTGCTTAAACTTGCATTCGCTAGTTTTCTTTGAAATGTGTTTCTTTTTTTATCTGACCACCAAACAAATACCCTGTAATTGTTGTGCCCCTTCCTTTGTGTTTTTATAACAGGTTATATTTATAAAGATGTTAAATGGTTGTCAAAGAGCTTAATCACAAAGAAATGTTTCTGTTGTGCTGACAGCAGTTGTTAGGAAATTAAACACTGGGTTCATGGGTGCCAGCTTTGGATTTTCACTACAGGTGCAGAAATACCCCCACCTATGCCCTGAATATGTATATATATATATATATCCCCGGGCCAAACATTTTGGCTCATGCCCGTGTCTCTCTCATGTTGCCCCCCACCCCCCGCTCATGCCCCGTGTCTCTCTCCTGTTACTCCCCACCTCCCTCTCATGCCCCGTGTCTCTCTCCTGTTGCCCCTCACCCCCCGGTCATGCCCCGTGTCTCTCTCCTGTTAGCCCCCACCCCCTCTCATGCCCTGTGTCTCTCTCCTGTTACCCCCACCCCCCGCTCATGCTGTGTCTCTCTCTCCTGTTAGCCCCCATCCCCTCTCATGCCCTGTGTCTCTCTCCTGTTACCCCCACCCCCGCTCATGCCCCGTGTCTCTCTCCTGTTAGCCCCCACCCCCTCTCATGCCCTGTGTCTCTCTCCTGTTACCCCCCACCCCCTGTCATGCCCGTGTCTCCTTGCTGTTGCCCCCCACCCTCCGCTCATGCCCCGTGTCTCCCTACTGTTGCCCCCCACCCCCGCTCATGCCCCGTGTCTCTCTCCTGTTAACCCCCCACCCCCCTCTCATGCCCCGTGTCTCTCTCCTGTTACCCCCCACCCCCCGCTCATGCTCCGTGTCTCTCTCCTGTTACCCCCACCCCCTCTCATGTCCCGGTGTCTCTCTCCTGTTACCCCCCACCCCCCTCTCATGCCCCGTGTCTCTCTCCTGTTGCCCCTCACCCCTGGTCATGCCCCGTGTCTCCCTGATGTTGCCCCCACCCCCCGCTCATGCCCCGTGTCTCTCTCTTGTTCCCCCCACCCCCGCTTATGACTCGTGTCTCTCCTGTTACCCCCCACACCCCTCTCATGCCCCGTGTCTTTCTCCTGTTGCCCCCCACCCCCCGATCATGCCCCGTGTCTCCCTGCTGTTTCCCCCACCCCCTCTCATGCCCCATGTCTCTCTCCTGTTACCCCCACACCCCTCTCTTGCCCTGTGTCTCCCTGCTGTTGCCCCCACCACCCGCTCATGCCCCGTGTCTCTCTCTTGTTTCCCCCACCCCCGCTTATGCCTCGTGTCTCTCCTGTTACCCCCACCCCTCGCTCATGCCCCTTGTCTTTCTCCTGTTGCCCCCCACCCACCGATCATGCCCTGTGTCTCCCTGCTGTTTCCCCCCACCCCCTCTCATGCCCCGTGTCTCTCTCCTGTTACCCCCACACCCCTCTCATGTCCTGTGTCTCCCTCGTGTTCCCCCCACCCCTCCTCATGTCCCGTGTCTCTCTCCTGTTACCCTCCACCCCCCGCTCATGCCCCGTGTCTTTCTCCTGTTGCCACCTGCTCATGCCCCGTGTCTCCCTGCTGTTGCCCCTCACCCCCCGCTCATGCCCCGTGTCTCTCTCCTGTTAGCCCCACACCTCTCTCATGCCCGTGTCTCCCTCGTGTTCCCCCCACCCCCCGCTCATGCTGCGTGTCTCCCTGCTGTTGCCCCCCACCGCCTTCTCATGCCCCGTGTCTCCCTGCTGTTGCCCCCGACCCCCTGCTCATGCCCCGTGTCTCTCTCCTGTTACCCCCCACCCCCCTCTCATGCCCCGTGTCTCTCTCCTGTTACCACCCACCCTCCTCTCATGCCCCGTGTCTCTCTCCTGTTGCCCCCACCCCCGATCATTCCCCCTGTCTCTCTCCTGTTCCCTCCCCACCCCCCTCTCATGCCCTGTGTCTCTATCCTGTTTCCCCCCACCCTCTCTCATGCCCCGTGTCTCTCTCCTGTTACCCCCAACCCCCTCTCATGCACCGTGTCTCTCTCCTGTTGCCCCTCACCCCCTGTCATGCCCGTGTCTCCCTTCTGTTGCCCCCCACCCCCGGTCATGCCCCGTGTCTCCCTGCTGTTGCCCCCCACCTCCCGCTCATGCCCCGTGTCTCGCTCATGTTGCCCCCCACCCCCCGCTCATGCCCTGTGTCTCTCTCCTGTTACCCCCCACCCCCCTCTCATGCCCCGTGTATCTCTCCTGTTGCCTCCCATCCCCCCGGTCATGCCCCGTGTCTCTCTCCTGTTGCCGCCACCCCCCGGTCATGCCTCGTGTCTCCCTCCTGTTGCCCCCCAACCCCGCTCATGCCCCGTGTCTCTCTTCTGTTACCCCCACCCCCTCTCATGCCCCGTGTCTCCCTGCTGTTGCCCCCACCCCAGCTGATGCCCCGTGTCTCCCTGCTGTTGCCCCCCACCCCGCTGATGCCCTGTGTCTCCCTGCTGTTGCCCCCCACCCCCCGCTCATGTCCCGTGTCTCTCTCCTGTTATCCCCTCTCATGCCCTGTGTCTCTCTCCTGTTCCCCCCACCCCCTGCTCATGCCCCCTGTCTCTCTCCTGTTGCCTCCCCACCCCCTCTCATGCCCCGTGTCTCTCTCCTGTTACCCCCCAACCCCCTCTCATGCACCGTGTCTCTCTCCTGTTGCCCCTCACCCCCTGTCATGCCCGTGTCTCCCTTCTGTTGCCCCCCACCCCCTGGTCATGCCCCGTGTCTCCCTGCTGTTGCCCCCCCACCTCCCGCTCATGCCCCGTGTCTCTCTCATGTTGCCCCCCACCCCCCGCTCATGCCCCTTGTCTCTCTTCTGTTACCCCCACCCCCCTCTCATGCCCCGTGTCTCCCTGCTGTTGCCCTCCACCCCCGCTAATGCCCTGTGTCTCCCTGCTGTTGCCCCCACCCCCCGCTGTTGCCCCATGTCTCCCTGCTGTTGCCTCCCACCCCCGCTCATGTCCCGTGTCTCTCTCCTGTTACCCCCGCTCATGCCCCGTGTCTCTCTGCTGTTGCCCCCCACCCTCCGCTCATGCCCCGTGTCTCTCTCATGTTACCCCCACTCCCCTCTCATGCCCTGTGTCTCCCTCGTGTTCCTCCCAACCCCCGCTCATGCCCCGTGTCTCCCTGCTGTTGCCTCCCACCCCCTGCTCATGCCCGTGTCTCTCTCCTGTTAATCCCCACACCCTGCTCATGCCCTGTGTCTCCCTTGTGTTCCCCCATCCCCCGCTCATGCCCTGTGTCTCCCTGCTGTTGCCCCCCACCCTCCGCTCATGCCCTGTGTCTCTCTCCTGTTGCCCCCCAGCCCCTCTCATGCCCCGTGTCTCTCTCTTGTTACCCCCAATCCCCCTCTCATGCCCGTGTCTCTCTCCTGTTGCCCCCCACCCCCCGGTCATGCCCCGTGTCTCCCTGCTGTTGCCTCCCACTCTCCGCTCATGCCCCGTGTCCCCGTCCCTCCCACCCCCCGCTCATGCCCCCTGTCTCTCTCCTGCCCCTCCCACCCCCCGCTCATGCCCCCTGTCTCTCTCCTGTTGCCTCCCCACCCCCCCTCATGCCCCGTGTCTCTCTCCTGTTACCCCCAACCCCCTCTCATGCTCCATGTCTCTCTCCTGTTGCCCCACACCCCCCGGTCATACCCCGTGTCTCCCTGCTGTTGCCCCCCACCCCCGCTCATGCCCCGTGTCTCTCTCCTGTTCCCCCCACCCCCGCTTATGCCTCGTGTCTCTCCTGTTAACCCCCCGACCATGCCCCGTGTCTCTCTCCTGTTGCCCCTCACCCCCCGCTCATGCCCCGTGTCTCTCTCCTGTTACCCCTACACCTCTCTCATGCCCTGTGTCTCCCTCGTGTTCCCCCTACTCCCCGATCATGCCCCGTGTCTCCCTGCTGTTGCCCCTCACCCCCCGCTCATGCCCCGTGTCTCTCTCCTGTTGCCCCTCACCCCGTGCTCATGCCCCGTGTCTCTCTCCTGTTAACCCCCAACCCCCTCTCATGCCCTGTGTCTGTCTCCTGTTACCCCCCACCCCCCACTCATGCCCCGTGTCTCTCTCCTGTTACCCCCTCACCCCCCTCTCATGTCCTGTGTCTCCCTGCTGTTGCCTCCCACTCCCGGTCAAGCCCTCTGTCTCTCTCCTGTTGCCACCCACCCCCCGGTCATGCCCCGTGTCTCCCTCCTGTTGCCCCCAACCCCCCGTTCATGTTCTGTGTCTCTCTTATGTTACCCCCCACCCCCCTCTCATGCCCCGTGTCTCCCTCGTTTTCCCCCCGCCCCCGCTCATGCCCCGTGTCTCCCTGCTGTTGCCCCCCACACCCCGCTCATGCCCCATGTCTCTCTCCTGTTACCCCCCACCCCCCTCTCATGCCCTGTGTCTCTCTCCTGTTGCCCCCCCACCCCCGGTCATGCCCTGTGTCTCTCTCCTGTTGCTCTCCACCCCCCTGGTCATGCCCCGTGTCTCCCTGCTGTTGCCCCAACCCCCCGCTCATGCCCCGTGTCTCCCTCTTGTTACTCCCCACCCCCCTCTCATACCGCGTGTCTCTCTCCTGTTACCCCTCACCCCCCTCTCATGCCCTGTGTCTCTCTCCTGTTGCCCCCTACCCCCGGTCATGCCACGTGTATCCCTTCTGATGCCCCCCACCCCCTGGTCATGCCCTGTGTCTCCCTCCTGTTGCCCCCCACCCCCCGCTCATGTCCCGTGTCTCTCTCCTGTTACTCCCCACCCCCTCTCATGCCGCGTGTCTCTCTCCTGTTACCCCTCACCCCCCTCTCATGCCCTGTGTCTATCTCCTGTTGCCCCCCACCCCCGGTCATGCCCTGTGTATCCCTTCTGATGCCCCCCACCCGCTGGTCATGCCCCGTGTCTCCCTCCTGTTGCCCCCCACCCCCCGCTCATGTCCTGTGTCTCTCTCCTGTTACTCCCCACCCCCCTCTCATGCCGCGTGTCTCTCTCCTGTTACCCCTCACCCCCCTCTCATGCCCTGTGTCTCTCTCCTGTTGCCTCCCACCACCGGACTAGCCCTCTGTCTCTCTCCTGTTGCCCCCCACCTCCGGTCATGCCCCGTGTCTCCCTCCTGTTGCCCCCAACCCCCCGTTCATGTTCTGTGTCTCTCTTATGTTACCCCCCACCCCCCTCTCATGCCCCGTGTCTCCCTCGTTTTCCCCCCGCCCCCGCTCATGCCCCGTGTCTCCCTGCTGTTGCCTCCCACACCCCGCTCATGCCCCATGTCTCTCTCCTGTTACCCCCACCCCCCTGTCATGCCCTGTGTCTCTCTCCTGTTGCCCCCCCGCCCCCGGTCATGCCCTGTGTCTCTCTCCTGTTGCTCTCCACCCCCCTGGTCATGCCCCGTGTCTCCCTCCTGTTGCCCCCCACCCCCCGCTCATGTCCCGTGTCTCTCTCCTGTTACTCCCCACCCCCCTCTCATGCCGCGTGTCTCTCTCCTGTTACCCCTCACCCCCTTCTCATGCCCTGTGTCTCTCTCCTGTTGCCCCCCACCCCCGGTCATGCCCCGTGTATCCCTTCTGATGCCCCCCACCCCCTGGTCATGCCCCGTGTCTCCCTCCTGTTGCCCCCCACCCTCCGCTCATGTCCCGTGTCTCTCTTCTATTACCTCCCACCCCCCTCAAATGCCCCGTGTCTCCCTCGTCTTCCCCCTGCACCCCGCTCATGCCTCGTGTCTCCCTGCTGTTGCCCCCCACCCCCCGGTCATGCCCCGTGTCTGTCTCCTGTTACCCCCACCCCCTGCTCATGTCCCGTGTCTCTCTCCTGTTACCCCCCACCCCCTCTCATGCCCCGTGTTTCTCTGCTGTTGCCCCCCCACCCCTGCTCATGCCCCGTGTCTCTCTCCTGTTGCCCCCCACCCCCAGTCATGCCCCGTGTCTCTCTCCTGTTGCCCCCCACCCCCAGTCATGCCCCGTGTCTCCCTCGTTTGCCCCCCGCTAATGCCCCGTGTCTCCCTGCTGTTTTCCCCCACCCCCTCTCATGCCCCATGTCTCTCTCCTGTTACCCCCACACCCCTCTCTTGCCCTGTGTCTCCCTGCTGTGCCCCCAACCCCCGCTCATGCCCCGTGTCTCTCTCTTGTTCCCCCCAGCCCCGCTTATGCCTCGTGTCTCTCCTGTTACCCCACCCCTCGCTCATGCCCCGTGTCTTTCTCCTGTTGCCCCCCCACCCCCGATCATGCCCCTTGTCTCCCTGCTGTTTCCCCATCCCCTCTCATGCCCCGTGTCTCTCTCCTGTTACCCCCACACCCCTCTCATACCCTGTGTCTCCCTCGTGTTCCCCCCACCCCCCGCTCATGCCCCGTGTCTCTCTCCTGTTACCCTCCACCCCCGCTCATGCCCCGTGTCTTTCTCCTGTTGTCACCCGCTCATGCCCCGTGTCTCCCTGCTGTTGCCCCTCACCCCCCGCTCATGCCCCGTGTCTCTCTCCTGTAACCCCCACACCTCTCTCATGCCCCGTGTCTATCTCGTGTTCCCCCCACACCCCGCTCATGCCACGTGTCTCCCTGCTGTTGCCCCGACCCCCCGCTCATGCCCCGTGTCTCTCTCATGTTACCTCACCCCCCTCTCATGCCCCGTGTCTCTTTCCTGTTGCCCCCCACCCCCCGGTCATGCCCTGTGTCTCCCTGCTGTTGCCTCCCACCCCCTGCTCATGCCCGAGTCTCTCTCCTGTTACCCCCATCCCCCACTCATGCCCCGTGTCTCTCTCCTGTTACCCCCCACCCCCTGCTCATGCCCCGTGTCTCTCTCCTGTTGCCCCCCACCCCCCGCTCATGCCTCGTGTCTCTCTCCTGTTAATCCCCACAGCCTGCTCATGCCCTGTGTCTCTCTTGAGTTCCCCCATCCCCCGCTCATAACCTGTGTCTCCCTGCTGTTGCCCCCCACCCTCCGCTCATGCCCTGTGTCTCTCTCCTGTTGCCCCCCCACCCCCTCTCATGCCCCGTGTCTCTCTCTTGTTACCCCCAATCCCCCTCTCATGCCGGTGTCTCTCTCCTGTTGCCCCCCACCCCCCGGTCATGCCCCGTGTCTCCCTGCTGTTGCCTCCCACTCTCCGCTCATGCCCCGTGTCCCCGTCCCTCCCACCCCCCGCTCATGCCCCCTGTCTCTCTCCTGTCCCTCCCACCCCCCGCTCATGCCCCCTGTCTCTCTCCTGTTGCCTCCCCACCCCCCCTCATGCCCCGTGTCTCTCTCCTGTTACCCCCAACCCCCTCTCATGCTCCATGTCTCTCTCCTGTTGCCCCCCACCCCCCGGTCATACCCCGTGTCTCCCTGCTGTTGCCCCCCACTCCCGCTCATGCCCCGTGTCTCTCTCCTGTTCCCCCCACCCCCGCTTATGCCTCGTGTCTCTCCTGTTACCCCCCCGCTCATGCCCCGTGTCTCTCTCCTGTTGCCCCTCACCCCCCGCTCATGCCCCGTGTCTCTCTCCTGTTACCCCTACACCTCTCTCATGCCCTGTGTCTCCCTCGTGTTCCCCCTACTCCCCAATCATGCCCCGTGTCTCCCTGCTGTTGCCCCTCACCCCCCGCTCATGCCCCGTGTCTCTCTCCTGTTGCCCCTCACCCCCCACTCATGCCCCGTGTCTCTCTCCTGTTAACCCGCAACCCCCTCTCATGCCCTGTGTCTGTCTCCTGTTACCCCCCACCCCCCACTCATGCCCCGTGTCTCTCTCCTGTTACCCCCTCACCCCCCTCTCATGCCCTGTGTCTCCCTGCTGTTGCCTCCCACCCCCGGTCAAGCCCTCTGTCTCTCTCCTGTTGCCCCCCACCCCCCGGTCATGCCCCGTGTCTCCCTCCTGTTGCCCCCAACCCCCCGTTCATGTTCTGTGTCTCTCTTATGTTACCCCCACCCCCCTCTCATGCCCCGTGTTTCCCTCGTTTTCCCCTCGCCCCCGCTCATGCCCCGTGTCTCCCTGCTGTTGCCCCCCACACCCTGCTCATGCCCCATGTCTCTCTCCTGTTACCCCCCACCCCCCTCTCATGCCCTGTGTCTCTCTCCTGTTGCCCCCCCACCCCCGGTCATGCCCTGTGTCTCTCCCCTGTTGCTCTCCACCCCCCGGTCATGCCCTGTGTCTCCCTGCTGTTGCCCCCCACCCCCCGCTCATGCCCCGTGTCTCTCTCCTGTTACTCCCCACCCCCCTCTCATACCGCGTGTCTCTCTCCTGTTACCCCTCACCCCCCTCTCATGCCCTGTGTCTCTCTCCTGTTGCCCCCCACCCCCGGTCATGCCCCGTGTATCCCTTCTGATGCCCCCCACCCCTTGGTCATGCCCCGTGTCTCCCTCCTGTTGCCCCCCACCCCCCGCTCATGTCCCGTGTGTCTCTCCTGTTACTCCCCACCCCCCTCTCATGCCGCGTGTCTCTCTCCTGTTACCCCTCACCCCCCTCTCATGCCCTATGTCTATCTCCTGTTGCCCCCCACCCCCGGTCTTGCCCCGTGTATCCCTTCTGATGCCCACCACCCCCTGGTCATGCCCCGTGTCTCCCTCCTATTGCCCCCCACCCCCCGCTCATGTCCCGTGTCTCTCTCCTGTTACTCCCCACCCCCCTCTCATGCCGCGTGTCTCTCTCCTGTTACCCCTAACCCCCCTCTCATGCCCTGTGTCTCTCTCCTGTTGCCTCCCACCACCGGTCAAGCCCTCTGTCTCTCTCCTGTTGCCCCCCACCCCCCGGTCATGCCCCGTGTCTCCCTCCTGTTGCCCCCAAACCCCCGTTCATGTTCTGTGTCTCTCTTATGTTACCCCCCACCCCCCTCTCATGCCCCGTGTCTCTCTCGTTTTCCCCCCGCCCCCGCTTATGCCCCGTGTCTCCCTGCTGTTGCCCCCCACACCCCGCTTATGCCCCATGTCTCTCTCCTGTTACCCCCCACCCCCCTGTCATGCCCTGTGTCTCTCTCCTGTTGCCCCCCCCACCCACGGTCATGCCCTGTGTCTCTCTCCTGTTGCTCTCCACCCCCCTGGTCATGCCCCGTGTCTCCCTGCTGTTGCCCCCCACCCCCCGCTCATGCCCCGTGTCTCTCTCCTGTTACTCCCCACCCCCCTCTCATACCGAGTGTCTCTCTCTTGTTACCCCTCACCCACCTCTCATGCCCTGTGTCTATCTCCTGTTGCCCCCCACCCCCGGTCATGCCCCGTGTATCCCTTCTGATGCCCCCCACCCCCTGGTCATGCCCCGTGTCTCCCTCCTGTTGCCCCCACCCCCGCTCATGTCCCGTGTGTCTCTCCTGTTACTCCCCACCCCCCTCTCATGCCGCGTGTCTCTCTCCTGTTACCCCTCACCCCCCTCTCATGCCCTGTGTCTATCTCCTGTTGCCCCCCACCCCCGGTCATGCCCCGTGTATCCCTTCTGATGCCCCCCACCCCCTGGTCATGCCCCGTGTCTCCCTCCTGTTGCCCCCCACCCCCCGCTCATGTCCCGTGTCTCTCTTCTATTACCTCCCACCCCCCTCAAATGCCCCGTGTCTCCCTCGTTTTCCCCTGCACCCCGCTCATGCCTCGTGTCTCCCTGCTGTTGCCCCCCACCCCCCGGTCATGCCCGTGTCTGTCTCCTGTTACCCCCACCCCCTGCTCATGTCCCGTGTCTCTCTCCTGTTACCCCCCACCCCCTCAATTGCCCCGTGTTTCTCTGCTGTTGCCCCCCACCCCCGCTCATGCCCCGTGTCTCTCTCCTGTTGCCCCCCATCCCCGGTCATGCCCCGTGTCTCTCTCCTGTTGCCCCCCACCCCCAGTCATGCCCCGTGTCTCCCTCGTTTGCCCCCCGCTCATGCCCCGTGTCTCCCTGCTGTTGCCCCCCACCCCTGCTCATGCCCCGTGTCTCTCTCTTGTTCCCCCCACCCCCGCTTATGCCTCGTGTCTCTCCTGTTACCCCCCACCCCCTCTCATGCCCTGTGTCTTTCTCCTGTTGCCCCCCACCCCCCGATCATGCCCCGTGTCTCCCTGCTGTTTCCCCCCACCCCCTCTCATGCTCCATGTCTCTCTCCTGTTACCCCCACACCCCTCTCTTGCCCTGTGTCTCCCTGCTGTGCCCCCAACCCCCGCTCATGCCCCGTGTCTCTCTCTTGTTCCCCCCAGCCCCGCTTATGCCTCGTGTCTCTCCTGTTACCCCCACCCCTCGCTCATGCCCCGTGTCTTTCTCCTGTTGCCCCCCAACCCCCGATCATGCCCCTTGTCTCCCTGCTGTTTCCCCCCACCCCCTCCCATGCCCCGTGTCTCTCTCCTGTTACCCCCACACCCCTCTCATACCCTGTGTCTCCCTCGTGTTCCCCCCACCCCCCGCTCATGCCCCGTGTCTCTCTCCTGTTACCCTACACCCCCCGCTCATGCCCGGTGTCTTTCTCCTGTTGTCACCCGCTCATGCCCCGTGTCTCCCTGCTGTTGCCCCTCACCCCCCGCTCATGCCCCGTGTCTCTCTCCTGTTACCCCCACACCTCTCTCATGCCCCGTGTCTCCCTCGTGTTCCCCCCTCCCCCGCTCATGCCACGTGTCTCCCTGCTGTTGCCCCCCACCCCCCGCTCATGCCCCGTGTCTCCCTGCTGTTGCCCCCAACCCCCTGCTCATGCCCCGTGTCTCTCTCCTGTTACCCCCACCCCCCTCTCATGCCCCGTGTCTCTCTCCTGTTACCACCCACCCTCCTCTCATGCCCCGTGTCTCTCTGCTGTTGCCCCCACCCCCGATCATGCCCCCTGTCTCTCTCCTGTTGCCTCCCCACCCCCCTCTCATGCCTCGTGTCTCTCTCCTGTTTCCCCCCACCCCTTCTCATGCCCCGTGTCTCTCTCCTGTTACCCCCCAACCCCCTCTCATGCACCGTGTCTCTCTCCTGTTGCCCCTCACCCCCTGTCATGCCCGTGTCTCCCTTCTGTTGCCCCCCCACCCCCGGTCATGCCCCGTGTCTCCCTGCTGTTGCCCCCCACCTCCCGCTCATGCCCCGTGTCTCGCTCATGTTGCCCCCCACCCCCCGCTCATGCCCTGTGTCTCTCTCCTGTTACCCCCAGCCCCCTCTCATGCCCCGTGTCTCTCTCCTGTTGTCTCCCACCCCCCCGGTCATGCCCCGTGTCTCTCTCCTGTTGCCGCCACCCCCCGGTCATGCCTCGTGTCTCCCTCCTGTTGCCCCCCAACCCTGCTCATGCCCCGTGTCTCTCTTCTGTTACCCCCACCCCCTCTCATGCCTGTCTCCCTGCTGTTGCCCCCCACCCCCGCTGATGCCCCGTGTCTCCCGGCTGTTTCCCCCCACCCCGCTGATGTCCTGTGTCTCCCTGCTGTTGCCCCCCACCCCCCGCTCATGTCCCGTGTCTCTCTCCTGTTACCCCCTCTCATGCCCCGTGTCTCTCTCCTGTTCCCCCCACCCCCTGCTCATGCCCCCTGTCTCTCTCCTGTTGCCTCCCCACCCCCCTCTCATGCCCCGTGTCTCTCTCCTGTTTCCCCCCACCCCCTCTCATGCCCCGTGTCTCTCTCCTGTTACTCCCCAACCCCCTCTCATGCACCGTGTCTCTCTCCTGTTGCCCCTCACCCCCTGTCATGCCCGTGTCTCCCTTCTGTTGCCCCCCACCACCTGGTCATGCCCCGTGTCTCCCTGCTGTTGCCCCCCACCTCCCGCTCATGCCCCGTGTCTCTCTCATGTTGCCCCCCACCCCCTGCTCATGCCCTGTGTCTCTCTCCTGTTACCCCCTACCCCCCTCTCATGCCCCGTGTCTCTCTCCTGTTGCCTCCCACCCCCCCGGTCATGCCCCGTGTCTCTCTCCTGTTACCCCCTACCCCCCTCTCATGCCCCGTGTCTCTCTCCTGTTGCCTCCCACCCCCCCGGTCATGCCCCGTGTCTCTCTCCTGTTGTCGCCACCCCCCGGCCATGCCTCGTGTCTCCCTCCTGTTGCCCCCATCCCCCGCTCATGCCCCGTGTCTCCCTGCTGTTGCCCCCCACCCCCGCTGATGCCCCGTGTCTCCCTGCTGTTGCCCCCCACCCCCCGCTCATGTCCCGTGTCTCTCTCCTGTTACCCCCGCTCAAGCCCCGTGTCTCTCTGCTGTTGCCACCCACCCTCCGCTCATGCCCCGTGTCTCTCTCATGTTACCCCCACCCCCCTATCATGCCCAGTGTCTCCCTCGTGTTCCTCCCAACCCCCGCTCATGCCCCGTGTCTCCCTGCTGTTGTCCCGACCCCCCGCTCATGCCCCGTGTCTCTCTCATGTTACCCCACCCCCCTCTCATGCCCCGTGTCTCTCTCCTGTTGCCCCCCACCCCCCGGTCATGCCCCGTGTCTCCCTGCTGTTGCCTCCCACCCCCTGCTCATGCCCGAGTCTCTCTCCTGTTACCCCCACCCCCCACTCATGCCCCATGTCTCTCCCCTGTTACCCCCCACCCCCTGCTCATGCCCAGTGTCTCTCTCCTGTTGCCCCCCACCCCCCGCTCATGCCCCGTGTCATTCTCCTGTTACCCCCCACACCCTGCTCATGCCCTGTGTCTCCCTCGTGTTCCCCCATCCCCCGCTCATGCCCCGTGTCTCCCTGCTGTTGCCCCCCACCCTCCGCTCATGCCCTGTGTCTCTCTCCTGTTGCCCCCCACCCCCTCTCATGCCCCGTGTCTCTCTCTTGTTACCCCCAATCCCCCTCTCATGCCTGTGTCTCTCTCCTGTTGCCCCCCACCCCCCGGTCATGCCCCGTGTCTCCCTGCTGTTGCCCCCCACCCTCTGCTCATGCCCCGTGTCTCTCTCCTGTCCCTCCCACCCCCCGCTCATGCCCCCTGTCTCTCTCCTGTTACCCCCAACCCCCTCTCATGCTCCGTGTCTCTCTCCTGTTGCCCCCCAACCCCGGTCATACCCCGTGTCTCCCTGCTGTTGCCTCCCACCCCCGCTCATGCCCCGTGTCTCTCTCCTGTTCCCCCCACCCCCTGCTTATGCCTCGTGTCTCTCCTGTTACCCCCCGCTCATGCCCCGTGTCTTTCTCCTGTTGCCCCCCCGCCCATGCCCATTGTCTCCCTGCTGTTGCCCCTCACCCCCCGCTCATACCCTGTGTCTCTCTCCTGTTGCCCCTCACCCCCCGCTCATGCCCCGTGTCTCTCTCCTGTTACCCCTACACCTCTCTCATGCCCTGTGTCTCCCTCACGTTCCCCCTACCCGCCGATCATGCCCCGTGTCTCTCTCCTGTTACCCCCAACCCCCTCTCATGCCCTGTGTCTGACTCCTGTTACCCCCCACCCCCCGCTCATGCCCCGTGTCTCTCTCCTGTTACCCCCTCACCCCCCTCTCATGCCCCGTGTCTCCCTGCTGTTTCCCCCCACCCCTGGTCAAGCCCTGTGTCTCTCTCCTGTTGCCCCCCGGTCATGCCCTGTGTCTCTCTCCTGTTGCCCCCAACCCCCCGCTCATGTTCCGTGTCTCTCTTATGTTACCCCCCACCCCCCTCTCATGCCCCGTGTCTCCATCGTTTTCCCCCGCCCCCACTCACGCCCCGTGTCTCCCTGCTGTTGCCCCCCACACCCTGCTCATGCCCCGTGTCTGTCTCCTGTTACCCCCCACCCCCGCTCATGCCCCGTGTCTCTCTCCTGTTACCCCCACCCCCTCTCATGCCCTGTGTCTCTCTCCTGTTGCCCCCCCACCCCCGGTCATGCCCCGTGTCTCTCTCCTGTTGCCCCCCACCCCCCGGTCATGCCCCATGTCTCCCTGCTGTTGCCCCTCACCCCCCGCTCATACCCTGTGTCTCTCTCCTGTTGCCCCTCACCCCCCGCTCATGCCATGTGTCTCTCTCCTGTTACCCCTACACCTCTCTCATGCCCTGTGTCTCCCTCCTGTTACCCCCCACCCCCCGCTCATGCCCCGTGTCTCTCTCCTGTTACCCCCTCACCCCCCTCTCATGCCCCGTGTCTCCCTGCTGTTTCCCCCCACCCCCGGTCAAGCCCTGTGTCTCTCTCCTGTTGCCCCCCGGTCATGCCCTGTGTCTCTCTCCTGTTGCCCCCAACCCCCCGCTCATGTTCCGTGTCTCTCTTATGTTACCCCCCACCCCCCTCTCATGCCCCGTGTCTCCATCGTTTTCCCCCGCCCCCACTCACGCCCCGTGTCTCCCTGCTGTTGCCCCCCACACCCTGCTCATGCCCCGTGTCTGTCTCCTGTTACCCCCCACCCCCGCTCATGCCCCGTGTCTCTCTCCTGTTACCCCCACCCCCTCTCATGCCCTGTGTCTCTCTCCTGTTGCCCCCCCACCCCCGGTCATGCCCCGTGTCTCTCTCCTGTTGCCCCCCACCCCCCGGTCATGCCCCGTGTCTCCCTGCTGTTGCCCCCCACCCCCCGCTCATGCCCCGTGTCTCTCTCCTGTTCCCCCCACCCCCCGCTTATGCCTCGTGTCTCTCCTGTTACCCCCCCGCTCATGCCCCGTGTCTTTCTCCTGTTGCCCTCCGCCCATGCCCCGTGTCTCCCTGCTGTTGCCCCTCACCCCCCGCTCATACCCCGTGTCTCTCTCCTGTTGCCCCTCACCCCCCGCTCATGCCCCGTGTCTCTCTCCTGTTACCCCTACACCTCTCTCATGCCCTGTGTCTCCCTCGTGTTCCCCCTACCCGCCGATCATGCCCCGTGTCTCTCTCCTGTTACCCCCCAACCCCCTCTCATGCCCCGTGTATCCCTTCTGATGCCCCCCATCCCCTGCTCATGTCCCGTGTCTCTCTTCTATTACCTCCCACCCCCCTCTCATGCCCCGTGTCTCCCTCGTTTTCTACCTGCACCCCCCTCATGCCTCGTGTCTCCCTGCTGTTGCCCCCCACCCCCCGGTCATGCCCCGTGTCTGTCTCCTGTTACCCCCACCCCCTGCTCATGCCCTGTGTCTCTGTCCTGTTACCCCCCACCCCCTGTCATGCCCCGTGTTTCCCTGCTGTTGCCCCCCCACCCCTGCTCATGCCCCGTGTCTGTCTCCTGTTACCCCCACCCCCCGCTCATGCCCCGTGTCTCTCTCCTGTTACCCCTACACCTCTCTCATGCCCTGTTTCTCCCTCGTGTTCCCCCTACCCGCCGATCATGCCCTGTGTCTCCCTCGTGTTCCCCCTACCCGCCGATCATGCCCCGTGTCTCTCTCCTGTTACCCCCCAACCCCCTCTCATGCCCTGTGTCTGTCTCCTTTTACCCCCCACCCCCCGCTCATGCCCCGTGTCTCTCTCCTGTTACCCCCTCACCCCCCTCTCATGCCCCGTGTCTCCCTGCTGTTGCCCCCCACCCCCGGTCAAGCCCTGTGTCTCTCTCCTGTTGCCCCCACCACCCGGTCATGCCCTGTGTCTCCCTCCTGTTGCCCCCAACCCCCGCTCATGTTCCGTGTCTCTCTTATGTTACCCCCCACCCCCTCTCATGCCCCGTGTCTCCCTCGTTTTCCCCCGCCCCCACTCATGCCCCGTGTCTCCCTGCTGTTGCCCCCCACACCCTGCTCATGCCCCGTGTCTGTCTCCTGTTACCCCCCACCCCCCGCTCATGCCCCGTGTCTCTCTCCTGTTGCCCCCCACCCCCAGTCATGCCCCGTGTCTCTCCTGTTGCCCCCCCACCCCCGGTCATGCCCCGTGTCTCTCTCCTGTTGCCCCCCACCCCCGGTCATGCCCCGTGTCTCCCTGCTGTTGCCCCCCACCCCCCGCTAATGCCCCGTGGCTCTCTCCTGTTGCTCCCCACCCCCCTCTCATGCCCCGTGTCTCTCTCCTGTTACCCCTCACCGCCCTCTCATGCCCTGTGTCTCTCTCCTGTTGCCCCCCACCCCCGGTCATGCCCCGTGTATCCCTTCTGATGCCCCCCACCCCCTGGTCATGCCCCGTGTCTCCCTCCTGTTGCCCCCCATCCCCTGCTCATGTCCCGTGTCTCTCTTCTATTACCTCCCACCCCCCTCTCATGCCCCGTGTCTCCCTCGTTTTCCACCTGCACCCCCCTCATGCCTCGTGTCTCCCTGCTGTTGCCCCCCACCCCCCGGTCATGCCTCGTGTCTGTCTCCTGTTACCCCCACCCCCTGCTCATGCCCTGTGTCTCTGTCCTGTTACCCCCCACCCCCTGTCATGCCCCGTGTTTCCCTGCTGTTGCCCCCCCACCCCCGCTCATGCCCCGTGTCTCTCTCCTGTTGCCCCACCCCCCGGTCATGCCCCGTGTCTCTCTCCTGTTGCCCCCCACCCCCAGTCATGCCCCGTGTCTCCCTGTTGCCCCCCACCCCCGGTCATGCCCCGTGTCTCCCTCCTGTTGCCCCCCAGCCCCACTCATGCCCCGTGTCTCTCTCCTGTTACCCCCCACCCCTATCATGCCCTGTGTCTCCCTCGTGTTCCCCCCACCCCCCGCTCATGTCCCGTGTCTCTCTTATGTTACCCCCACCCCCGCTCATTCCCCGTGTCTCCCTCGTTTGCCCCGCTCATGCCCCGTGTCTCCTTGCTGTTGCCCCCCATCCCTGCTCATGCCCCGTGTCTGTCTCCTGTTACCCCCACCCCCGCTCATGCCTTGTGTCTCCCTGCTGTTGCCCCCCCCCCCCACTCATGCCCCGTGTCTCTCCCTCTGTTACCCCCACCCCTATCATGCCCCGTGTCTCCCTCGTGTTCCCCCCATCTCCCTGCTGTTGCCCATACACCCCCCGCTCATGCTCCGTGTCTCCCTGCTGTTGCCCCCACCACCTGCTCATGCCCCGTGTCTCTCTCCTGTTACCCCCCACCCCGCTCTCATGCCCAGTGTCTCTCTCCTGTTACCCCCTACCCCCGTCTCATGCCCCGTGTCTCTCTCCTGTTTCCCCCCACCCCCCGTTCATGCCCCGTGTCTCTCTCCTGTTACCCCCACCCCCTCTCATGCCCCGTGTCTCTCTCCTGTTGCCCCCCACCCCCTGGTCATGCCCCGTGTCTCCTTTCTGTTGCCCCCCAACCCCCGCATCTCTCTGCTGTTGCCCCCCCACCCCCCGCTCATGCCCCGTGTCTCTCTCCTGTTACCCCCACCCCCCGCTCATGCCCCGTGTCTCTCTGCTATTGCCCCCCACCCCCCGCTCATGCCCCGTGTCTCTCTCCTGTTAGCCCCCACCCCCTCTCATGCCCCGTGTCTCTCTCCTGTTACCCCTCACCCCCCTCTCATGCCCTGTGTCTCTCTCCTGTTGCCCCCCACCCCCGGTCATGCCCCGTGTCTCCCTTCTGTTGCCCCCCACCCCTGGTCATGCCCCGTGTCTCCCTCCTGTTGCCCCCCACCCCCTCTCATGTCCCGTGTCTCTCTTCTATTACCTACCACCCCCCGCTCATGTCCGTGTCTCTCTTCTATTACCTCCCACCCCCTCTCATGCCCCGTGTCTCCCTCGTTTTCCCCCTGCACGCCGCTCATTCCCCATGTCTCCCTGCTGTTGCCCCCACCCCCCTCTCATGCCCTGTGTCTCTCTCATGTTGCCCCCCACCCCCCGCTCATGCCCCGTGTCTCTCTCCTGTTGCCCCCCACCCCTGGGTCATGCCCCGTGTCTCTCTCCTGTTGCCCCCCACCCCCTGTCATGCCCTGTGTCTCCCTGTTGCCCCCCATCCCCCGGTCATGCCCCGTGTCCCTCCTGTTGCCCCCACCCCCGCTCATGTCCCATGTCTCTCTTCTGTTACCCCCCACCCCCCGCTCATGCCCCGTGTCTCCCTGCTGTTGCCTTCTACCCCCGCTCATGCCTCGTGTCTGTCTCCTGTTACCCCCCACCCCCGCTCATGCCCCGTGTCTCCTTGCTGTTGCCCCTCACCCCCCACTCATGCCCCTTGTCTCTCTCCTGTTACCCCCCACCCCCTATCATGCCCCGTGTCTCCCTTGTGTTCCCCCCACCTCCCGCTCATGCCCCGTGTCTCCCTGCTGTTGCCCCCCACTCATGCCCCGTGGCTCCCTGCTGTTGCCCACCACCCCCTGCTCATGCCCCGTTTCTCTCTCCTGTTACTCCCCACCCCTCTCTCATGCCCGTGTCTCTCTCCTGTTACCCCCCACCCCCTCTCATGCCCCGTGTCTCCCTGCTGTTGCCCCCCATCCCCCGATCATGCCCCGTGTCTCTCTCCTGTTACCCCCACTCCCCTCTCATGCCCCGTGTCTCTCTCCTGTTACCCCCACTCCCCTCTCATGCCCCGTGTCTCTCTCCTGTTACCCCCACCCCCTCCCATGCCCCGTGTCTCTCTCCTGTTACCCCCCACCCCCCTCTCATGCCGCGTGTCTCTCTCCTGTTACCCCTCACCCCCCTCTCATGCCCCGTGTCTCTCTCCTGTTGCCCCCCACCCCCAGTCATGCCCCTTGTCTCCCTCGTTTGCCCCCCGCTCATGCCCCGTGTCTCCCTGCTGTTGCCCCCCACCCCTGCTCATGCCCCGTGTCTCTCTCTTGTTCCCCCCACCCCCGCTTATGCCTCGTGTCTCTCCTGTTACCCCCCACCCCCCTCTCATGCCCCGTGTCTTTCTCCTGTTGCCCCCCACCCCCCGATCATGCCCCGTGTCTCCCTGCTGTTTCCCCCCACCCCCTCTCATGCCCCATGTCTCTCTCCTGTTACCCCCACACCCCTCTCTTGCCCTGTGTCTCCCTGCTGTGCCCCCAACCCCCGCTCATGCCCCGTGTCTCTCTCTTGTTCCCCCCAGCCCCGCTTATGCCTCGTGTCTCTCCTGTTACCCCCCACCCCTCGCTCATGCCCCGTGTCTTTCTCCTGTTGCCCCCCACCCCCCGATCATGCCCCTTGTTTCCCTGCTGTTTCCCCCCACCCCCTCTCATGCCCCGTGTCTCTCTCCTGTTACCCCCACACCCCTCTCATACCCTGTGTCTCCCTCGTGTTCCCCCCACCCCCCGCTCATGCCCCGTGTCTCTCTCCTGTTACCCTCCACCCCCCGCTCATGCCCCGTGTCTTTCTCCTGTTGTCACCCGCTCATGCCCCGTGTCTCCCTGCTGTTGCCCCTCACCCCCCGTTCATGCCCCGTGTCTCTCTCCTGTTACCCCCACACCTCTCTCATGCCCCGTGTCTCCCTCGTGTTCCCCCCACCCCCCGCTCATGCCACGTGTCTCCCTGCTGTTGCCCCCCACCCCCGCTCATGCCCCGTGTCTCCCTGCTGTTGCCCCCAACCCCCTGCTCATGCCCCGTGTCTCTCTCCTGTTACCCCCCATCCCCCTCTCATGCCCCGTGTTTCTCTCCTGTTACCACCCACCCTCCTCTCATGCCCTGTGTCTCTCTCCTGTTGCCCCCACCCCCCGATCATGCCCCCTGTCTCTCTCCTGTTGCCTCCCCACCCCCCTCTCATGCCTCTTGTCTCTCTCCTGTTTCCCCCCACCCCTTCTCATGCCCCGTGTCTCTCTCCTGTTAGCCCCAACCCCCTCTCATGCCCCGTGTCTCTCTCCTGTTACTCCCCAACCCCCTCTCATGCACCGTGTCTCTCTCCTGTTGCCCCTCACCCCCTGTCATGCCCGTGTCTCCCTTCTGTTGCCCCCCACCTCCCGCTCATGCCCCGTGTCTCTCTCATGTTGCCCCCCACCCCCTGCTCATGCCCTGTGTCTCTCTCCTGTTACCCCCAGCCCCCTCTCATGCCCCGTGTCTCTCTCCTGTTGCCTCCCACCCCCCCGGTCATGCCCCATGTCTCTCTCCTGTTGCCGCCACCCCCCGGTCATGCCTCGTGTCTCCCTCCTGTTGCCCCCCAACCCTGCTCATGCCCCGTTGTCTCTCTTCTGTTACCCCCACCCCCTCTCATGCCTGTCTCCCTGCTGTTGCCCCCCACCCCCGCTGATGCCCCGTGTCTCCCTGCTGTTTCCCCCCACCCCCGCTGATGCCCTGTGTCTCTCTCCTGTTACCCCCTCTCATGCCCCGTGTCTCTCTCCTGTTCCCCCCACCCCCTGCTCATGCCCCCTGTCTCTCTCCTGTTGCCTCCGCACCCCCCTCTCATGCCCCGTGTCTCTCTCCTGTTTCCCCCCACCCCCTCTCATGCCCCGTGTCTCTCTCCTGTTACTCCCCAACCCCCTCTCATGCACCGTGTCTCTCTCCTGTTGCCCCTCACCCCCTGTCATGCCCGTGTCTCCCTTCTGGTGCCCCCCACCTCCCGCTCATGCCCCGTGTCTCTCTCATGTTGCCCCCCACCCCCTGCTCATGCCCTGTGTCTCTCTCCTGTTACCCCCTACCCCCCTCTCATGCCCCGTGTCTCTCTCCTGTTGCCTTCCACCCCCCCCGGTCATGCCCCGTGTCTCTCTCCTGTTGCCGCCACCCCCGGTCATGCCTCGTGTCTCCCTCCTGTTGCCCCCCACCCCCCGCTCATGCCCCGTGTCTCCCTGCTGTTGCCCCCCACCCCCGCTCATGTCCCGTGTCTCTCTCCTGTTACCCCCGCTCATGCCCCGTGTCTCTCTGCTGTTGCCCCCCACCCTCCGCTCATGCCCCGTGTCTCTCTCATGTTACCCCCACCCCCCTCTCATGCCCAGTGTCTCCCTCGTGTTCCTCCCAACCCCCGCTCATGCCCCGTATCTCCCTGCTGTTGTCCCGACCCCCCGCTCATGCCCCGTGTCTCTCTCATGTTACCCCACCCCCCTCTCATGCCCCGTGTCTCTCTCCTGTTGCCCCCCACCCCCTGGTCATGCCCCGTGTCTCCCTGCTGTTGCCTCCCACCCCCTGCTCATGCCCGAGTCTCTCTCCTGTTACCCCCATCCCCCACTCATGCCCCATGTCTCTCCCCTGTTACCCCCCACCCCCTGCTCATGCCCCGTGTCTTTCTCCTGTTGCCCCCCACCCCCCGCTCATGCCCCGTGTCATTCTCCTGTTAACCCCCACACCCTGCTCATGCCCTGTGTCTCCCTCGTGTTCCCCCATCCCCCGCTCATGCCCCGTGTCTCCCTGCTGTTGCCCCCCACCCTCCGCTCATGCCCTGTGTCTCTCTCCTGTTGCCCCCCCACCCCCTCTCATGCCCCGTGTCTCTCTCTTGTTACCCCCAATCCCCCTCTCATGCCTGTGTCTCTCTCCTGATGCCCCCCACCCCCGGTCATGCCCCGTGTCTCCCTGCTGTTGCCCCCCACCCTCTGCTCATGCCCCGTGTCTCTCTCCTGTCCCTCCCACCCCCCGCTCATGCCCCCTGTCTCTCTCCTGTCCCTCCCACCCCCCGCTCATGCCCCCTGTCTCTCTCCTGTTGCCTCCCCACCCCCCCTCATCCCCCGTGTCTCTCTCCTGTTACCCCCAACCCCCTCTCATGCTCCGTGTCTCTCTCCTGTTGCCCCCCACCCCCTGGTCATACCCCGTGTCTCCCTGCTGTTGCCCCCCACCCCCGCTCATGCCCCGTGTCTCTCTCCTGTTCCCCCCACCCCCCGCTTATGCCTCGTGTCTCTCCTGTTACCCCCCCGCTCATGCCCAGTGTCTCTCTCCTGTTCCCCCCACCCCCCGCTTATGCCTTGTGTCTCTCCTGTTACCCCCCCGCTCATGCCCCGTGTCTTTCTCCTGTTGCCCCCCGCCCATGCTCCGTGTCTCCCTGCTGTTGCCCCTCACCCCCCGCTCATACCCCGTGTCTCTCTCCTGTTGCCCCTCACCCCCCGCTCATGCCCCCTGTCTCTCTCCTGTTACCCCTACACCTCTCTCATGCCCTGTGTCTCCCTCGTGTTCCCCCCCACCCCCTCTCATGCCCCGTGTCTCTCTCCTGTTACTCCCCAACCCCCTCTCATGCACCGTGTCTCTCTCCTGTTGCCCCTCACCCCCTGTCATGCCCGTGTCTCCCTTCTGTTGCCCCCCACCTCCCGCTCATGCCCCGTGTCTCTCTCATGTTGCCCCCCACCCCCTGCTCATGCCCTGTGTCTCTCTCCTGTTACCCCCTACCCCCCTCTCATGCCCCGTGTCTCTCTCCTGTTGCCTTCCACCCCCCCCGGTCATGCCCCGTGTCTCTCTCCTGTTGCCGCCACCCCCGGTCATGCCTCGTGTCTCCCTCCTGTTGCCCCCCACCCCCCGCTCATGCCCCGTGTCTCTCTTCTGTTACCCCCACCCCCCTCTCATGCCCCATGTCTCCCTGCTGTTGCCCCCCACCCCCGCTCATGTCCCATGTCTCTCTCCTGTTACCCCCGCTCATGCCCCGTGTCTCTCTGCTGTTGCCCCCCACCCTCCGCTCATGCCCCGTGTCTCTCTCATGTTACCCCCACCCCCCTCTCATGCCCAGTGTCTCCCTCGTGTTCCTCCCAACCCCCGCTCATGCCCCGTGTCTCCCTGCTGTTGTCCCGACCCCCGCTCATGCCCCGTGTCTCTCTCATATTACCCCACCCCCCTCTCATGCCCCGTGTCTCTCTCCTGTTGCCCCCCACCCCCTGGTCATGCCCCGTGTCTCCCTGCTGTTGCCTCCCACCCCCTGCTCATGCCCGAGTCTCTCTCCTGTTACCCCCATCCCCCACTCATGCCCCATGTCTCTCCCCTGTTACCCCCACCCCCTGCTCATGCCCCGTGTCTCTCTCCTGTTGCCCCCACCCCCCGCTCATGCCCCGTGTCATTCTCCTGTTAACCCCCACACCCTGCTCATGCCCTGTGTCTCCCTCGTGTTCCCCCATCCCCCGCTCATGCCCCGTGTCTCCCTGCTGTTGCCCCCCACCCTCCGCTCATGCCCTGTGTCTCTCTCCTGTTGCCCCCCCACCCCCTCTCATGCCCCGTGTCTCTCTCTTGTTACCCCAATCCCCCTCTCATGCCTGTGTCTCTCTCCTGATGCCCCCCACCCCCCGGTCATGCCCCATGTCTCCCGGCTGTTGCCCCCCACCCTCTGCTCATGCCCCGTGTCTCTCTCCTGTCCCTCCCACCCCCCGCTCATGCCCCCTGTCTCTCTCCTGTCCCTCCCACCCCCCGCTCATGCCCCCTGTCTCTCTCCTTTTGCCTCCTCACCCCCCTCATCCCCCGTGTCTCTCTCCTGTTACCCCCAACCCCCTCTCATGCTCCGTGTCTCTCTCCTGTTGCCCCCCACCCCCTGGTCATACCCCGTGTCTCCCTGCTGTTGCCCCCACCCCCGCTCATGCCCCGTGTCTCTCTCCTGTTCCCCCCACCCCCCGCTTATGCCTCGTGTCTCTCCTGTTACCCCCCACTCATGCCCCGTGTCTTTCTCCTGTTGCCCCCCGCCCATGCCCCGTGTCTCCCTGCTGTTGCCCCTCACCCCCCGCTCATACCCCGTGTCTCTCTCCTGTTGCCCCTCACCCCCCGCTCATGCCCCCTGTCTCTCTCCTGTTACCCCTACACCTCTCTCATGCCCTGTGTCTCCCTCGTGTTCCCCCCCACCCCCTCTCATGCCCCGTGTCTCTCTCCTGTTACTCCCCAACCCCCTCTCATGCACCGTGTCTCTCTCCTGTTGCCCCTCACCCCCTGTCATGCCCGTGTCTCCCTTCTGTTGCCCCCCACCTCCCGCTCATGCCCCGTGTCTCTCTCATGTTGCCCCCCACCCCCTGCTCATGCCCTGTGTCTCTCTCCTGTTACCCCCTACCCCCCTCTCATGCCCCGTGTCTCTCTCCTGTTGCCTTCCACCCCCCCGGTCATGCCCCGTGTCTCTCTCCTGTTGCCGCCACCCCCGGTCATGCCTCGTGTCTCCCTCCTGTTGCCCCCCACCCCCTGCTCATGCCCCGTGTCTCTCTTCTGTTACCCCCACCCCCCTCTCATGCCCCATGTCTCCCTGCTGTTGCCCCCCACCCCCGCTCATGTCCCGTGTCTCTCTCCTGTTACCCCCGCTCATGCCCCGTGTCTCTCTGCTGTTGCCCCCACCCTCCGCTCATGCCCCGTGTCTCTCTCATGTTACCCCCACCCCCCTCTCATGCCCAGTGTCTCCCTCGTGTTCCTCCCAACACCCGCTCATGCCCCGTGTCTCCCTGCTGTTGTCCCGACCCCCCGCTCATGCCCCGTGTCTCTCTCATGTTACCCCACCCCCTCTCATGCACCGTGTCTCTCTCCTGTTGCCCCTCACCCCCTGTCATGCCCGTGTCTCCCTTCTGTTGCCCCCCACCTCCCGCTCATGCCCCGTGTCTCTCTCATGTTGCCCCCCACCCCCTGCTCATGCCCTGTGTCTCTCTCCTGTTACCCCCTACCCCCCTCTCATGCCCCGTGTCTCTCTCCTGTTGCCTTCCACCCCCCCCGGTCATGCCCCGTGTCTCTCTCCTGTTGCCGCCACCCCCGGTCATGCCTCGTGTCTCCCTCCTGTTGCCCCCCACCCCCCGCTCATGCCCCGTGTCTCTCTTCTGTTACCCCCACCCCCCTCTCATGCCCCATGTCTCCCTGCTGTTGCCCCCCACCCCCGCTCATGTCCCGTGTCTCTCTCCTGTTACCCCCGCTCATGCCCCGTGTCTCTCTGCTGTTGCCCCCCACCCTCCGCTCATGCCCCGTGTCTCTCTCATGTTACCCCCACCCCCCTCTCATGCCCAGTGTCTCCCTCGTGTTCCTCCCAACCCCCGCTCATGCCCCGTGTCTCCCTGCTGTTGTCCCGACCCCCCGCTCATGCCCCGTGTCTCTCTCATGTTACCCCACCCCCCTCTCATGCCCCGTGTCTCTCTCCTGTTGCCCCCCACCCCCTGGTCATGCCCCGTGTCTCCCTGCTGTTGCCTCCCACCCCCTGCTCATGCCCGAGTCTCTCTCCTGTTACCCCCATCCCCCACTCATGCCCCATGTCTCTCCCCTGTTACCCCCCACCCCCCGCTCATGCCCCGTGTCATTCTCCTGTTAACCCCCACACCCTGCTCATGCCCTGTGTCTCCCTCGTGTTCCCCCATCCCCCGCTCATGCCCCGTGTCTCCCTGCTGTTGCCCCCCACCCTCCGCTCATGCCCTGTGTCTCTCTCCTGTTGCCCCCCCACCCCCTCTCATGCCCCGTGTCTCTCTCTTGTTACCCCCAATCCCCCTCTCATGCCTGTGTCTCTCTCCTGATGCCCCCACCCCCCGGTCATGCCCCGTGTCTCCCTGCTGTTGCCCCCCACCCTCTGCTCATGCCCCGTGTCTCTCTCCTGTCCCTCCCACCCCCCGCTCATGCCCCCTGTCTCTCTCCTGTCCCTCCCACCCCCCGCTCATGCCCCCTGTCTCTCTCCTGTTGCCTCCCCACCGCCCTCATCCCCTGTGTCTCTCTCCTGTTACCCCCAACCCTCTCTCATGCTCCGTGTCTCTCTCCTGTTGCCCCCCACCCCCTGGTCATACCCCGTGTCTCCCTGCTGTTGCCCCCCACCCCCGCTCATGCCCCGTGTCTCTCTCCTGTTCCCCCCACCCCCCGCTTATGCCTCGTGTCTCTCCTGTTACCCCCCCGCTCATGCCCCGTGTCTTTCTCCTGTTGCCCCCCGCCCATGCCCCGTGTCTCCCTGCTGTTGCCCTCACCCCCCGCTCATACCCCGTGTCTCTCTCCTGTTGCCCCTCACCCCCGCTCATGCCCCGTGTCTCTCTCCTGTTACCCCTACACCTCTCTCATGCCCTGTGTCTCCCTCGTGTTCCCCCTACCCGCCGATCATGCCCTGTGTCTCTCTCCTGTTACCCCCCAACCCCCTCTCATGCCCTCTGTCTGTCTCCTGTTACCCCCCACCCCCCGCTCATGCCCCGTGTCTCTCTCCTGTTACCCCCTCACCCCCCACTCATGCCCTGTGTCTCCCTGCTGTTGCCCCCACCCCCGGTCAAGCCCTGTGTCTCTCTCCTGTTGCCCCCCACCCCCCGGTCATGCCCTGTGTCTCCCTCCTGTTGCCCCCAACCCCCTGCTCATGTTCCGTGTCTCTCTTATGTTACCCCCCACCCCCTCTCATGCCCCGTGTCTCCCTCGTTTTCCCCCCGCCCCCACTCATGCCCCGTGTCTCCCTGCTGTTGCCCCCCACACCCTGCTCATGCCCCGTGTCTGTCTCCTGTTACCCCCCACCCCCCGCTCATGCCCCGTGTCTCTCTCCTGTTACCCCCCACCCCCTCTCATGCCCTGTGTCTCTCTCCTGTTGCCCCCCCCACCCCCGGTCATGCCCCGTGTCTCTCTCCTGTTGCCCCCCACCCCCCGGTCATGCCCCGTGTCTCCCTGCTGTTGCCCCCACCCCCGCTCATGCCCCGTGTCTCTCTCCTGTTACTCCCCACCCGCCTCTCATGCCCGTGTCTCTCTCCTGTTACCCCTCACCCCCCTCTCATGCACTGTGTCTCTCTCCTGTTGCCCCCACCCCCGGACATGCCCCGTGTATCCCTTCTGATGCCCCCCACCCCCTGGTCATGCCCCGTGTCTCCCTCCTGTTGCCCCCCACCCCCCGCTCATGTCCCGTGTCTCTCTTCTATTACCTCCCACCCCCCTCTCATGCCCCGTGTCTCCCTCGTTTTCCCCCTGCACCCCCCTCATGCCTCGTGTCTCCCTGCTGTTGCCCCCCACCCCCCGGTCATGCCCCGTGTCTGTCTCCTGTTACCCCCACCCCCTGCTCATGCCCTGTGTCTCTCTCCTGTTACCCCCCACCCCCCGCTCATGCCCCGTGTCTCTCTCCTGTTGCCCCCCACCCCCCGGTCATGCCCCGTGTCTCTCTCCTGTTGCCCCCCACCCCCAGTCATTGCCCCCCACCCCCGGTCATGCCCCGTGTCTCCCTCCTGTTGCCCCCCACCCCCCACTCATGCCCCGTGTCTCTCTCCTGTTACCCCCCACCCCTATCATGCCCTGTGTCTCCCTCGTGTTCCCCCCACCCCCCGCTCATGTCCCGTGTCTCTCTTATGTTACCCCCACCCCCGCTCATTCCCCGTATCTCCCTCGTTTGCCCCCGCTCATGCCCCGTGTCTCCCTGCTGTTGCCCCCCACCCCTGCTCATGCCCCGTGTCTGTCTCCTGTTACCCCCACCCCCGCTCATGCCCTGTGTCTCCCTGCTGTTGCCCCTCACCCCCCACTCATGCCCCGTGTCTCTCTCCTGTTACCCCCCACCCCTATCATGCCCAGTGTCTCCCTCGTGTTCCCCCCACCTCCCACTCATGCTCCGTGTCTCCCTGCTGTTGCCCCCCACCACCTGCTCATGCCCCGTGTCTCTCTCCTGTTACCCCCCACCCCGCTCTCATGCCCAGTGTCTCTCTCCTGTTACCCCCCACCCCCCTCTCATGCCCCGTGTCTCCCTCCTGTTGCCCCCCACCCTCCCGATCATACCCCGTGTCTCCCTGCTGTTTCCCCCACCCCCCCGTTCATGCCCCGTGTCTGTCTCCTGTTACCCCCACCCCCTCTCATGCCCCGTGTCTCTCTCCTGTTGCCCCCCACCCCCTGGTCATGCCCCGTGTCTCCTTTCTGTTGCCCCCCACCCCCCGCGTCTCTCTGCTGTTGCCCCCCTCACCCCCCGCTCATGCCCCGTGTCGCTCTCCTGTTACCCCCACCCCCCGCTCATGCCCCGTGTCTCTCTGCTATTGCCCCCCACCCCCCGCTCATGCCCCGTGTCTCTCTCCTGTTAGCCCCCACCCCCTCTCATGCCCCATGTCTCTCTCCTGTTACCCCTCACCCCCTCTCATGCCCTGTGTCTCTCTCCTGTTGCCCCCCACCCCGGTCATGCCCCGTGTCTCCCTTCTGTTGCCCCCCATCCCCGGTCATGCCCCGTGTCTCCCTCCTGTTGCCCCCCACCCCCCGCTCATGTCCTGTGTCTCTCTTCTATTACCTACCACCCCCCGCTCATGTCCGTGTCTCTCTTCTATTACCTCCCACCCCCCTCTCATGCCCCGTGTCTCCCTCGTTTTCCCCCTGCACCCCGCTCATTCCCCATGTCTCCCTGCTGTTGCCCCCACCCCCTCTCATGCCCTATGTCTCTCTCATGTTGCCCCCCACCCCCCGCTCATGCCCCGTGTCTCTCTCCTGTTGCCCCCCACCCTTGGGGCATGCCCCGTGTCTCTCTCCTGTTGCCCCACTGTCATGCCCTGTGTCTCCCTGTAGCCCCCCATCCCCCGGTCATGCCCCGTGTCTCCCTCCTGTTGCCCCCACCCCGCTCATGTCCCATGTCTCTCTTCTGTTACCCCCCACCCCCCGCTCATGCCCCGTGTCTCCGTGCTGTTGCCTTCTACCCCCGCTCATGCCCCGTGTCTGTCTCCTGTTACCCCCACCCCCGCTCATGCCCCGTGTCTCCCTGCTGTTGCCCCTCACCCCCCACTCATGCCCTGTGTCTGTCTCCTGTTACCCCCCCACCCCCCGCTCATGCCCCGTGTCTCTCTCCTGTTACCCCCCACCCCCTCTCATGCCCTGTGTCTCTCTCCTGTTGACCCCCCACCCCCGGTCATGCCCCGTGTTTCTCTCCTGTTGCCCCCCACCCTCCGGTCATGCCACGTGTCTCCCTGCTGTTGCCCCCACCCCCCGCTCATGCCCCGTGTCTCTCTCCTGTTACTCCCCACCCCCCTCTCATGCCCCGTGTCTCTCTCCTGTTACCCCTCACCCCCCTCTCATGCACTGTGTCTCTCTCCTGTTGCCCCCCACCCCCGGTCATGCCCCGTGTATCCCTTCTGATGCCCCCCACCCCCTGGTCATGCTCCGTGTCTCCCTCCTGTTGCCCCCCACCCCCCGCTCATGTCCCGTGTCTCTCTTCTATTACCTCCCACCCCCCTTTTCATGCCCCGTGTCTCCCTCGTTTTCCCCCTGCACCCCCTCATGCCTCGTGTCTCCCTGCTGTTGCCCCCCACCCCCCGGTCATGCCCCGTGTCTGTCTCCTGTTACCCCCACCCCCTGCTCATGCCCTGTGTCTCTCTCCTGTTACCCCCCACCCCCTGTCATGCCCCGTGTTTCCCTGCTGTTGCCCCCCCACCCCCGCTCATGCCCCGTGTCTCTCTCCTGTTGCCCCCCACCCCCCGGTCATGCCCCGTGTCTCTCTCCTGTTGCCCCCCACCCCCAGTCATTGCCCCCCACCCCCGGTCATGCCCCGTGTCTCCCTCCTGTTGCCCCCCACCCCCCACTCATGCCCCGTGTCTCTCTCCTGTTACCCCCCACCCCTATCATGCCCTGTGTCTCCCTCGTGTTCCCCCCACCCCCCGCTCATGTCCCGTGTCTCTCTTATGTTACCCCCACCCCCGCTCATTCCCTGTGTCTCCCTCGTTTGCCCCCGCTCATGCCCAGTGTCTCCCTGCTGTTGCCCCCCACCCCTGCTCATGCCCCGTGCCTGTCTCCTGTTACCCCCACCCCCGCTCATGCCCTGTGTCTCCCTGCTGTTGCCCCTCATCCCCCACTCATGCCCCGTGTCTCTCTCCTGTTACCTCCACCCCTATCATGCCCCGTGTCTCCCTCGTGTTCCCCCCACCTCCCACTCATGCCCCGTGTCTCCCTGCTGTTGCCCATACACCCCCCGCTCATGCTCCGTGTCTCCCTGCTGTTGCCCCCCACCACCTGCTCATGCCCCGTGTCTCTCTCCTGTTACCCCCCACCCCGCTCTCATGCCCAGTGTCTCTCTCCTGTTACCCCCCACCCCCCTCTCATGCCCCGTGTCTCTCTCCTGTTGCCCCCCACCCCCTGGTCATGCCCCGTGTCTCCTTTCTGTTGCCCCCCACCCCCCGCGTCTCTCTGCTGTTGCCCCCCCACCCCCCGCTCATGCCCCGTGTCTCTCTCCTGTTACCCCCACCCCCTGCTCATGCCCCGTGTCTCTCTGCTATTGCCCCCCACCCCCCGCTCATGCCCCGTGTCTCTCTCCTGTTAGCCCCCACCCCCTCTCATGCCCCGTGTCTCTCTCCTGTTACCCCTCACCCCCCTCTCATGCCCTGTGTCTCTCTCCTGTTGCCCCCCACCCCGGTCATGCCCCGTGTCTCCCTTCTGTTGCCCCCCACCCCCGGTCATGCCCCGTGTCTCCCTCTTGTTGCCCCCCACCCCCCGCTCATGTCCCGTGTCTCTCTTCTATTACCTACCACCCCCCGCTCATGTCCGTGTCTCTCTTCTATTACCTCCCACCCCCCTCTCATGCCCCGTGTCTCCCTCGTTTTCCCCCTGCACCCCGCTCATTCCCCATGTCTCCCTGCTGTTGCCCCCACCCCCCTCTCATGCCCTATGTCTCTCTCATGTTGCCCCCCACCCCCCGCTCATGCCCCGTGTCTCTCTCCTGTTGCCCCCCACCCTTGGGTCATGCCCCGTGTCTCTCTCCTGTTGCCCCCCACCCCCCTGTCATGCCCTGTGTCTCCCTGTAGCCCCCCATCCCCCGGTCATGCCCCGTGTCTCCCTCCTGTTGCCCCCACCCCGCTCATGCCCCATGTCTCTCTTCTGTTACCCCCCACCCCCCGTTCATGCCCCGTGTCTCCGTGCTGTTGCCTTCTACCCCCGCTCATGCCCCGTGTCTGTCTCCTGTTACCCCCACCCCCGCTCATGCCCCGTGTCTCCCTGCTGTTGCCCCTCACCCCCCACTCATGCCCCGTGTCTCTCTCCTGTTACCCCCACCCCCTATCATGCCCCGTGTCTCCCTCGTGTTCCCCCCACCTCCCGCTCATGCCCCGTGTCTCCCTGCTGTTGCCTGTTACCCCCACCCCTCTCTCATGCCCGTGTCTCTCTCCTGTTACCCCCACCCCCTCTCATGCCCCGTGTCTCCCTGCTGTTGCCCCCACCCCCGATCATGCCCCGGTTCTCCCTGCTGTTCCCCCCCCGTTCATGCCCCGTGTCTCTCTCCTGTTACCCCCACTCCCCTCTCATGCCCCGTGTCTCTCTCCTGTTACCCCCACCCCCTCCCATGCCCCGTGTCTCTCTCCTGTTACCCCCTACCCCTCTCTCATGCCCGTGTCTCTCTCCTGTTACCCCCACCCCCTCTCATGCCCCGTGTCTCCCTGCTGTTGCCCCCCACGCCCCGATCATGCCCCGGTTCTCCCTGCTGTTTCCCCCACCCCCCGTTCATGCCCCGTGTCTCTCTCCTGTTACCCCCACTCCCCTCTCATGCCCCGTGTCTCTCTCCTGTTACCCCCACCCCCTCCCATGCCCCGTGTCTCTCTCCTGTTACCCCCTACCCCCATCTCATGCCCTGTGTCTCCCTCGTGTTCCCCCACACCCGCTCATGCCCCGTGTCTCTCTCATGTTACCCCCCACCCCCCGCTCATGTCCCGTGCCTCTCTCCTGTTACCCCCCACCTCCCTCTCATGCCCTGTGTCTCTCTCCTGTTGCCCCCCACCCCCCGGTCATGCCCCTTGTCTCCCTCCTGTTGCATATCCCTCCTCATCACATATCCACCCTGTGGGGACCTCAACATCAGCACACACCATCCATGTGAGGACTTCAATATCATCACATATCATCCCTGTGGGGTCCTCACCATCAGCACACACCATCCATGTGAGGACTTCAATATCATCACATATCATCCCTGTGGGGACCTCACCATCAGCACACACCATCCATGTGAGGACTTCAATATCATCACATATCATCCCTGTGGGGACCTCACCATCAGCACACACCATCCATGTGAGGACTTCAATATCATCACATGTCATCCCTGTGGGGACATCACCATCAGCACACACCGTCCATGTGAGGACTTCAATATCATCACATATCATACCTTTGGAGAGCTCACCATCAGCACACACCATCCATGTGAGGACTTCGATATCATCACATATCATCCCTGTGGGGACCTCACCATCAGCACACACCATCCATGTGAGGACTTCAATATCATCACATGTCATCCCTGTGGGGACATCACCATCAGCACACACCGTCCATGTGAGGACTTCAATATCATCACATGTCATCCCTGTGGGGACCTCACCATCAGCACACACCATCCATGTGAGGACTTCAATATCATCACATATCATCCCTGTGGGGACCTCACCATCAGCACACACCATCCATGTGAGGACTTCAATATCATCACATGTCATCCCTGTGGGGACATCACCATCAGCACACACCGTCCATGTGAGGCCTTCAATATCATCACATATCATACCTTTGGAGAGCTCACCATCAGCACACACCATCCATGTGAGGACTTCAATATCATCACATATCATCCCTGTGGGGACCTCACCATCAGCACACACCATCCATGTGAGGACTTCAATATCATCACATGTCATCCCTGTGGGGACATCACCATCAGCACACAACATCCATGTGAGGACTTCAATATCATCACATATCATCCCTGTGGGGACCTCACCATCAGCACACACCATCCATGTGAGGACTTCAATATCATCACATGTCATCCCTGTGGGGACATCACCATCAGCACACACCGTCCATGTGAGGACTTCAATATCATCACATATCATACCTTTGGGGACCTCACCATCAGCACACACCATCCATGTGAGGACTTCAATATCATCACATGTCAACCCTGTGGGGACCTCACCATCAGCACACACCATCCATGTGAGGACTTCAATATCATCACATGTCATCCCTGTGGGGACATCACCATCAGCACACACCGTCCATGTGAGGACTTCAATATCATCACATATCATACCTTTGGAGAGCTCACCATCAGCACACACCATCCATGTGAGGACTTCAATATCATCACATATCATCCCTGTGGGGACCTCACCATCAGCATACACCATCCATGTGAGGACTTCAATATCATCACATGTCATCCCTTTGGGGACATCACCATCAGCACACACCGTCCATGTGAGGACTTCAATATCATCACATATCATACCTTTGGGGACCTCACCATCAGCACACACCATCCATGTGAGGACTTCAATATCATCACATATCAACCCTGTGGGGACCTCAACATCAGCACACACCATCCATTAGAGGACTTCAATATCATCACATGTCTTCCCTGTGGGGACGTCACCATCAGCACACACCATCCATGTGAGGACTTCAATATCATCACATATCATACCTTTGGGGACCTCACCATCAGCACACATCATCCATTTGAGGACTTCAATAACATCACATATCAACCCTGTGGGGACCCCAACATCAACACACACCATTCAGTTGGAGGATTCAATATCATTGCATTCCATTTCTATGGGACCTTGAGCATAATTACATACTATTCTTATGTGGCCTTCTATACAATGACACACCATTCCTGTGACGACCTCTATGTCATCAAACAACATCCCAGTGGGGACCTGAACATGAGCACACACCATCCTTTTGGTGGACTCAGTACCATCATATCAGCTCTATGGGGACTTCAGCATCATTACACACTGTTCGTATTCACTTACCCTTGTATGGCCAATTGGGTGCATCTGTGGCTTCATTTACATCACCTGAATGCATTTTCCTTCACCTTTTGGGTATTTTTGGTTGAATTGGTCACCATTTTTGGCAGTGTTTCGTTCAGTATTTTAACCTGAAGATAGGATGGAATTAGCATTTTTATTTCCAGCTCTAATTCCACTGGAGGATTTAGACCCGGGGGAATTATCACTGGTTTTCATTACTTATTCCTCCAGGGCTCATTTCTTCTGGGTTAATTCCACCAGAGGAATTAGCGTCCATTTTCAATAACCCTTATATCAGCAGATTGATCAAAGTGGCGCCAATTCCATTACTGCCACTTTTTCCCCTTAGAGATCAACTTGTAATGAAACCAAAGGAGTATCAATTAAACATCAACCTTCTGAATATTTTTTGAATAATCAGACAAAATGTGATGCCAACATTCAATTAATTCACATATCAGACTACAGACAAGATGACATCCGTGCACATAATGCGTTGTCTTGACAGTGTAGAATTCAATTACATCGCACACCACCCCTATAGGGACTTCAACAAAATCACAGAAAAATAAGAAGGTAAATTAAATCACATTGTGATTCGTTTATTACAAAAGTAGTCAATGCTTGAAATGAATCTGGAAGTATGTTGTGCAATCAATGAGGGAAGATTTACATTGCATATCTATTATATCCAATTCTGTAAACATACAAAATACACAAAAAACAGCTTAATTTCATTATTTTACATTTAAACGCAGAGTTCAGGCCATTTAAAACACAATTGAATTTGTGTATAAATGGTTCCCATGAATCTGCTGTCTGCTGCCTAAGCATGTAGGGCATCCGATTTATCAAGTGTGTTTAAATTCCTGTCTGTGTGTTGATGACTGCAATACCAACCCTGCCTGCGCGGGCAGAGTTGAGTAAAAAATCAACACACCAAAATAAACACAGGTCCCCACAAGGCCATTTTTTTAAAAGTTCTAAAAAATTGGCACATACGACTTTTAAGTTGTTTTAAATCATTTGGAAGGCATTACCATGTGGGGACTTGGGTTTAGGTCCCCACAGTGAAATCAAGTCCCCACAGCGTGTGTGTGTTTTCATACCCAAGTCCCCACAAGGATAGTAACACAAACACACACACACACACACACACACACAAACATACCCAACATATACACAGCAAACACTCGCTGTCTCATTCAGTCACACGCACCCATCATGCACTCACTCATAGCACGAGCATACATACATCCATACACATTTAAATAATGAATATACATACAAACACACATTTCATAACATACAGATATAACCTACACACAGCAAGCACTCTGTCATTCGCACGAGCATCCATCATGCACTCACTCATAACACAAGAATACACGCATCCATACACATATTTGAATACTAAATAAACATACAAACACGCAAATTTACAAGCACTTATACCAGCATCCATCATCATACATTCTCTTTACAACACAGGCATGCACGCATCCATACACATAATTTAGTTTTTAAAAAATAACATAAACGCACTTACCTTCTGCCACGGGCCCGGAGGTTCCAGTGCTCCAGCCTCCTGCAAGCATGAACAGGAATCAGGAAGTTTCCTGGTCCTTGCACATGTGTGCAAGGGACCTGAGCGTCGGTCCGAAGATGACCCACTCCAGCCTGATCTGGATGTATATGCGAGGAGGCGCGGGTGCATCCCCTTGCATACACAGATGTGCAATTCCCCAGTCAGCATTTCAAATGAGCCATGTAAGGCTGGGAAAGTAAACACCCCCAGCCTTGCATGGCTCATTGAGCTTGAATGGCACAGGAATTGTAACTGTGAAAGGGAAACAAAGGGAGCACTCCCTTAGCTGTAGAAAACAGCTGGTGGTAGCGCTCGTATTTTACTGGCTGGCTCCTCCATAATGAGTGAGAGGGGGCCAAGCCCGGTGGGTCGACGCTCCCTCGCCCATTATGGATGAGACACCCCTGAGAAAGGGGCTTGTGAAAGGAGCTTTTAAATACTTATTTTGGTAAATCCAACTGAACAGGCTACACTCATTAGGAATCAAAGACACAGCCCTCTCTTGGATCTTCTCTTTCATCTCTAATCCCTCACAAATCTTGCTTCTCCACCCGTTCACCTCCACCTCATGACCAGTAACAAAAGGGCTACCACAAGGAGCATCTCTATCTCCCCTGCTCTTCAACATCTATCTAAAACTTCTGACTGCACTCATCCGCTCCCACAATCTCACCTGCTACAATTACGCAGACGATACCCAGATCATCCTTAAAATCCCAAAATCGCCAGGCTCCAACCATATAGACCAGGCTCCACCCGCTGCCCAGCAGAGCGCAAGGTGGGAGAACTTGACAGGCGTTCCGATGGGCAGGTTGGATAGACGCAAACTGCATGGGCCTAATCTAGTGACAAGCCCCTGTATACATTTTCCATTTACATGGAGGAGATACACCTGACAAAAGCATTTCCATTTCTAGAACAAGAAGAGTGCAGGTAATAAACTCGGATTCCTAGTAAGTATACCATACTGCTTGGAAAGTCACCACACGGTGCCCAAAGCGTAGGTATACCCATCTAGTCACCGACTTACCTGGGAGCTGATTTCATTCTTCTTTAACACTTGCCTGCACATTGGTCTGGTAGCATGCATAGACATCGCAGCCACCGTTCTCAGTGAAGTCATTCCAAAAACAAAGAGAAAAGAGGTCAGACGTACAGAAGAGGCACACTCCCTCCCTCCCCCTGCCCACTACAGCTGATTTCAGTTGTGTGATTTTCAAGTCTCAGCAGGCTAACAGTTCAACCTATCACAAAGACACTCCAGCAGGAGTCCTCACTATTTCCAAACCCTCACTTCTCCCCAACCAACTAACCTACTTTCAAATATCCAATTATATTACATTACACACAGCTACAGGGTACCTATTACTTGGTAATGTTATGCTTTCCAGTACCTGATTAAACTTGGCAGACCTAACTTGTATAAAATATGTATATACGGATTGACCTCAGACACTCGCACACCGAAGACATCAAAACAATTTTACCCTACAAGATATTCACAGTCTAATCACCCGACACTTTAAGACTAACCAAGTAATGAGAGTGGGTGTGGGTACAGTGAGATGAGTAGCCTTGACACAGGTTTGAAAGAGAGGACCATCTTAAGGTTTTTCCGGACCTGAGCACTTTCTCCATTCTTGGAAATACAACAGAAATAGAAATCTCTGGTCTCACAAGACCTGACCATGACATGCATTCGACATCTGAGTAAGCATAACATCTGCAGAAGAGAAACAATCCAGAGAAGATTCCACAAACCAGAAGACTCCAAGCCTGAGAGCCATCCGATTAGCATATGACACTCATCACCACAGCAAAAGCAAACCACGACATAACCGTCATGGAAGCATCAAATAAGAGCAGAGTGATCTTCCAAGTTATGAAACATGTCATCAACCGATTTACGGGCCCTGCAACACCACAATCCACCAATAAGTGCAACACCAGCAACAGCTTCTTCCCCTACCAAATGCCCCCAACTTTTATCCTCCTGGTATACCGCACACCCTTGCTTTCTAGCTAGTGTTGTGCTTTATAAATCCCATACATGCATTCAAGATACACATATATTCAGAGTCGTGAAGCAAAGTCAGTCTGCCACAGTTGTTTGCTACGGTTGGGTGCATATCTTTTTTTTTCTCTCTGAGGGGCTGCAGCGATGTGATCCAACACACTGTTCCTTTAACAAGAAGGTGTGCCTATATAACCCCGGAAGAAGCGCAGAGCGCGGCGCGGATTCGTGAAGCAGAGTCAGTCTGCTACAGTTGTTTGCTACGGTTGGGTGCATATCTTTTTTGTTTTTCTCTCTGAGGAGCTGCAGCGACGTGATACAACACACTGTTCCTTTAACAAGAAGGTGTGCCTATATAACCCCGGAGGCAGCGCGGAGCATGGCGCAGAGTCGTGAAGCAGAGTCAGTCTGCTACAGTCCGCTACGGGCCCTGCATGCTCTGCACACCCATTCCTGCTCTGTTTGCCAGTCCTCGATGACCGCAGACACGAAAGAAGACATTACAGCATCGTCGGATGCTTAATCCTTGGACATCCATGAAAGCGGCAACCGGTAACAGGCCGGCTAAGGTAAGTGAGCAGGAAGAGGGGGAGCCTACCCTGAAACGGGTATCTGTGAAGCCAATCAGTGTCCCTCCTCCGTCGGACTCACTACCATCAATGTCTACTGACGTAAATAACAAACAATTTTCAACGTCTGTTGAATTAGATACAAACGCGGCTCAACCAAATGAGACTTTTGAGGGGGCAGATAGCGTGCACAACGTAAATTCCCCCCCTCCTCCTTCTGCTCCCCCGCTCTCAACTCCCCCGCTTTCAGCCCCGTGTATTAGCGGGTTTTCACCGCCAAATGACACATCTGTTTGCACGTCCAATCGTCCACCTTCTCTTGAGCCCGAGCTCAAGCCTGGGCCCAAGCAGAACATTAATGCTCAAGGAAAAATCACGCAAATGTTTGCCCCGGCAACAAGTCCTGAGGTTTTCTATTCTCCATTTGACTTGACCGACGTTGAGATTATTGAAGCAGAAAATGCAAACGTAAATACTACAAATGTGCTTGTTCATGCATCAGACCAATCACACGACCCTTCTGGTCCACTTGCCATCCAAGACGTGAACCAGACCAAGCTTACAGATATGTTAGCTGGTCTGGGCACGTCAATTGTCAGTTCCATTAGTGATGGCAATTCCAATACGGCCAAAATCATGAGCGAATCCTGTGGCCCACGTGGCCCCTGCCAAATGCCGGAGCGTACTACATCCCAAACAATGTCTTCGCCAATGTCAGAACTAAGAAAGAAGACCCTCGATATATCTCAACGAGGGTCAATGAACACTGTGCCACAAATTCATAACCTGTTAAGGTTGCCCGAACCTACCTTGTGCCTTGCAAATGAACTTTTTAGATCTGAAACCATCAAATGTTAGACACGGAAGTACATCGGGAGGGCAACAAAGTTCTAACTAACCTATCGCCTGGTGAGATGTCCAATACGCCCAATGTGCATAATGCAGTTGATTACACAGGAAAAAAGGATAATATGGGTGTTCCTAATTCAGGACGTGAAATGCGTTTGATGGCACAAAAGGATGCTGACTATGCGACGGCCAAGAAAAAATTGTTAGCATATCATGAGCTACGGCAACCAAATAGATAACGTCCATTGCCGCAGCCTAAATCATTTGATCAACCAGATCTGGTCTCACGCGTAAACCGTTTTCGGTATGATCAAACTGTACTGACTGAGGCCGGATCTGACTTGGATAGTCAGCGAACCGACAATTCGGTCTGTCCGCATAAACTAAATCAGAGGGCGTCCTTACCAAACAACTTGCCAGAACGCCCACAACCAAACAACTACACATCAACAAGTACTCCCAGAGATCGTCCAACCCGGACCAAGAAACAAATGTTTGACAACCATACAAATTCTCAATTGAGTGCCCAACCGCAAACGCTGGAGGACACTTCAGCGAGTTCACATTCTCGCTACAATGGCGCCTCTTCCTCAATGCAAAAATCAAGTCTTTCGGCTGCGGCAGCAACCCAGCTTTACAACAACGTGATTGCTGCATCTTCTCTGGTGATGATCCTTTTTACAAAACTTTACGAATCAATCCATGACGTTCTTAAAGATCAGACAGCTATAATAGCAACTTTATCTGAAAAATTGTAAAAGTGGAACATTTTAACAACTTCCTCACAAATCAGATTTCTAGAGAGGCAGACCTCACTGTACGCTGGCAGGAGCGTCTGACTGATCTAGCCGCGCGACACCATTGCCAAAATGACACCTTGTCAGAAGGCCTATTGGATGCCTTAAAATGGATGCGCCACAATGCCGATGTGGCCACATGCAATCTAGGGCTGCCGCACACCAATGTTGATAAAACGACAGGACAATCAACAACCAAGCTAACAATTGAAATACCGTCTAGTGGTATGCCTAACCATTTGGCTGGTAACAAAGGAAGTGGCAAACAAAGCGCACCAGGATCTTTGAGTGTACCTCAATTTGGACAATCCAATTTAACAAACCAGAATCTTGCTTCGTCAACGCAACTATTACATCCAGCTCAGATGCAAGTCATCCCCAAAAATGTCATCCAAATTGCTTCAACGGATAATCCTAACATGGCCTTGAGCCAACCTGAAGTGACCACAGATGCTCAACGGCCTGTTGTGAATTCTTCGAACGAGAAGAGCCAGCCAATTGTGATACAGGCACCTCGGTACCCAACCAACTCATTTGGTATCTTTGAAGGAACTGCTAAATCAATAACTACTGCTCACCCAGATGCATTACCTGTAAATTCACATCTACTGAAATGCTCTGCTACCAAAAACTTGCATGAGGCTAAACGACCATGACTAACAAAAGGCAAATCTAAAGTAAAAAAGTTTATTAGAAATCTATCTTCTCCGAAGCAGTTGGGTTTGTTCAAACGTGTGGATTCATCAAAAGAAGTGGAGGGAAAAATCACTGTTCCCATATAGAATGTGTTACTTTAAATGGCGCTTCAGCCTCCACGACAAACAAAAGGAGAAGAGTGGAGTCCGAGATCGGTACTGTTGATAGTTCCGTAAGCAGCTCCGAAATAGACCTTTGTGATCTATCCACATATTCGCACCAAGGAGACTCATTTGAGGGCCATGAAATGCGGGGAAACGAACATTTAAATTCTCATCTGAAATCATTTCCTAGACCAACTAAAGCAACGTCTAATCAAAGGCCCAATCCCCTTGCTTCGAATCTCCATGATGGAAAGGCAACTAAAGGATCTCGAGAGCAACTCGAGCATCCAATTGAGCATTCATCAAGACGGAACCCAAAATGCACTTTAATCCAACAGAGCAAAAAGGTACATTATACCTCAAGGGTTCAACAAAATCATACTTCTTTTCCAGTATCCCAAATTGGGAAATTACATCTTCAAAACATTCAAGATGACGACAATGATGTCAACCTAAATCGTACCAACGTGATGAGGCTATTCAAATGTATCCCTGAGCTTCGTACTATTGAATCAGATGATATTAAGATTGTGGAGTACCCAACGGAACGTATTGCTGACCAAGTTCTATTGCACATTGCATCTGCCTCAGTTCGAAATACAATTATGCGGGCTTCTGAAGAATTACTGGCTTTTGGCTTTGATATCACGACAGAACCTTCGGTCCAGACAAAGAGTGTCAATAGTTGGACTCCACCGCCTTTAGTCAAGAACGATGCCACCGTAAATCGCAATGACCTGAGAAAATCGATTGCCGAGGGCTCAATAAGAGAAAATCAAAATACGCAAAATAGCCACAAGTCGGCATAGGAAAATCACAAACCTAGTTCCCACAATATGAGACACTAGCAATGATTTTTAGGGCGTTAATCCTGGTGCGAGTTCCTATCCTGGAACACGAGAGGGTTCACGCACCTTTTTAATGACTTCGATATTAATCTACAAACGGTCATTGTAATTTGCCTACAAGAAACGTGGCTTGGGGTTCCGCCGACAAGAGACTGCGTTGAAATCCACTTGAATCCGGCAGTGAAGAATCTCCAAGGCTGTCCCTACTCGGGCCTCCTTACAATGATAAAAATCAATATTTGGTGGAAAACTGTGGAAACTTTCAATCCTAATCCCTTTGTTCAGCGAATTGTTATGCAATCTTCACACACCAAACCAGAAGAGCGTCAGCATCTATTGATTATTAATGGATACTGGAATCCTCATAAAATCAGTACAGTGTCCTTTTTAAAAGCTACCACTTATCTTATAGATAATGCTATAATATCCTACAGAAATGTGTCAATAATTTGCTGTGAAGACTTAAATTGCTCCTGGTTTGGGTTCAATGTTGATCAACAGAAAAATCTACAGTTGAAAGAAAATGAGATCTCTAGTCGTAGTCGGGCTTGGATGTCGGCTTTAAAAAACCGTAATTGCCACATGGTAAACGGAAATGCCAAAGGGGATGATCCTCCGGTCTCAACCTGGCACCGTGAGGACTCACATAGCATTTTGAACTACTTCTGGGTATCACAAAACATGGTGGAAAAGATAATCCAGTTGAACGTCGATAAAATGATCAACAGCGATCACAACCTTTTGCGACTCTCATGTTTGATGGAGTGGGCACACTCGGATGCGCAATACGAAAGACCGATCACAGTCCACGCAGGGGGAAATCATCTGCGAATTAATGGGCCCCAACTTCAAATATTGAGTGACAAGCTACTTAAACTTCATGAAGATCAACAAGTTAATTATGCCCCGCTGGCCAGCCAATTTAAGTCCTCAATGGTCGCGGCTCGGTCAATGGGCATGTCTCACAAACATGTGTCATGCACAATTATTTCTGAACAAAAGAAAACCATGCGATCTGATATGAGACGGCTGAAAAGGAACTCTAGTCTTCTCAAAAAGCCAGACGAGTTAAGAAAGGAAATCAAACAAAGGCGACAGACGTACCGAAATTGGTTAAAATCTCACAAAATGATTATTCAACAAAATAGCGAAGAAGAAATGATGAAAATTCTGGTGACCAAAAATGTGAGACAAATATGGGCCATCCTAAATACGGGAGCGGAGCTGCGAGCCGAGGTGTGAGCCAGTCTGCTGCAGTCCTGCAACCAGACCACATCATTGTGTGAGGAAGTTCGTTTTTGTTTTTTTTAAACCCCAGAACACCGCGGAGCGGTGAGCGGAGCTGCGAGCCGAGGTGTGAGCCAGTCTGCTGCAGTCCGCTGCAGACGCGCAGTAAGCGTAAAATGGAGCCTGAGGTGCGGCCCGAAGCACGACCGCTGCTGGTGATTCCAGTATCGGAGTTGGAGCTGGAGCCGACAGGAGAGGACGAGCCTTTGCTGCCCTCCAACATCATCATCCCGGAAAGGGAACCAGCAGCATCAGCAGAGCCCGCGAGAGATGTTCCAGCAATGACTCTGAAACAGCCTAGAGGTAAGCCGTCAATGAGGACTCAGTTGAAACCCCAGAAACTCTCACAAACGGGTTTACCTGCATTATGGGCGCCGTCGCCGTTGACATCGATGAGGCAAACGGCAAAGGAGTACCCACCGGATGCCAACCAACAGCCTTTGGATCCGGTGGACCTCTCAGACCTCGTGTGGCGATCCGGGGGGGGTCAATCGAGTGCACCGAGAAGTCCGCTCGGAAAAAGCACTCACAGACGAGCGTCTCGCCAACGAGGCCGAAGAGATGGATCTGGTGACGGACGTGAGGATCCAGAATGAATCAACAGACAAGATAGACAACACGCCCGTCCCGCCCGCCTGCGCCGCAGCTAGGGGCACGCATACCGTCTTGACGACGAGGGGTGAAGATGCAGTGGCTATCGGAGGATGGCCAGCATCGGCACCTTTGCGGGGCCTTAGCGGTGGAGCGAGGGGGGGAGGAGCTTCGATAACTCCGGAGGGGAAATTTCCTGGAAAAACTACAACAAAGGAACAAGACCTCCATCTGGAGCCAACGTGGGAAGATCCAAAGGGACCCGAAGAACAGAGGCCCCCCTGCCAAAAGACTGGTGAAACCATAATAAACAAATCAGACTTTGTGCAGAAAACACTAAACGTTAAAGCGATGATCCACTCCACATATAAAGAGCAGATTTTTGATCAAAGCAAATCCAACAGGTCAAAGAGGAGACAACTGGATAGAAAAACTCCAAAAGTCAATAAGAGATCGATAGAGACAAGCTTCGCTGAATCACTCTCAGAAAGTGACGAAGTTTTTACAGAGAGTGAAACAACAGGCGCAAATAATAGACAAACCGACCAGGAAGACTCAACTAAAGAAACAGATTATGAACAAGTAAAAACAAGCTGTAACCAACAAAAAAAGAAACAAGTGAAATCGAAGAAAAATCAGACCCCGCGAAAGAAGACTAAATCTCAAGTAAATAAGAAGACTTTGAAAAATCAAAATCAGAGAAGTCGAGTGGAAGGAAATGCGATAAAAATAAAAAGACTCTCAACCACAAAGCTGCCGGCACCGCTACTATCCTGTCCTTTAAAAACCTTCTTTACGCAACAGTACAAACGAAAATTAACAGTGGACTCGGAGGTATCAGACGCAGAGATGTTAGAAGTGTTGCAAGAAGCTATGCCAGGGTCGAAAGTAAGAAAAACAGTGGAAACCTCCACAAAGGTCGGAGGGTTGGGAAAACATTCAAACAACATAGAAAGTGTAACAAATAGTAATAGGAACAAAAGTGAAATTGGTGCCACTATTAAGGGTGACATCCAAACTCAGATCAGAAAACCAGAGTCTCCAGGTATAGAGATCCAGTTGGACCCAGAAAACAATTCCCGGGATGCAAATAACACGAAAAAAATAGCTGCAGAAGGTAACAACGGAGGGGAGTCAGAGGCGACCAGAGAACGTCGTATCCAAAGCCAGCCTGTGAAGGAAAATCAAAATCTATCTCAAATAAGCAAAGAAAAAGATATACGGCTAACGTGGACGCAACCCCATCTGACTGCAGGACTCCAAATCTCCCCAGAGATTGAAACAAGCAACGAGGACACAAAACGAGACCGGAGAGCAACTGGGCAGGGCCAACAAGTAATAGATCAGGCTAATATCTCCCAAATGGACTACCTGGGTCCTCAAATTCTGGAGACGCCAAAAAAAACAGAAAAAACACAGTCATCACAAAAAAATTGACGGTTAAGCGACATTGCCATGGCTATTCATAAAGATTCTTCAACCAAAAAACCGGACATGACTACAATCATGTCGGCAATGTCCATTGTTTTAACACCATTTTGCAAGTTATATGAAGCACTAAAAGAAGAAATTCAGGATAATACAGCAATTCTCTCCAATATGATAGCAAAAATGGCTCATGTAGAAAGCTATATAACAGCAGTAGAAGCACAAAAAAGCATTCAAGAGATCCCGTGGGAAAACAAAATAGAGGCTCTAGAAAGGAAAATCGAACTTCTGGAGAAACAAAAAAATAATCCGGAAACAACACAACACTTAAAAGGGGGCAAGCACGTGGCAGACAAATCCAAAAAATCAGATTATGAGCTGAACGGCCTGGAGGTCATCATAGAGAAGAGCTCAGTAAATCCACCATCGACCCAAAATAAATCAGCAACACCGAGAGCTTCACATACACTCTCCTGGGAGGCTAGAGTAAAACCACCACATTTGGTTCAAAGTGCAAATAAAACAGAGATGAAGAAAGACGAGATTCAAACTCTCGACGTCCAGTCCTCCCCGAAATCTTCAGATCGGAGATCACCTAGGACGGCGGATGAGTTTATTTTAGATTCATCATTGATGAACATATCACAACATGATAAATACATTCAAACCAGCATGATTACACAGGTGTTAACCGCAGCCCCGATAGACAATATAAGGAAGGAGAAAAAAAACATCACAGAAGAAAAAAGACCTCTGAGTAACGATGAAGAAAAGTGGGTGCTAGTGAAGCAAAGGGAAAAATCGCCCGAAAAAAGAGATGTCAACAATTTTAATAGTAAAATCCAGAAAGACAACAAAGTAACACCACAAAGAGCGAGACTGAGAAGCAGAAGTAGCCCGAGAAAGCAAGTACCCGTGAGGGGAAATGGGAAAATGAAATTAGTAGAAAGAGGCAAAACCCGATTGTTTAAACTTGAGCAACAGGTCATCAAAGAAGACAATTTAATTCTAAACCGGCCAACGGTTCTGCAGATCCTGAAAAAATCTAAAACTCTTAGGGGCCTCAGAACAAAGGACCTAGACTTGGTCGAACCGTACCACAGGGGCAAGACAGCAAAAGCATTTTTACATGTAAAAGCTGAGAGTATAACGCATCTGGATAAATCAGTGTTTGAAGAGTTGAAAGATATGGGCTTCCATTTGAGAGAGCTAACATACCCGCAGCAGGAGGAGCGAAGCAGAAATCCAATAAAAATCAGCGAACAGAGCACACATTACCATTCAAAAACTGAAATGTTGTATTCTCATAATCGATGGAACGAAAAGAGGGACAACAAGTACGTTCGTGAAGATCCAAAATATAGTCGAAGAAATGTCCCGCTGAATCGGGAGGAGGCCTCAAAGTGGGGAAACAACAAATCACGTCTGAGTAGCCATCAGGAAAGCAGTAGTGACCAACAGGAACGGAGACCTATCAATAGAAGCAGAGAAAACGAGAAATCACCACAACAAACCAGGCATTCCAGAGGAGAAGTTATGCTTCAAAAGACTTCAGCTAAAATACAGGAATCAAGATCGCCGAGAGGACCGTGGGACTGGTTCACATCTACCTGGTCAAAGAAATCCCAAAAATAGCAACAAATAGAGCGGAGCCTTGAGACATCGACATCGGCTTCACCCGTAGAGGAACGGCCCGATAAAACCATTACAAGGTAGGCTCATGGAACATCAGAGGGCATAACCATTTAACAGTACCGGGGGATGTAAATTTGGGCATATTTGATATAGTATGCCTCCAAGAGACGTGGCTACTTGAGAAACCCACGTTGGATGGATTCTGCGTAGAAACCTCGGCAGCAATTAGAGGTCCTTTAGGAAGACCATCGTCCGGTTTGCTCACAGCCATTAAAAACGGCCTAGGACTGGAACCTCCAAAGAAATGGAGAGAAGCATACGAAATGCTGGTGACCCTTTCCACATGGTCTCCCCCCATGGGAAAGGGTAATGGTGCCATAAGAAATACCCTAGCAATTATAAATTGCTATTGGAACCCTCAGCGGACGACAACAAAGGCTTTCTGTGCAATAATGAGCGCAACTATTGATCAATTGTATGAAGATTTCGACGATATCGAGATCATGGTATGTGGCGATTTAAATGGCAATTGCAATGAAGAAACAGAGAAAACAGGGACAACTGCAACACAAGAACGGGGAAAAGCATGGATGAAAGTAACAAGCTCCAGAAATTTACAAAATATAGCGACACTCTTCCCAAATCAACTGAATATCCCAACCTGGGAAAGGGGAGTGTCAAAAGCTACCCTAGACTACATCTTCGTATCATCCGGATTGGCAGCGAACATAGTGAGCTTTAAAGTGCTGAAAACAAACAACAGTGACCATAACTTACTCACTTGTAAGTGGAATGGTCGGAGACCAACGAAATTGGTATACAAAGCCACACTCGAAACAAATGTGCAACAAACCCGTCTACGCATAACGGAGGCAAACATCCAACAAATAAAATTAGCCTGGGATGAAAAAGTAACAGCGAATCAACAAGCAAAAATACCTGAGAAACCGGACTATCTACCACTCCTTGTACCATACCAGAAACCAATAGTCGCCAGAAAGAAGGCCGTACCACAGCCCGCCCATGCATACAATAAAGAATTGGTAGAACAAAGGAAACTTGGGCGGCAATTAAAAAGAAAGGCAAAAAAAACAAATCGGGCACAAGACTGGTCAAACTGGAAATTGGAAGTAAAAAGATATACTTCCTGGAGAAAACAAGCAAAAGCAACACAATACCAGTTAGACGCAGAAGAAATGATGAAAAAACTGATTACCAACAAATCTAGCGACTTCTGGTCCTTAATTAAAAAAAGCAACGTACCATATAATCTAATACCAACTAATGCCGTATCAGAAGCAAAATGGATGGAGTACATTTCAAAGGAATTTGAGGAACCCCAAAACTTGACAAAAGCCCTGAAACCGGCAATAAACACGTTCTGGGTGTCGATAGCCAATGTGGCAGACATTGAAAAAAAAATAAGAAGTCTGAAAACATCCAGAGCACCCGGCCCGGACGGATTGACAAACACCATCCTAAAAGAATTCCCAAAAGACTGGGCAAAAGTGATTGGAAAGATTTTCGAGACCTGTGAACAATCCCATCAAATTCCAGAGACCTGGTTAAAAGCGGTTATCGTCCCGATCTATAAAAAAGGTAGTCGGGAGGACCCCGCTAATTATAGACCGATTGCTTTATTAGACATATTAGGAAAGATCTTTTCCTCCCTCATCCTGGACCATCTGAGGATATGGGAAAGGTCATCAAAATCCAAAGACATATTACAAACAGGCTTCCAGAAAAACGGAATGATAGCAATCAACATCTTGATAATAAACATTTTCAAAGCAAAAATCAAAGAAGGAGCACCAAAAATATATCTGGCCTTTGTGGACATGTCAAAAGCGTTCGATAAAGTGGACAGAAATATGCTATGGGAAAAATTGAATGGGTGGGGATGTCCAAGATCATTGCTGGATCCACTAATTGCCCTGCACTCAAATACAATGGTAAGAGTGAAATTAAATCAACAGGGAATTCTCCCAGAGAAAATTCAAGTAAAAAGAGGCGTAAAACAGGGTTGTCCGCTTGCGCCCGCACTCTTCGTCGCCTTCCTGGGAGATTTGCAATATTCGGAAAATGAGATCAGAACGTTCCCTCCGAAATTAGGGAAAACAACTATTCCCCGTCTCCTATACGCGGACGACGTGATTCTCATCGACCAGACCAAAGTGGGTTTACAACGGAAATTAACAAACCTGAAAAAATATACAGATGAAAACCTCCTGGAGATAAACAAAAACAAAACAAAAATCATGACCCTGGAGAAACATCGAAAGAATCCAACAACAACGGAATCATGGTATCTGGATGACATAAAAATTGAAAAAGTAAAAAACATCAGATACTTAGGTTTTGAATTAGACAATACTACAACAGACAAAGCTATGCAAATAGTACTCTGGGACAAAGTGAAGAGCCTGATAGCGCAAATGAGAACAATAGACAAGAAATTTGGCAAATTCACTTTAACTCCGGCAATTAACTTTTATAAAATGAAAGTAGTGCCCTCGCTGACAAGCGGAATGGAAGCCTCTCTTTGTATTCCAGAGAACATATGGAATAAAATAGAAGGTATGGTTTGGAGATCGGTTTTGGGACTGCCCAAATCAACTGCAATTGCGGCCATTAGAAGGGAACTTGGGCTAACTTCTCTGGCCTCGATAGTTGACGTCAGCGCAATGAGGTTATTTAGAAAAATCATTCTGGCAGACTCCCTCCCAATCTATGCTGTGGTCAAAGAAGAAATGGTAAACGGAAATTGCATGGTATTCAAAAAGTGGGCTGAAACCAGAAAAGAAAGATTGTCGCAAATAATGTGCACGGAAACAGACTTAAAAGAAAATCCCGACAAAATCAAGCAGAAACTGCAGGAAATGGACTGAATTAGAACTATAGAGGTAGCAGAAGACAACAAATTATTACAACATCTTCCGCCTACGTTCAATAAACTAAAGGTACCTATAAAATATGTCAGTAAATTCCCAGAAAAGGAAAAAAGACACTTGTTTATGAAAGCGAGACTAAATATACTTCATACAAAACAAATACTCGCCATCCGAGGTATGGTGGAAAATCAAGTATGTAGGTTATGCAAAAACGTGGACACTGTGGAAACAATCAGGCACCTAGTTTTAAACTGTCCACACACTAAACAGGACAGAATTACTTATCTATCGCCGCTGATTACAAATCCCTGGATGTTCGAAGAGGATAACATATGGAACAGACTAATCTCAGGTGAAGCTACGCGGTGGACCATGGCCATGGCAAACCTAATTGGATTGGCTTTCAAACAGATAAACGAAATTCTCCCCATTGAAGCCGCTTCATCATTACCAGCCTAAGGAGCTTCTGGTCAATTGTATTTGAAACACATCTACTGTTTGCAAAAGATGGACTTTGATCTGTAGAAAGCCAATTTTTCGGAGAATCTCGGAGGGTTAAATGTGTAGACCTTTTTGATAAAATTACAGGTTTTGGCCTGAAATATAAATCAAATAAATAAAAAAAAAAAAAAAATACGGGAAATTCCCGATGCCCTGCTATCATTTCTAATGAAATAAATAGTGCGACTTGGGAGGATCATTTCTCTGAAGTTTATCAGATGCCACAAGACGAACCGTATATAGTTACAAGGTCCGCCGAAGTCATCTAGGAGGTGAAGATGTCTGCCACTGACATAGAGAAAATGATTAAGACCTTAAAGAACTCTCACGCTGCCGGTCCAGACATGATCACCAACGTTGAAAACACACGGCCAACAATGGGCAGTTTTGATCGAAACCCTGCTCAAGACGATATCCATTACAAAGCAAATTCCAGATTCGTGGCTGGAGGCAATTGTAGTCCCAATATTTAAGAAGGGCAATCGGGCTGTTCCGACCAACTATCGCCCGATTGCCCTCCTCGATACAATCGGAAAAATCCTGGGCTCGTGTCTCCGTCAAAAATTGGCCGCATGGGCATTTAAGGCAAAGATTCTGGACATTCGGCAAACTGGCTTCAACCCAGGAGTAGGCGTTGAAGTAAATCTGCTCATCTTAAACATCTTGAAGCTGGAAACTCTGAAGACGAAGAGAAAACTGTTTCTAGCCTTTATTTTATTATTTTTTTTAAATTAAAATGCATATGGGTTATAGCTTCAAACCTTACATTTATCAAAAATCTCGTTAAATTAATTCATACAAAAAAGTTTAACAAATTAGTCTGCATTTATCCGAGGCAAGGCGATTGTCCATGACCAGGCATTAATTGTGTCTGGATTGTTTGCCAGCAGCGGATAACCACAGTCGTCATAGAAATGTTGTTGCCAGATAAAAAGTGTGTTCTTTAGGGTCCATAGATTTGTTGGATTTCATGTAGAGCGTAGCGACTGCAAGGCGTTCGTCTGCTAAGGCTGGGCATTGCATTAATAAATGATGTAGACTTTCAATATGTCATCTTCCTTGCAGTACCTGCATGTTTGATTTCGAAGGGTTTTCTGTGCTCGTTTCCCAAGGATTTGCTGTGTTGGAAGTACATTAAGACGCAGCCTCATGAAGGTGTCTCTAATTAGACGGTCATGAAATAGCTTCAGATAACGAGGGATCACATGTAAGGCTCTAACTTCGGTGGTACAATTTAACATGAGTTTGAATCCGTTTTTTTCTTTTATTGTTGATATCCAATCAAATCTTTCAATTTGGATTTTGGCACTTTGGGGTCTGCAAATTAGGGTTTCAAGTGATATGTCATATCTTATCCTTTCTTGATTAAGGAATTCCTTCCATTTATTCAGAGCCATTGCGTTGATATTTACAGCGATTGGACGAAGAATGTTCAAGGAGGGAATCTTCTCGTTATTGTTTATTTTCCTGAGAAGATCAAGTTTTTTCCACCGTATGATTGATTGCAGGGATTGGAGGCCAAGTTTGAATCGAATTCTAGATGTTGGAATACATTTCGGGATGGCTAAGACCTTTGTCCAAAAGATTCGCTCCAATTGGTCCCATACAGTTGTTGGTAGGTTTATCATTGACTCTCCGCCGTATGTCAAGATGGGTACAACTTTTTGTTTGAAGAAAATTATAACTGGTTTCGTAGAATATTTCCCACATTTTCTTATGTAGTACTAAGCCCTGACGCGCTAGAGAATGTGCTTTACTTTTCAGGTGGTCAATCCATGGTTCTTCGACAGAGGATTCATTGAGCCAGACCCCTAGATATTTGATTATTTGAACTTGCTCCATTTTTTCCTTCTGTAGAAAGAATGTTGGTGTTTTCTGGGAAGGGCCCTTTTGAGTGGTTAACGACATGATCTTAGTTTTTCTAATATTTATTTCCAACTGATTTGTATCCATGTATTTTTTAATGTTATTCAGGGCAGTCTGCAGGCCTCTCTGTGTTTTGGCAAAGATTGCAATATCATCGGCATAAAGGATCATTGGAATTGATGTTGAGTTTAATTTTGGCGTATTCATTTGTGGAGTAGCTATAGTCTCTTCAAAATCTGAGGTATACAAATTGTACAGGGCTGCAACAAGTGGGCAGCCATGTTTGAGTCCATGCCAGGTTTTAATTGGTTGCGTGACAAGACCACTCTTGCTCAAACGGATCTGCACTTGTGTAGTTGAATATAGCAACTTTATTGATTCCAGTATATTGTTTGGGCAGCCCCATTTTGACAATTTTTCCCATAAGATGTTTCTATTAATTTTATCAAAAGCGAGATGGAGGTCGATGAAGGCCACATAGGTCGGGGTACTGGATCTGATGGTTTCATGTTTGAGCAGGTTTAAGATGAGTATGTTGATATTGGTGCCAACATTTTTTACGAAACCAGTTTGCCGGATGGCATGTCTGTTTGCTGTGGTGGCCCATTGGTTCAGTTTCAAAAGAAGGATGTTTGCGAAAACTTTACTCAATGGGTCCAAAAGCGCAATGGGCCTGTAGTTTGATGGATTCTCAATTGGTCCTTGTTTGTAGATAGGGATTATTGTCGCTCTTTGCAATGACGCAGGGATTTTTTTTGTGCGATTTATCAGCGCAAATAGATGGCTACAGAAAGCTGCCCATGTGTCAGGATTCTTTTTTATAATGGCATTTGATAAGCCATCTGGACCAGGGGCCCGAGATACATTTAGATGGCGTATTGCATCATTTATATCCGCAAGATCCCACTCGAACGTCCAGTTTGGTTGTAGGGTTGTTAATTCCTCGCAGTCGACCAAGGGGCGTTTTTGATATAGGTGGTTGTAGTAGGTGATCCAGCTTGTTTCAGGGACCTCGGTGATCATATGGTCGGTTGTATTTCTTGTTTCATTCAACAGTTTCCAGAGATCTCGTGTATTTTGCGTCCCCATAGCTCTTAACATGGTCTCTGCGTCGTTTTGTTCGAGTGCCATTTTAGCATTTTTCCACCAGTTCTTGTGACTTTTTTTTAGGTGTTTAATCTGAATATACTTATTTGGATTTAGTTGTTTCTTCAGTTGCCTGATCTGAGATCTTGGAGCTTTTTTCCTTAGAGCTATCATGCGGCTGTAGGCATGATGATGTTGTTTTTTCGGTTGGTGCCCAGCAGTTGGACATTGGTAAAAATTTTGTAGTATCCATTCGTAATTTAATTTGGATTCGTCTATCATTGTTGTACTGATGAATTTATCTGAGAGAGACTTTATTTCAGGTTGTGATCATTTCAATCTTGTTGCCCTAGAATTAACTCCCAACTCAGGTAATTGAAGTTGCAGTGGTGGTTCTCTGCTGTTGGACCATGATCTGATCAAGATGTAATGGTCGCTGTCCTTTGTGGCGATATTTTCCATCCGGCGTATGGGCTCTTGGATGCTCCGTGAACGATAGATATAGTCGATGATCCCAGAACTGGTTCCGTGTGACCACGTTGGAGTAAATGAGTTAGAAGATGCATTTAGGGCATCAAGCCGCATCATGTTTCGATATGTCATTTCTTTAGACCATCGCCGAGCAAGAGGTTCTAGCCGGTGGTCAGCGAGCTCTTCGCCATTTGAGGAAAAAAGGTGGATGTTCAAATCACTGCATATGAGATATGTAATTCCGGGATATTTCAAGGTGTCTTTGTCCATTGTTGTAAAGAACGAATCTAAGAAAAGGTCATCAGATATTTTGTTGGGATTCCAATATAGATTGCAAATACCCATGTATTGCTTGTGGCCGGGTATCAAAAGATCTTGTATAGAGTTCTTCTCAGGAGTCCCTTCTTGTTGTATAATGAGTCTCTGGATCCATGGAGTGATATCATGCGCTTCTGCTACATTAAGATGAGAGCCCATTTTGATGAAAGTTAGAAGACCAGCAGAGGGGCGTCCTTTTTACCGGCAAATCGCTGGGTTCATATAGGCAGTGTATACATCACTTACTGGTTTTTGATGAAGCCATGTTTCCTGGAGACAGATTATGTCAGAATTTGTTAGTTCGGGTCGCGTTGATTGGTACAGATGAAGGTGACCACGGGTGTTCCATGAACAAATTGTCAAAGAGCTAGTTTCTAGCCTTTATCGACATGCGTCAAGCCTTCGACAAAATTAATTGCGGCTTGCTTTGGAAGAAACTGCAGAACTGGAATTGTCCAAAAGCCATATTGGAGCCGATACAAGCACTCCATACCGGTACATCAATGCAGGTTCAGATAAACAATCAAGGCAACCTGTCAAATAACATTTTTACACACAGGGGAGTGAAACAAGGATGCCCCATGGCAGCAGAACTTTTTAAGCTTTTCATCGCAGACGTACCAGATCATTTGGACCAGGTTCATTGTTTTCCCCCTAAACTCGACAACACTCAAATAAAGTGCATAACATATGCGGACGATCTCGTGCTTATTGATCGTACTCCAATTGGGTTAGAACGGTTTTTGGGAAACCTCAATGACTATCTAAAATCCAATGATTTGGAACTGGACGTTGAAAAAACAAAAATGTCTATCGGCTCTTCAAGATCTCGGAAAGATAAAGCATTCAAATGGAATATTGAGAATGATATTCTGACGACAGTCAACTCTATTCGTTACCTTGGAGTCATGTTCAACAACTTGTTAAATGAGCATCATTGGAGGCAAGATTTAGTTGCTCGGATGACTCAGTTTGCCATTCAGGGTGCCAGGATAAACGGGGACTATGGGAAATTCAGTCTATCGCCCGTTATAACATTCTACTTACACACTCCATAGCATGCCCGAAGAGGTGCTCTCTTACCTGGGAGAGAGAAGACGGGGGAGAAGGGAGACTACACAGGGAAAACGGGAGAGATGCAAGGGGAGAAGGGGAGAGTGACAGGGAAGGAAACGCCTGCTAATAGGGGCATAGGGGGGTTGTGGCACGGGTGAAGGAGAGACTTGTTACAAGGCCCCCTGCTTAGTACGCCTCTTCTCCCTCCTTACCTGGGCCGCTGGCAAGGCAGACCCCAAGTGCAGGCCCCTCTGGACATCTTCAATGCATCACCGCAAGTTCCAGGGAGGGAGTCACCGCTCCCAGCCTCCAGCACCATCAGACCTTCAAATAGGCTGGCCCCCAACAACTAAGGACACCCGAAAGCCGCACAGAGACACCTCTCCCCTTCAGCACCCTCATTGGAAAAGTGTCCGGCAGGTACGCCATCAGGGCCTTTCAACTGTTTGTATTGAAAGGCGCCTTGAGCCTCAGGGGGCCCCCAGCAGCTACCCCCATGTTGCCAGTCTGCAGTCTAACAACACAGACATTTATTTATCCATCACAAGCCACGTTTGCTGGCGCACGTGTGGCCATCACATGCACTGCTGGGAGAGAAAGTGTTACCACTGTGTTGCCTTTCAACAACGGTTCTTCCACATGACCCACTTGCTTGGTAAGAAGGATTCATGGGTAGGTTGAAAGGCACTTGTGCCAGGGCCTTTCAATGTTTTCAAATGAAAGAGGCCTCCCATCTCATAAGGGGGCCAAGCAATTGCCCCCATATTACCAGTCAGTAGTTGAACAACACAGCACTACATTCCTTTAGACGTTGCTTACATTTTGGGAACTACAGTGCGCACTTTGCAGCTTTTGCCTAAAAGCAGCTAAGTTTGCTGCAGCCGGTCCGGCTGTCAATTCCGTTGGCCAAAAAAGAAGTATCACCCACCATGTTGCCTATCAACACTGTTTCCTCCACATCAGCCACTTGCTTACAAAGAGGAATTCATGGATTGAAAGACTGTGATGCCATGGGTGGCGCAGGGGGCTTTCAACCTTTTCAAATTAAAGAGGCCTACAGTCTCAGGAGGTAGCCCAGCAACTGCCCCCATATTGCCAGTCAACAGTATTACAACACAGCAATACATTGCTTTAGACATTGCTTGCATTCTGGGGCTTACAGTGTGCACTTTGCAGCATTCGCAATACAAGCAGGGACGGACTGGGCTATAAAATTGCCTCTGGCACCAATGAAAAAGTGTCCCACAGTTGCTAATGGCTATTCATTTCTTTTGTGACACTGTCTGAATAGTAACTAGGAGTTTCTTTTTATATATAAAGTGTGATGCAAATTTCGCATTTTAAAGACTATTAATACACTCGTCAATACTACTAGCCGCAGTGTCAATCAACTCATCAAACTGGCCCAAACTGAACCTCATGACGGTTTGCATTGAACTAAAATATGCAGAGTTCACGATTCAGAATGAACTTGCTAGCAGCAATTCCTGCACAGGCTCCACGTCAGCAGTATCATCAACAGTGGTAGAACTTAGGATGAGTAGTGTGGGCTCGCTTTGCTCCTCTTACCAGATCCCTACCTAAATAATAAATCACAGACAAATTATGTTTATGGAAAAGTTGTAGGCCGTAGGCATTTTATTTTCTTACAGAAAATACAACACAACAAAAATCAATACACTTTCTTATGCTTTTTGGCACCTTGTGTCCAGTCCCGAAGTTGCCCAAGGCTCCTCCTGAGTCCTTGTTATCCCTGGGCCTTCGTTCCTGGGCAGATGCCGCCACACCTGAGCGGGTGTTCCTTACGCCCGCTCAGGTCCCCCCCAAAAGCACCCTACCTACAACCTCGTTCTTGGAGTGCCCTGAAAATGTTGTCAGAAAAAACCCCCATCCCTTTCCTTGATAGGTGTACCCCATCCTGGTGAAACATGTCCGGATTGTTCCGGTGTAGACCATGTTTTATGAAGTGCAGCCCTGTGCTCTTGCAGTACTTTTCTACTGATTTATTTTGTTTCTTTCTGGCTGTTTTGATTGCGTGCCTCTTCTGTGCCCCATACCAGACCCTTCTTGGTATTATTTATGACATAAAAATCTCGGTTTTCCACCAGCTGCGGGCTATGCCATGCAGCGACTCGCAAATGTTCCTTTGTAATTTACCCCTATTTGTGCTCACCAGGTCGTTCCCTCCGAGATGTATAACTAGGTACTCGGGGGGTCCCTGAAACCTATCAGGTCCGACAGCCTGTCGTGGATGTCCTCCCAGTGCATCCCTGGGAGGCCCCACCAGGATGTAATTATGTTTTTGAAATGTAGTCCTTGCTTCACCTCTTCCAGCCACCTGCCTGCCCGGGTCACGAAAGAGTGCCCCACTATCCATGCCGATTTGTAGGATCCAGCCTCTATGGAAACGGGGAAGATAAGTGTTTATATCAGTTCCTCCCTTATGTATTTTTTAAAACATTGCAACTTCCATCCCCCAATTCTTTTCACACCCTTTGCTCCCAGGCCCCCCACCCATGCAGAGGTTGCTGCTCCTATCCTGAAAGAGTGTGTTCCAAATTCGGCTGGATCCCATCCTGCTTTTGCCACCGCCTGTTTCAATACCGCCTGAAACTGGTACCTGCTGAGTGTGCTGCCGTCCCTTTGTATTAATAGCTGCCCGTCGACCTCTGGTCGAAGATCTAGGAATTCTTGGGTGATGCATTTGGGACAGTGGTCCTTCTCTCTGATGCAATTGAGGTCAATTGCTCTTCCCTTCCCCGTTTGGTCTGTTTTAGATTTCTTTAGCATTATAGACATCCCCTTGTTTCCCATACTAATGTCTTTCCTTGCCAGGCCGTCTCCTGCCATCATATTACTGGCCACCAGTTCCCCTACCCTGAAAGCCCCATAGTATGCCAGCGGAAATGCTGCCCTGAACAGCGCAGTTTCGCATGTGTCTCATAGTACTTTTAACCGAATTATCAACTTCCCAAAATTTACCGGCCTTCTGTTATCTGGTTTCTTCCCCTCTAATTTGGCCCATTCTCTCATAGCGTATTTTATTCTAGCGCTGTTGGTTGGGTCCAGTTTGCCCGCCAGTTTTGTGGTATATGCCACCGCCGCTAGGTGCGCTGCTGCCCAGCTTTTCTTTTTCCCTTTGGCAAATGCCCCTTCGAGAAATTCACAAATTGTTTTCGTTGAAATTTTTTCCACCTCTTTTCCACCTGTTTCCACCAACACATCTTTTACATGTTTTTCGTACTGCTTACCCGTTTTGTACGTTAGGGCGTTCCTGGTCAGTTTGTCAATGACCCTTTCCTTTCTCCGTTCTTCTCCCACTTCTTTTGAGTTGACCTTGTGGCCAACCATGCTTTCCTTTCCAGTGCCTCCAATGGGACCCATGCCTTCCGCGGCGTGGGCGTTCTTTCCTTGTCGGTGTCCAGTCTCAGCTCCCTGAATTTTTCCCACTAAAAGCGAGAGATTGCATCAGCCACCACATTTGCTTCCCCAGCGATATTCCTCGCCTTTATGCATGTATTCATTTTTAGGCTTTCCAGTGTGATTGCCCTCATTAATTCCAACACTATCATACATGACGCACTTCCTTTGTTTAACACGTGCACCACTGCCATGTTATCTGACCATACTGCCAACTCTTTGTTCCCTAGCTCTTCCCCCATGCGCATAACGCGACCCATATCGGGAAGAGCTCCAGCAGCGTTATGTTTTTCGTCCATTCTGCCACCTGCCATGTTTTTGGCCACTTGCCTGCACACCATTCTTTCCCCAGTATTGCGCCAAAACCAAGGCCACCTGCTGCATCGGTGAACAACACCCTTTTACGTTCCTCGTTCAACAGTGAGCGCCATATCACTGACCCATTGAAGTATTTCAGAAATTCCGCCCATACTTCCAGATCTCTCTTGATTCCTCCCCCTAGCCTGACTCTGTGGTGCCCCTTTATAGCACCTCTAGTTTTCAGCTCGATACTTCTCTGGAACACCCTCCCCGGTGGTATGACTCTTCCTGCGAAGTTCAGCTTTCCTGCCAACGCTTGCAATTCTCTCACTGTCACTTTGTTTCTTCCTTGTAGTTCCTTTATTGTCTTCAGCAGATCTGTCACCTTGTCATCTGGGATCCGGCACCTTCCTTTGCTTGAGTCAATTTCTATTCCTAGGAATTGGATAATCTGCGTTGGGCCCATCGTTTTCTCCTCCGCCAGTGGAAAACCCCACTTGCTTGTTATTTCCACGAATGTATCCAAGGTTGCCCTGCATAGCTCTGAACCTTTGGGCCCAACGAATAAAAAATCGTCCAGGTAATGTACCATCATGGACTCCCTCATCTCTTCTTTCACTGCCCATTGCAAAAATGAACTTACCCTCCCAAAATATGCGCATGAGATGGCGCACCCCATCGGGAGACATTTGTCGATGAAGTATTCCCCCTCCCAATGCATACATAACCATCTTCGAGATCTGCTATTGACTGGCAACAGGCGGAATGCAGATTTAATGTCTGCTTTCGCCATCGCTGCCCCTTTTCCTGCTTTCCTGATCAGTTCTACTGCCTCCTCGAAGTCTGAAAATGATACTGTTGCGTCGCTCCTGGCAATGCACGGACATCCAGCAAGCCCTATCACATAAAATTATTACTCTCCAAAATAAAATCCAGCAAAAAAAAGAAGTACTTAAAATTCAGGATTCACCTAAAATGCTCAATACCAATAATCTACTGGTGCACAGTGATTCCTTCCACTTCTCTAAATTGACCACCTTGGAAGTAGAACAAATTATCTTGTCACTTAATAAAAGACGCTGCCAGAGAATTAACGCCCTTTATCACCAAACTGATTAACGCCTCCTTCGCCTCAGCCACCATCCCTGCCAACCTTAAACACTCCAGGGTAGTTCCCCTACTTAAAAAGCAGACATTAGACCCCCTCATCCCTACTAATTACCACCCCATTACTACGGTACCGTTTCTTCTCAAGATTCTGGACAAAGCCGCTTATAACCAAATTCAAAAGCATCTAGAACTACACAACCTCCTAGGAGAGAGACAATCGGGCTTCCGTCCCTTACATGGAACTGAAACCGCCCTTATTGACTTAAAATCCCAAATTGACGTGCTTTGAGACAAAGGGAGAACAGTACTTCTGCTACTCCTGGACCTTTCCGCCGCCTTTGATTTGGTGGATCACAAAGTCCTCTGTAGTCACCTGGATTCCGCTGCCCATTTCTCCCCGGAAGCCATCAGATGGATTGAGTCATTTCTAAGTGAAAGAACGATGAGAGTCTTCTCCCCCTCGGCAGCAGATCCCACCCCTATCTTATGCGGTGTCCCTCAGGGCTCCTGCGTCTCCCCAACTCTATATATCATCTTCACCAAGCCCTTGTTTGATGATTTGGACCATCTCGGTATCACCTACACTAATTATGCAGATGCTACACAGATCCTCCTCCCGCTTTCTGGGGATCATGCGAAAGACACGGAATTGGTGAACAAGGTATATCTTATCAACCAGGCCTGGATGGCCACTCATGGCCTCTGTCTGAACGATGATAAGACAGAGTTGATTATCCCGGGCACTCAAACTAATATCAAAAAATTAGGTCAGGAATTCTCCTCATTTAACATAGATGGGAATATCATCCAAGTGTCCAAGGATGTAAAAACACTGGGATTCTATCTTGACTCCACCCTATCTCTTGACAAACAGCTAAAATCCCTTGCCTCCTCCACGGCTTACACGTGCAAATTGATAAGAGCCGGTAAACCGTTCCTATCCAACAAAAGCTGCTTAATCCTGGCTAGAGCCTTAATACTCTCTAGGATTGACTACTGCAACGCTCTCTACTCCGGAGCGAATAAAACTATAACGCAAAGACTACAAATATTACAAAATAATGCCCTGAGAGCAGCACTAGGCATAAACAAAAGATCCCACATCTCTGCCGCTAGACGCCATCACAACTGGCTGACCACTGAGAACAAAATAACACTTAAGATGTTATCCCTGACCCATAAAGCCCTCAATAACTCCGCCCCCAAATACCTGATTGACAAATTCCATAGGAGAACATCCTCCAGACCGACTAGAGCTGTCAACTCCAACTGCCTGACAATACTGAACTTTAGAGTTAAGACGATAGGTGGTAATAGCTTTCAGGTAAAGGCTGCAAAGACTTGGAACTCACTACCACAAGACTTGAGAGTGGACTTACCCTACCCTCGCTTTAGAAAAATGTCATCCAACTCCTCACCTCGACTAACCTCAGCTGATCTCACTGGCCGTTGTTACCTTCAACCCGAATGCCCGCACTCGAACCTTGTATATTTTGTATTATCTGTGTCCCATATATATTTTGTAAGTACCTGTGCCCCATGACCTCACAGTTTTTTCTACTGTACATTTGCCAGGATGTAACCTGTAACTGGATTGACCTTTCTCAAATTCGTATACTTTGTAATCACTGTATTTTATATTGTACGTTATGCTTTGATGTAACCTGTAAGCTTTGCATTTTCTTGCCACTGCGCCCTGCTACCCCTGGGTCTGGCGCGCATAAAAAGTGAATAAAACAAACAAACAAACAAACAAACAAACAAACAAACTATGCCGTCGTTCACTGAGGCCCCCGGTGGGTAGGATAGGTGGTGTATCAGCCTGTATTCCCCTTCGTCTTTTTTCGGCACCAGCCCCAGTGGAGAGCATATAAATTCTTCGAATGGTAAGGCTGTAAAGGGGCCCTCCACCCTCCCCAGTTCTACCTCTTTCCGGATCTTACTGGTCACTATATCTCTGTTCTCGGTTGCCGACTTCAGGTTTCTAGGAATGTCTTGCGCTCCCTGCCCGGTAAACGGGTTGTTAAAACCTTCTCTAAAGCCTTGTCTGATCTGATCTGCCGTTTCTTGGTCTGGGTATTTCTGGAGCCACCCTTCCATCCTCTCAATTTTTACTGGCATGGCCCCCTTCCCGCCCCAGTTCTTATTTCCGCGTCTCATCACTTCTGCCGCTTGGAGCTGCGGGCTTTGTGCACTTGGAGCTGCTGTGGTCACCCTTACATCTCTCACACTTGTGGCTGAACTTGCACTTCCATCCCCAGCTACAGGGTACCCCCTTCTCAAAATTCCGACATTGTCCTGGTTCTGCTCGTGCTGTTCCCATGCTCCCGCTGCCCCCCCTGCGTTGTTGGGGGCAGGCTGCTCTGCCACCCTCTCTGTGACCCGTAATTTCTGCTCCGAAAACTCTGGTCTCTATTTCTGTCATACCTGGATTCGTACGTTCTGTTATTGTATTTATAATTCGCTTTGTAATCATTCTGCCAATATTGCCTTCTCTGCTGCCCCCCTGCGCTTCGCTCGAAGGAATCCCATTTCTCCTTCAGCACATTGAATATGTAGAGATTAAAATTTTCTTCATCCCAACCCATATCCGGAAAGCAGCCCATCTCCTTTCTGAACTCGTGATCATACTCCAGCCATGCGTCACCCCCAAACGCCGCGAGTACCTTCAGCACCCTCTGCTGATACGCCACTAATGCTACCCCGTCTTCCGGGAATTTTTGTAATATATTTGTAGACATTATGGTGAAGGCCGCCATCCAGTTGTCAAAATTCCTTACCACTGGCCCCTTTTTTAGTAAACTTTTCTCATCCTCCCCCTCTTTTGACAATCTAACAATGTGAAACTATCGATGAATTCCTTCCTCCATATTTTCTCCTTTACTTTGTCATGTATGTACCAAGCCATTGCCTTCATTGACCTGCCCTGTGCCTCTTTACCCATGATTGGCCTGCCATATTTTGTCATGAGTGGCCCCCCACTTTCTGCCGCTGCCACCGTCGGTGCTGCCCCCGGTGGAGGGTCCCCTGACACTGTTGCCCCTGGTGCCCCAGTTGGCACCCCTGGTTGTGGGTTGGGTCCTTGCGGTGCTCCCCCTGTGTTTGGCCCTACCGGTGCACCTTGTGGTGCCGGGACTATTGGTGCCCCTTGTGGCGCTGGGACTACTGGTGCCCCTTGTGGCGCTGGGACCGGGGTTTCCCTGGGTTCTGCCCCTAAACCCCTGCCCCTCTGTTTCTCCCTGCTCACACTCCTCTCCATTTTACCCAAGCCCTTAAATAGTCCCTTTCTTCATCATCACTGCTTGCTTCAGCTGAGGAACTTCCCTGCCACTCCTCCCTGGATCCCTTCTCCCATCTGCTCTTCTTGCCATTGGTTCTGGGTGACTTACCCGAAACCGTCACGCAATCTTTTAACATTTTTATGATTTTATTCCCCACATTATTATTCACAGTACCTTTGTTTTTATCTTTTTTCTTCCTCTTGGTAGGTGCCTCTGTCTGTTCCTCTGATCTCTTCAACTCCACTCTCCCCCTCTTCTGTCCTTGCGGTACCTCGTCTTCTCCTTCACTGCTGCTGGGCTCTATGAACAGCAAAGGTGACGTTGCCTTCGCCCTTTCTTCCTTCTGCATTATTTCCAGCACACATTGTGCTCAATATTTTTTCTCTGCCTTTCTCACCCATTCTGAGAATTCTTGAGCCCTTTTTGCTCTTCCGTCCACCATCCTTCTCATCTGAATTCTGTCAGCCACGCTTTCTGGCTCCTTAGCACCGTGCGTCCTCTGTTTTTTATGGTCTTCTACTCCCGAACGTCCTCGCCCGTCTCGCTTGTCCACGGCGAAGGTGCTCTGTTCGCTCACAGCTAGTACTTCTGGGTCGCTCCTGCTCCGGCACAGCTGGGCGAACTCGTAGCCACTGCGTTTAGGTCGAATTAAGAGGAGGTGGAAATGCGTGAGCCCGCAAGAGCAAATGTTTTTTCTTCCACTTATCCATGCACTAAGAGCCTACCTGAGAGAGGTGAGCTCTTACCTGGTTTGTGCCGCCTCTCCTTTTCCTGGCTTACCTATACACCCCCGGCCTTTTGTTCCTTCTTGGGGGCGGCCAGGTTACCCCCTGGCCCCTTGCTGTTATATTTCGCACCTTCCCAGGTGCTGCTTCCTGCCCTTTCCTGGGCTTTTGTTTCTTGTGGCGCCGTTCGGACGCCCCTCCCTAGGCTTTCGTGCCGTTTTCCCCCACCCCGCGCCTAAACTCCCAGACCTTCTATCGTCCTGCATTTCATGTGGCCCGGGGCCTTGGGCAATGTTCCCTGCTGGCCTACCCTTGCGCTACACAACCCCCATCAGCACGTCCACCCAGCACAGTACACATACCCAAACCAATGGACCTGCGGTTCGAGGAAACATTCAGTGCAGTGCAGTGAAGGGCACGTTTTAACTTCTCCCTACACTTTTATTTAAAAACGAAACCATTCCGGAACTGTTTCGTTTTGAAATATAAGTATAGGAATGGTAAAAGGCAACTAAAAAAAAAAGTCGACCACTGCAATCACATCCTTTCTCCCCCAGTCCCCCATCTTCCAGTGATGCCCTGCCAATTGTGAGGGCAGCCACCACCCTTACAGGGGGAAGACAGTGGGGTATAAGGTGATAGCATGTCCTCCCTGCTCCCCAACAACTGCAAAACGTTCCTGGGAATTTGGGAACATTTAACGTGGCACAGTGGCAGTGCCTTTGGGAACGATAAAAGCACTGTCACTGCTTACCCAACCCAGCACATGTTGGAGTGCAATAAACTCAACACACGTGATCTTGGAAACATGAAGTACTTAAAATAAACGTGTAAGAACGCACACCGCCAATGACGACTAAATAGAGGCTACATGAAAAGCACCGCTCGGCAGTGGGCTGTACATGGGCCCCAGCCCAGAGCTCGGGCTTTGTGTGAGCACAGAGGCTGGCCTGGGGGCATCATGGGCGTGTGCTCTGCAGCCTGCAGTTCAGTGAGCAGCCGCCCCCTACCAGCAGCAGGGAGCGGCTATCATGAAGGGGACACGTGCAAGCAGGAGGGCCAGGCTGGCACGGGCAGGACAGGGTGCGGCAAAGGCAAGATGAGTGGCAACGGAGGCAGCAAAGATTCGAAACGAAGCAGGGGTGGCCAAAAAATTAACCCGACCAGGGGGGAACATCCTTTCTGCAAATTCTTTTGAATGTAAAGACCGCTTAAATGCAATAAAATGGTGCAAGTGTTCAAGTGAAATAAAAAAGGAAGCAGTAGGGGCCACTATGTGAGCAAAACCATGTTCAAACATTTTACTGGAAACACAACACAAACTCCTTTTCATGAATGATGCAGCCCTAAAGGGGAGGGCTCATTGTCATTAAAATGTCAAGCACCACCACTACACGTACAATACAATGAAAGGGGGAGGGATTACTAGCAGTGCCAAATGACAGGGATTGGTTTAGGGAAGGGCAGAGGACAGATTGCTCCTCCTATTGACAGGTTTAGCTCACGGCCATAGAAACGGCCAAGCAATTTCCATTTCAAGCAAGGCCGATCTCATCGGCCGTAGCACTTCTAGGGTTTATTGGTCATTTTGCTGGGCCTCGTTGATGACACGTGTTTCGGCTTATACAGCCTTTCTCAAATCAGGGCTCATACTTTCTTGGAATTGTGGTCTTGCATATAGTCCATTTAGACAATCCCTGAGTAACATCTTGAGGAGAACCATCTACGGTTCTGGAAGCACCTCAAAACCTTCCTCTTTGCTTCTGCTTTCTCTCCTCCTCTTCCCTGCTGATTTCCTGGCTGAAACTTCACTGGTTACATGGCCACCCTTGTTGTATCCGCCCTGCGTCCCGCAACGCAGTGGCGCAGGGCGTCCTAATAAAAGCCCTGCCCCCGCAAGAAGGAGGCAGTTCCGGGCGAAGCACTGATGATGTGTGGCATGTCTCATTTCGCTCCTGCCGGAGCTGCGCCACTGCAGCCCACACACACGGCCTTCAACGCTCTATCTCCCCACGTGCCTCCGCGCAGAGATAGAACATAACAATGGCGATGAGGAGAACGGAGCTCTGCACACGCGGTTGGCGCTCTGCCAGCTGGTTGTAATAAACAGCGACGCGCAAAATTTTTGGACACACAGTGGGGGGGGCACATTGACCCCCCACCCAAAAACATTTTTTTTTTCTCTTCTTCTCTCATCTTGCCCTGCCCATCGAGCTGACTCTTTCACACGGGCCACAGCTGATTGGAGGGGACACATCCCCAACGAAGGGCCATGGGCAAGTGCAACATCCTCCAACTGCCTTCCAAAGGTCAGAGACACTACGGTGCACTGCGGCAAGACATCTCGCTCGCTCCAGACACAAGTAATCACGGCATCTGCACGTGGTGGACACCCGGTTCGATGCTGCTAGCCCGTATACCACTGCTTGGGAGTGCCAACTTCAGAAAGACTCAGACGTTTGGGATTCGCATCAAGGTGAGGCACACAGACCCTATCAAGACACAGTGAGGTTTTGCTATGGCGACCGGCACATCTACTCCCAGGGCCGGTACGCCTTCTAGACATCTGGCAAATCTGTCAATGTCGTCACCACAAGCTCGCCCACAAGGGAGCACCTCTGCATTGATTCAGCCGTTTGACCCATTTACGGATTCATCATCATTGGGCCCTCAGTGGCAGCTATGGATCCAACAATTTGAAATGGCAATGGAATGCAAGGACATAACCACCGCCAGGAAAATGAAATCGCACCTGTTGCTAAATGTGGGGAACGAGGTACTACGTATTTTTAACTCGCTAACCATTGATGATGGCCAGGACATTTACCAACAAGCGAGAGATGCTTTGACAGCTCATTTTCTCCCACAACTCAACCCTGATTATGAAACCTTCATATTCTGCACCACAATTCAGGCAGAAGAGGAGACCTTGGATGCCTACCACACCGGACTCAGGAAGCTGGCAATATCATGTGAGTTCACGGATGTCGAGAAAGAAATCCGGGGACAGCATGATAAAACAATCCAATCCTTCACATATCAGATACCACTTGGCTGAAAAAGACATCTTATCTTTCAATGCACTCCATCAATTTTGAGTCAATGGTCGTTAGAACCTATAATAATCTCAATATTAACTTTGTGCTTTCACCCAGCATACATCTACTCCATAAAGTTTCACGAGACAAGGTAGAGTTGGCGGTCATAAAGTCACCAAACCTGGTATGTCTCAGGTCTTCAAAATATTTGCAATAGATCACTAGATGTTTAAGAGTCTCAAGTATGGACACTTCTTTGCAAAATCGACAGAAGCCATTTTTAAATTCAGTTTCACAAGTACCCCATTTACACAAACGTTCATTAGTATAAAACAAATTAAGTTTAAATCGTAGGTATGAGTTACGACCCGAGGCTGAAGGGAACTGCATTATGTATCCTGGTCTATCACCCATTTTTCTTCTGAACCGGGCATACTCATAGTAACATCGGTAGGACCCAATTCTATCAGCCTGGCAGCTCCAATAGTAAAGGTATAATTTTTGTTTACAACAAGGAAGACCTAACATTAGATCCTCCTTCAGAATACCAAGAAGAGCCATTAGATCATTCATTTTTTCAGCGTATTTTGACAAAGATCTCATGCAACCCAAAGCAAGATGCTCTTTCAAGTCTTCGTACAATGAATTGGCAGGAGGAGTCAGAATTTTCACATAGTTATTCAAGAGTCTCCAATTCCGTTTAGCTGATAATGGAAGAACTATATCATTTGGAACGGATGGAGGAAGCCTTAGCACATTTTTCCAAATACCTCCTTGAAGTGTATCTAAGACAGAGGTCTTCAAACTGTGGGGTGCGCGGCCACCTCCTAGGGGGGGGCGCCAGAGCCCAGCATGAAATGTAGAAAAAAAATGTTTTGTTTTTTTTGTTTTTGTTTTTAGATTGGGGGAAATGGGAGGCGGCAGCTCACATGGTCACACTGGACCATACAACGGTCTTAGGCACCAATGAAAACATGGCCAGCAGTTGCAAATGGATATTCAGTCCTTTAGTCACAGACTGTTTGAATAGTACCCAAGGGGTTGTTTTTTATTTAAATGTAAACAAATTGTGATATTTAAAGAATATTTATTCAGCAACAATGGTCAAATCTACTAGCTGCATAATGAAGCAACTCCTCAAACTGGCCCACATTGGCCAAAAAAGTGGCCCATTTTGATTGGCCTACACTAGCATTTTGCATTTTTGGTACAGTCATCACCCTATTGCCCTATAGGCAAGTCCAAGCCTGCCGACTCATCCTTAATGGGTGAGGGGGCGTTCACCCACTGGCCACCTCACCCATTATGGAGGAACCGAGGAGCCAGCCCAGTGAAACACTGAGCACTCCCTCAGCTGCTTTTTCCAGCTGAGTGAGTGCTCCTGGGCTGGCTGAACTGTCAAAGGGAAACACTGTTTGACAAAGGTAGCGGGCGCCCCTCTCTCGCAAGAACAGACATGATAACCTGTTCAGTGGTTATTAACCACTTGAGAGTTCGCAGCCAATGCTTTTACTCACTGTGCCTTTCACAGATGGGAAATATCCATTTGCATATCAGTCTTTGTCCTGCCCAGGGGCAGTCCAGCACCGAAATACAATGGCAATTCCAATCTGAACGAGAGTACCACCAGCAGGTAGGGTTACCAATCCCTACCTTTGCAAACTAAATTTCAAGGAACCTGGGATTGGTAACCCTAGGTCTCCTGGGGGCAACTAGACGTGGTCTCCCTCTCACTGTGCTTAGAGAGGCATCAGCTTCACCTCACTGATGATCCCCAACAAGGGTGAAACACGTGTATGGGGTTGCTGGTGGTACTCTTGTTCAGGTTGGAATTGCCATTGCATTTCGGTGCTGGACTGCCCCTGGGCAGGACAAAGACTGATCTGCAAATGGATATTTCCCATCTGTGAAAGGCACAGTGAGTAAAAGCAGTGGCTGCGAACTCTCAAGTGGTTAATAACCACTGAACAGGTTATCAGGCCTTGTTCTGTCGAGAGAGGAGCGCCCGCTACCTTTGCAAACGGAAACACTGTTTGCCTTTGACAGTTCATTTCCCCAGCCGCACATGATCACTGAGCCATGCAACGTTGGGGGTGTTTTGCTTGGCCAGCCTTGCATAGCTCATTGGAAATGCTGGCTGGGGCACTGCATGTATGTATGTGCGAGGGGGTGCTCCTGCGCCTCCTCGCACATATGGGCAGAGCAACCTGGAGCGGGGCATTTTAGCAACCATGCGCAGGCCCCTGCAGAAGGTAAGTTCATGGCGATTTCTTTTTTATTTTAATGTGTATGGATGTGTGTATGCTTGTGTTATGGGACTGTGGTGGGAGCAGGATGGGTGGCAGAACTGGGATAGTGGTGGGAGTATGGTGGGGAGAGCCCAGGGTCTGTACTGGGAGTAGGGTGCGGTGACGGCATGCAAATGTTCATAGCGATTTCTACATACTGTCCATCCGGCACTTTTAGGGGGGCCCGGCCTGCCCAAACTTGGCTCAGGGGGGGCCCGAGCCAAAAAAGTTTGAAGACCATTGATCTAAGATGTCGTCTATTTCATATAAACACATATATAACATGTAGAGAATTGAAGGTTCCACTTTTAGGATGTAAAATTGAAGAACGGGCAGGAGCGAGAACCCACAGTATTTACCCATGATTAGTCTCATTTGGGAAACCAGGTGTTTCATTTTTTCGCATATTTTATTTCTCCACCATAACTTTGAGAATGAATTCGATAGGGGATACCCCAAGTATTTGAATTCTTGGATTATAGCAATCCGGGTATCATCCATAAACCATGTGTATGTGCAAGTCTTTTTGTGACCGTCTTGGAATGGTTAATTTTCAAGTTATGGGCATTGGCATAGGAGCTGAAAGCATTTAGTTTGTGCTGTAGGCCGGAGACAGCTCATCAACAGCATCCAATCGGAGAAACTGAGAAGGATGGTGTTGAGCGAGAAGGGCATCTCTCTAACATGCATCCTGGAACTGGGTCATCAAAGAGAGCTGGCGCATGCTAGGGCCGCCAACATGGACGCGACTCTTCAGAAATGACAGCCTGCCCTCACGTCAGCCATGGTGGCCCATGTCGCCAACAGACAGTCCACAAGGGATGAGGCTGGCGGCAACTATGCACAAGCCAGATGGCATCCACGGATCCCAGGACCCACGGAGTGTGGATGGTGTGGTGGACCACGACATGGGCGGCAGAACTGCCCGGCACAAGGGACGACATGCGCGGCATGTGGCAGAAAGGACCACTATGCTAAAGTGTGCCGATCATCGGGCACCCCACTGCCGCCACCACAAAATCCCCAAGACAAGAGTGGGACCAAGAAAAAGAAGCAAGCGAGTGCACGGCGGGTCGAAACGGCAAATTCTTCGACTGAGGAAGAAGGGGATGACGTCACAGGGACCCAACAAGAACCTGGCAAGGAGCAGTGGAGAAAAGGGAGAAAAGTTTACCTGATGTCAGCCCTGGATCATGGACATGCAACAAAGAAAAAAGGGCTCAGGAGGCGCAAATGCCAGGTCACTCTCCAAAACCAACAGGTATGGATGACCATAGACACGGGTGCATCCATAAATGTTATGCCCACCAGCACATTTCAGTCACTGCATCCGCGACCAGACCTGAAGAACACGGACACTCTACTGTTTGCGTATGGCTGTAGGAAACCCTTACCGGTGGTTGGCAGATTCCGCACTACCCTCAGCCATGGCGACAACAGGTTACCGTCGAAAATCTACGTGGTAGATGCGGGAATCGAATGCCTTCTGAGAGGTGATGCGGCTGAAGACCTAGGCCTAGTAAAGTTCATCTGTCAAGTCAAGGAGACACAAGAGGTTGAGAAGATCCTGGCACAGTATCCCAACCTGCAAAAAGGGATAGGGTGTTTGAAAGGAAAGATAATCAAGCTCCACATTGAGGAGTCGGTCCAGCCAAAGGCTGTGAGACACAGGAGGACCCCATTCCACATGCGGGAACAAGTGGAGAAAGAACTTAAAGCATTGGAAGAAGCCGGCATAATAGAAGAGGTAACGGGGCCGACACCATGGATCTCCCTGATGGTGGTCACAAAAAAACCCAAACAGCCGGGAAAAGTCTGTATCTGTATAGACATGCGCCTCCCGAACACTGCCATCAAGCGCGAGCGCCACATCACGCCTACCCTTGATGAAATAGTGGCTAATCTCACAGGGTCAAAATTTTTCTCCAAGGTTGATTTGAAAGCAGGATACCACCAGCTAAAGCTGCATAGGGATTCCCGATATTTTTTTCGACACACATGGGTTTGCGAAGATATAAGCGCTTAAGCTTTGGGATCTCTTCGGCTGCCGAAGTTTTTCAACAGACAATTCAGGAAGTCATCCGGGGCATACCAGGTGTCCTAAATGTGAGTGATGATATTCTGATCCATGCTCAGGACAGGGGAGAACACTTCAGACTACAGATGCTCTTGGGCAGATTAGAAGATGCTGGACTAAACATTCACAGAGAAAAATGTGAATTCTTCAAAATGGAAATATCATTCTTTGGCTACAAGTTCAGTGCATTGGGCATTTCTCCGGACCCCGAGAAGGTTGCCGACATACAGGCTGCAAGTCCACCCATGACGCCCATGAAAGTGCGCAGTTTCCTGGGGATGATCACATACTGTGGGAGATTTATCCGGAACTTGGCCACTCTCTCTGAACCCCTTCGAGAGCTTACCAAGCTCAACACAAAGAGGGAATGGGGGCAAGCGTGTCAGGAAGCTTTTGAAAACATCAAGGAGTCACTATCCATGGACACAAAAATGGCGTATTACGACACAGCACTCCCAACTGAACTATTCGTGGATGCCAGCCATGTCGGCCTAGGGGCCATCCTCATGCAGGCCATGCAGAGAAGGGGAGAAGAGGCCCATTGCATACGCGTCAAGAGCTCTCACAATTACAGAGCAGCGATACTCCCACATTGAAAAGGAGGCAATTGCCGTACTTTGGGGGTGTCGTCACTTTCACCTCTATCTGTATGGCAGAAGATTCACGGCTGTCACGGATCACAAACCCCTGTTGCCTATCTTCATGGGCACATCCTCTCACCCGCCGGCCAGAATAGCCAAGTGGCTGTTACATCTCCAACAGTACGATTTTGAATTGGCCTATCAGCCGGGAAGTGGAAACGCGGCAGACTTCCTCTCAAGACACCCTCGAGCGGTGACCCCACAGGAATTTCAGGTAGCTGAGGAGACTGAGGAGCATATTTACCAGGTAGTGCGGGCCATGAGACCAAAGGCTGTCAGCATCGAGGACATTGCAAATAAAACACAAGAAGACCCGTGCTGCGACCTGGTGAAGGATGCCATCATCTCAGGTGACTGGAAGACCTTCATGAAGAACACACACAACAGGACAGCGGAGGCAAAGGCATTCCTCACGGGGATGTTTACCATACGACAGGACCTGTCGATTACAGAGCAAGGATTGCTGCTCAGGGGAAATTGCATCATCATCCCGCCGAGCCTGCAGGACAGAATAGTGGCGCTTGCCCATGAAGGCCACCAAGGGATGGCTCGGACGAAGGCTTGAATCCGGCACTGAGTGTGGTTTCCACAGATAGATGAGAAGGTCGAAAGGCTGATCAACACCTGTCTACCCTGCCAGATAACCGGAGCCACACCTGATCCAGAACCCATCCAGTCAGCGGAACGAGGTCATGGTAGATGGGATGCAATAAGCATCGACTTTTGCATACTGCGAGAAGGCCTGTACCTTCTGGTGGCTATTGACGATCACTCCCGATAACCTGAAGTCGAGGTAGTTGAATCCACGGCAGCGGAAGGGGTTATCCCAGCCATGGAAAAGATGTTTGCAACGCATGGACTGCCCACAACCATCAAGAGTGATAACGGCCCCCCATTCCAAGGGGAGGAGTTCAAACAGTGCCTGCAGGAACTGAACATAAGGTACCATCACATCATGCCAAGGTGGCCCCAGGCGAATGGTGATGTAGAACGGTTTATGAGGACACTCAACATAAGTGCTGAGGCTATCAAGAGCAAACGGCAGCACATGGAAGGTCGACCTCTACCGGTTTCTGCAAAACTACCGGGTCACCCCTCACAGCACGACGGGTGTCCTGCCAGCAGATTTCATGTTTGGCACAGTCATAAGGTCTTCCATTCCGCATCACCCCAGCAGGAGCCCGGACAGATTGGACGAAGAGCGCACCGAAAGAAGGAGAACGGGAGCAAATGCACACATGAGTGCCAAGAGGAGGTCGAAGACATCTGACCACCAGGTGGGCGACCAGGTGGTCATGCTGCGGAACCCGACAGGGTCCAAACTGGACTCCCGCTACAAGTCGTTCCCATGGACTGTCAGTGTGATACAAAGGACCATGATAACTGTAAAACGAGGACACCGCCAGGTAACACGAAATGCGTTGTGGTTCAAGGCGGTGCCACGCAACCTATGGACTGATGGCGAATGCCCACAAGAAGAGGAGGAATCCCAGCTGAAAGAAGGAGACCCTGCTCATTTTCAGGAAGAGGTAGAATCGAGTGACAGAACGTGGGAGCAGTGGCGTGAATCTGACATGGGTGAGCTGGACATGGAAGGTGAGGCACCCAGCGAGATGGTGGCGCCCAGCCCCAGAGGGGGGCGATATGGTTTAAGAACCACCACCAAGCCGCCAGCTCGGCTCAAAGACTATGTGTGGTAGTCTGTCCCCCTAGAACTATAAAAGGGGGAGGCACCCGGGGGTTTGTAGTTTAAGTATTTGCCAAACTGCATTTGTGTGTCTGTTTAATGTTAAGTTAAGTTAAAATAAAGGAGGAATGTTGTATCCGCCCTGCGTCCCACAACGCGGTGACGCAGAGCGTCCTAATAAAAGCCCCGCCCCCGCGAGAGGGAGGCAGTCCGGGCGAAGCACTGATGATGTGTGGCGTGTCTCATTACGCTCCTGCCGGAGCTGTGCCACTGCGGCCCACCCACACGGCCTTCAACGTCCTATCTCCCCGCGCGCCTCCGCGCGGAGATGGAACATAACAACCCTTTCTGCTCTCGGGCCCAGGCCCCGCCAATTGCTCACCTGCACTGCCTCCCTGGCAACCCCTGCACCTGGAGACTGTTTCTGTATGCCTACAGTCCGCCTACCTGCACTTATGCCTGCACTTACCTTGCACTTGCCACCAGCTGGCCGTTTTATTTATTCTTATTTATCCTACTCTCCCATGTACTGCACTTTCCACTCTCCCTTCCCCCCTCGCACTTTTCCTTCCCCCCTTCCCATGCACGTGCGCGATCTGAATGACACCTGGCCTAGTAGGATCGTTATCTGTCTTCCCCTGTTCCCCCTCACTTGCCTCGTCACGCCTTGAAACACTTGTGTATAGGTGCGTTATAAATGCCATATCATATCATATCATATCATCGTAAAATGTCTAAACGCAAGAGACCCCTTACGGGTGTTACTCAGGCATTTAACCCTTGTATGACGCAACTGTCTAAATGGACTATATGCAAGACCATAATTCCAAGAAAGTATGAGCCCTGACTTGAGAAAGGCTGTATAAGCCGAAACACGTGTCATCAACGAGGGCCAGCAAAATGACCAATTAAAATCTGATTTTTATAGAAACTAACTGGCGCAGTGTCTCATGTCTGAGTATGTTTAAAAAATGGTTACTTCCTTGGTGGATTATCAGGCTTTTTTCACCACCCCACTAAGAGGAGACACACAGTAAGAGGGATACTCTCTAAGCATAAGAGACACTTTGATTCAAAGCGAACTAAAATTAGAGTCGCCTAACGGACCAGCCTAACAAAAGCCTCAGTGTGATTATACTGCCTTCCCAAAACATGCCCCCAGCAACAACCTCTTGCCCCTCTGAACGCTGCTTAAGACTGAAAATGAATGCCAACCATGTGAGTCAAGTTATAGAACACATGGGCCAGATTACAGAAACGTTGCACCGATGCCAGTGCAAAGTTTGCACAGTATTAGTATTAGGGCAAAGTTTGCCCTGGAAAAAAAATGCATTGAAAATGTGTCTTTTTTGCCAGAAAGCAATTTTTGCCCTGGTGCTTATACCCTGCCAAACTGCACTTGTCAAGGTGCAACCGTTTTCTGTTGTGTCCCATTCTTTTTAAAAATAGGGCAAACTTTGCCCTAGCACTAATACCATGCAACTTTGCACCTGCACCGTTGCAAAGTTCTGTAATCTGGCCCCTGCTCGAACTTGGTCAACTTGATCAAAAGTTTTGCATGAAATTCAACCTCGCCAAATCGCTCAACTTTCGGGTGCTTTGAAGTTCTACCAGGAAAGTTCATCCAAGACTAATTATATCAGCTCTTGTCTTATTATGGGGGTACTCGAGCTTGCATTGCTGTATGTAACGCTCATGCATGTATCTCTCATACCTGCATTATATGATTGTTGCAACTGTCAGACAATATTGGACCAGGGTATAATGCAAAAGCAAATGGGTATTTGTGATGACACCCTGCTCAATCCCATGACTTCGGTACATGAACCTGCGGGGCGGCACGTAGCATATGATGGCAGCATTTCTGCATGTGACACGGCACTGGGATATTTGATGGCTGTAACTAGGCATTTTAAGCCGAAAGGGGCAAAACACGAAGCCACATGTATTGGGTGTGTATATGTGTGTGTTTATAAAGCACTGAATGCTAGAAGCAATTTAATAACTAAGCCTTATGGACTGGTGGAGGGGGCCTTATTACTAGATAATGGCCGACCCTCAAGTTATTTCCTGAGGCAAAGCTGAGGACTATATCTGAGGACTATGGGGGTCATTACCAGTTTTTAGGCAGTCATGGCGCTATTAGTGCCATGGCTGCCTCCAAACACATGTCTGGGTTCTCGGAATGGGGACTTACCGGGTCATTCCAACCTTGCAGGACACGGTAAGTCCCCATACTGAAAACCATTCCCCATTCCCAGTGAGCAACCCATAGGGCTCAATGGAAATGGGGAAGGAGCTAATAACGGGTCTGTGAATTACGGGCCCGTTATTAGCTCTCTGGTCCCTTAGCGGCTCCCGCTAAGGACGGCTGTTTTTACCAGCCGGCCTTAGTGGGACCCGCTAAGAGACCTCGGAATGTGGCGGTAAGGGGTTAATGGCACTGGCATCCTTACTGGTGCAATTAACCCCCTACCGCCATACTCGTAATGACCCCCAATATATTTGTGAAAGAGTAATTGGGCCTCATTGGGCCTCATTCCGAGTTCGGAGGTAACCATGCCGCTATTTGCGGCATGGCTGCCTCCGAACTCGTCCAAACTCCGGCTTGGTGAATGGAGTAATTCCTGGTCCATTCCGAGGTCAGAGGGACCGGTAATTCCCCATTCACCAGGGCCATTCCCCATTCCCATTTGAGCCCCTGTAGGGCTCAATGGGAAGGCGGCAATAATGGCACCATAAATTACGGTACCGTTATTTACCCCGGAGTCCCTTTGCGGATCCCGTCCTTAACGCCTGCTAAAAGCAGGCATTACGGAAGGACCTGCAAAGGGAACTCGCAGTAGGACGGTAAGGGTTTACCGGCACCGGTCTCCTTACTGGTGACCATTAACCCTTACCGCCCTACTCGGAATGAGGCCCATTATGTCCTTGCCGATATACAGGCGGTAAACCCTCCAGGATACTAACAAAGGCTATTACCACTTCTGTCACTCGGTCCGTTGTAAATCCCCATTCATGGAGTCCAATAGGAGTCCATAGGAGGATTTGCCATCATTAATGACAATGGCAATTGCAGTAATGGCGGCGGTTCTTTCTGGTAGGGCACCTGCCTTATCTCCAGCTTTCTGCTGTAGGCTACTCAGGTGCCCCACCAGCAAACCTGTGGTCGGCCGGACTGACAAAGTGCCGGGTTACATGAATACTGGTGCTTAAACACTGCACCGGCCGACTAGGAATGAGTCCCAGTATCTCAAGCAATACTGAACCGTCCTGATGTCTATATGAAGCAGTTACTGCATGGCAATGTGCAGACATAATGGCTATTGTGTTTATTATGGGGAAAGAATGAGCACATACACACACATCTTGTGATGAACATAAAGATATATCAATATAGCGATAATCACCCTGTCTATAGGCTTCACAGGCCGGGAATACCTGGGCCCGATTGTGGGCTTCAGCCTGGGGTTGGGGCACCCTGACTGCCTGAGCGTGCTGGTAAAATGTAGACACTTTCTATTTCCCTGATTGTTCTTTTGGGGAATGGAATTGCATGTGCTTCTCTGTGTTTTTGCACAGCTGTAGACTATTGTAGCGGTGCTGTTTGTCAGGCTGATGCTCAGGTCAGGGTGTTTACAGTAAGGTCTATACCAGAGAATATAGACTGCACGCTGAACATTCTTCTTGGCTATGTGGAGATCTGTAATGGAATGCAGGTGCTAATTCAACAATACATCCCGAGCAGGGGGGCATTACCGGGGCATCATTCCTTGGGCATGAGGTAGAAGATTGAGCTTAGCACCAGGGCGTTACCTGACTGCTAATGCCTCCCTTGCGAGGGGTGTATTGCTATTAGTATCCCATGTTTGGCGACAGGTAAGCGTTCTCCTGCTGCTGTCCTGAGACCACCAAAACACCTGCCCAGGCTAGCGCGACCCTCATGGCATCCCCCGGCACCGGTCCTCCTTCCCGACCTCGAGTCCCACCTCCCTATCCCTCCCCCAGGCCCTGATTGGCTGGATCCTCGTGTGCACTGTAAGGGCCTAACCCGTGGGCACAAACGCTCCCTGTGCCATTTCTCCACCAGGCAACAGGTAAGCGTTATCCTGCTGCTGCCCTGAGAGCCCCAAAACACCTGACCAGACCAGCGTGACCCTCGCGGCATCCCCCCGGCACCTCTCCTGCTTCCCGACCGACAGTCCCGCCTCTCTAGCCCTCCACCAGGCCCTGATTGGCTGGATCCTTGTGTGCACCAGCAACATCCAGACCTGATGATCGCCACTGCTACCTGCTTAATTCCCCACACTAGGAGCAGGTGAGTGGAGCTGCAGGAGGAAAACACTTTAAAATGTACTTGGATCCTCTCGTGTGCCCCGAGCACCATTTCCTGGCTTCTCCCCTCCAGCCCACCTCCCAACCCGCCCCCAAGCAGTGATTGGATCCCCCTCATCTCATAACCAGCCCTGCCAGGGCACCCCCTGTGGCTTAGTGTTACGCTCACCTGGCTCCCACAGGGGCGTCGGTCGGACCCGGACAGCTGCGTTCTCCACCCACGTGATGCGTAGTGCAGCGATGACTGAATGGATCTGCCCTCCTAATCTTGTCTGCTTAACCCGTAGAAATATTCTCCTGCAAGTGGAGAGATGGATTTAGCCACTTGTGGAATCAAGTGATGGAACCCCCACAGTCCTCCCCAACTAATCACCTCCGAAATGCCCTAGAGCAATCTCACCTTATATTCTTGAAAGATGAGCTCTCCATCCTGCGTGGATTTGCAGGGGCGCGTCGATTCCAGTTACTTCACTGGTTTGAAGGCTCGGGAGAGTTCCGGAGAGTATTGACTCTGAGGTTCCTGGTGAGGACCAGTAAGTATTAAGTTCATAGAGTTCAATTTGTCCGATGTTCACTCTTGTTCCCCCCTTCCTTTCTTGTCTTGCAGCTGGCTCATGAAAAGATGCTCTTGTGGCAGCTGGTGGCGCTCAGGTAAGAGTCTGTATTACCCGGCGCTGTCCGGTAAATGTTGCACGAGGAAAACGTGTTGTTTTTTTTCTCTTTACAGATGTGGCACGTTAAAATATGGAGAGTCACAAAGGATGCCTCCGGTGGGTAAGTCTATGGTGGTAAGAATTATATTTGTTGGTTCCCTCGGCTCACCTTGTGGTTTTCTTTTGTCTCCTAGGTGCCGAAGTTTGGCGAAGAAATGATGGAGGCAGCGCCGACCCGAAGGATGCTGTGAAGACTGGTGAGTATGGCGCGGCGCTGCAGCTGGAGGTGCGGCGCGTGCAGAAATAATGTTCTTTACAGGTCCGGAGACAAGATGGATACAGAATCAGGTGTGGAATAGAAATAAGTTTGTTTTTTAACCTTGTCCCTTTCTTTCCTCTTTCTTTTAGGAGCTCCGGATTCGAGGCGGGCGTGGCAGAAGACTGGTTGCAGGCTGCAGGCACGGTGAGTGTTACGCTGCTGGATGCAGAATAACGCGAAGCGTGTGTTGCTGGTCAGGTGTGGTTTAAATAGCCTCAAAAGTAGTCCCAGGTAAGAAGTCCCTAGAACCACACCCGAGTAAAAAATAGTCCCTGTAGAAAAATAGTCCCTTTCAGGCTTCATGTTGGATTGGAGTCATTTGCAGCATGGTCTGCCTGAGGTAAGTAATGACTATGAGCCTGGCGCCTAAGGCGCCAGGACTGAACCCCGATAGCCCCTAGCCGGGGCTGCTGAGGTTTTACTAAATGTCTAGCTGCCTGCTCCCGGGGCTGATGGGCTTGGTCCGGATGCCTGGCGGTAGGCATCATGACACTTAGGGCCCCAAAGGCAAAGGGCGGCTCCAACAGACGCAGCTCCAGGAGGTGTCCGCAGGGGAAGCCAGGCCAGCCGTCAACCATCAACTACGAGGACCAGCAAAGTAGGAGTAGCCTGGGCTGGGGAAGAGCTACAACTCTATCCTACAGTCCTAGCTACTTAGCAAACCAACGTTAATCAGTGTGATTATTCCCTGTTGCCATTCTCCCTCCCATACCCTGAAGTACGACAAATCAAACCATGTAATAACCTGCTGACCGTACACACTCTCCCACTCTACAGGTCTCTCAAATCTAGTAGGGGTTCTGTGTCCAAATTGCATTGGGTGATACCTAGATTGCATTGATAGGCCTCTCTCCCACTATACAGGTCTCTCAAATCTAGTAGGGGATCTGTGTCCAAATTGCTTTGTATGACACTTAGACTGCATTGATAGGCCTCTCTCCCACCATACATGTCTCTCAAATTTCGCTGACCATCTCACTCTAAAGTGAGACAGAACCCACAAGGGAATTACTATGGAGTGACACTCATATTAGGGGCCCACAACTCAAACGGTGTAAGTCCTAGCTGTGCCCTCAAAGTCACCCCCAACTAGTAGACATCCTTCTTAAACCCACATAGCTAGCGCACCACAGTGAACCCGCGTTCAGGGAGACGGATAATAAAGAGAGCCACCGATAACAGATATAACCGTTAACCACCTCCCTCACCCCTCCCAAGACAGCATGTGAACGAGTCAACATCATCAACTAGAATACCACCAACAGACAGAGCCCAAACTGATAGCGGACATCCCAACACACCCAGTACTACACCACAAGACAACCAGACCAAAGCAGAACCAACTGGACACCAGCAAACAAAGAAAGGACTAAACAACTCCCAAACCTATAATGCCGCGCAAACAACCCATTCCGAGGGAGAGAAAAACAGAAGAAAGAACAAACACTCCGGAACAACAACAAAGAACCACAACTGCAAAAAGCACCCCCACAGACAGGAACAAAAATCGAAACAACACTGAGAGAAGAGATAAATCCCTCTACTTAACACCATACCTCGCAGACAACTGGCCACCAGAGCAAACTAACTCAATGCTAGAAGCAACAACATCAAACAACCTAACACAAGCGTGCAGAAGAAGGATGAACAACACTAGAAATAACAAACACACAACCGACGCGATAACACCTTACATCACCAAAGCAAGAGGTACTTCCAATTGACAACCACAACTCCTGGAAGACGAGCATGATGAAAACAAAAACCCAAGACAGAACCTAGAAGAACTATTCGAAGACGCTGACACCCCGAAACCTACACCTCAACAAGAGATCGACCAGGAAGGAAACCTCAACATCGATCAAATGACTGCCTCAACAAAAAAGTGCAAACCTAATAACACCTCCAAACTTCACTGCAATCTAATAAATGCCAGATCCATGTCAAAACATTCAACTGAGATCTTCGACCTACTCGATGACAACAGCATCGACATCCTGTTCATCACAGAAACATGGCTGGACGACAACTATAAAATCACGCCAAAGCTGCCTTCCAACCAATTTCAAATGCCTTCAAGTAAACAGAAAAAACAAAAAAGGAGGAGGCATCGCAATAGCATTCAAAGGACACCTGAAAATAAAAATAGACGACCACTCAACGTCATCAACTGCGAAACCATGGTAATACACCTAACAGCAAGCCCAAAAACCAACATCACATTCATCCTGGTATACAGACCACCGACATATGACGCAACCTTCGTTGACAACTTCATAGAAGCCATCACCAACATAGCCTTCAACCACGAACACCTAATCAGCCTGGGGGACTTCAGCATCTGGTTTGAAGACAGTCACGCCAAATCCCAAAACTCACTGATTGAGCAACTAACTACCATGAAACTACAACAACTAGTCAAAGGGTCAACACACTCGGCAGGACACACCCTCGATGCAATCTTTGCCAAGTAAAAACTTATCACCACGGCACCACCAAAACAAATACTGTGGAGTGACCATCACATCATCCCATTCGTGATCACTCTGCCTACTCAACTCTGCATCCAACCTCCCAAACTCACAACCACCACAAAAAGAAACTGGAAACATGTCAAAGAAAGCAACCTATTCAAGCAAGTGGAGTTAACCAAGCCCTCAACCACAGAACTAGAGCTAGCTGACCTAGACGGGAAAGAGGAGCTACTACACAAATGGATTTCAGACCCAATCAACAAGATCACCCCAGAAAAACCATTCACCCCATCGAAAAAAAGAGCAATGGCAAAATGGTTCAGCCCACTATTAAGCAACATGAAAAAGGAAAACAAAAAGATGGAACTGGAATGGAGGAAAGAATACAACCCAAACAAAAAAACACTGTTCCAGAAACAAATCTGCACATACAAGAAGGAAATTCAAAAGGCGAAGAGAAAGCATTATGACGACAGAATCACAAATGCCACCAAAACACAAAAAGAAATGTTTAACATCATTAAAGAGATGAGAAACCCACCAGGCTGCGATGACGCCCCAACTCCCACAGAGAAACTATGCAATGACCTGGCAGACCACTTCAAGAAAAAAATCAATGACATCAGACAAACCATACAAAACAGACCGACCAACCACAACATACAACCAAACGAACCAAACACAGAACCACAGCACAAACTCAAAAACTATCCTGAAATATCAGCAGAGGCATTCGCAATGCTGGTAAAACACAGCAAAAAAGCAGGATCGCCTATGGATCCCTGTCCCCCGGACATCTACAAATCAATCCTTGCACAAGGAATGCCAGCAGAATATTACAGAAACCTACTAAATATATCACTAACAACAGGAACTGTACCCAGGACCTTCAAATCAGCATATGTCAAACCACTACTGAAAAACACAAGTGGCGATGTAGAATACCTCTCCAACTACAGGCCGATCTCAAACTTTCCCTACCCGGCAAAACTCCTGGAAACCTACTTATATAAACTAACCCAAGGACACGTAGAAAAACACCACCTGCTAGACCAAGCACAAGTCGGTTTCAGACCCGCAAGAGGAACAGAAACAGCACTACTAGAATCTGGGACGACCAGACTCAAACGCAACCTCAGCCCTGATTCTGCTCAACCTCTCAGCAGCCTTCGACACAGTTAGCCATGACACCCTAACCAAAAGACTAGAAGACATAGGCATATCAGACACAGCACTACTCTGGACTAAATCATTCCTAGCAGACAGAACAGAAACCGTATGGATCAAACCCTTCAAATCCACCCCAAGAGTTAACGACTGTGGAGTACCACAAGGATCCTCACTATCAACGCTGTACTTAACATCTACCAGATTCCAGCTATTAAAATCTTCAAAAAATACATTACATGCTACAACTATGCAGATGATACTCAAATCATCTACAAAATCAAACGCAACCAAAATGATCATTGAACCCTAATCGACTGTCTAAAAGAAGTCTTCACCTGGATGAATGCCAACAACCTGAAAATCAACCAAGGAAAGACAGAAATCATTATCATATCCAAAGACCAAGAGAGCGAAACAGCCATCCCATGGCCAACGGAGATGGGAACCGTTCCTTCAACATCTAAGGTAGTAAGAAATCTGGGAATCCTGATGGACAACACCCTAACTTTAGAACCAAAAATAAATGCATGTTTTTTCCTCCTACACACGGCAAGAAGAATCCTACCTTTCCTCTCCTTCATGCACAAAACACTCACTATCGTCGCCCTCATCATGTCAAGAATCGACCATGCAAACAGCCTCTGCCTTAGAATACCTCCTGAAGAAACTACAACGGAGCCAAAATACAGCAGCCAGACTACTGCTCAAACTATCCAGAAGAGACCACATCACTCCCGCCTCAAAAATACTACCCTGGCTCCCAGTAAAACATTGCATCACCTTCAAAAGAATGTACGTAACGCACAGGGCAATCAGTGGACAAGGAGCAGAATTCCTGCAAAAGAAAATAACAGTCTACAAGCCAACAAGACTCCTCAGGTCAAGCAACGAAATCCGCCTTGAACTAAAACCATGCCTAAAGAAAAAACTTTGCGGCACCTCGTTCTACTACTTAGCTGCAAAAACCTGGAACAACATCCCAAAAGAAATAAAAAACACTGAAGATCACCTAAAATTCAGGAAATTACTAAATACCTGGCTCTTCAACACCGCAGACTCAAACTGGAAACCGTAACAATAGAAAGGCAAAAAGGATGACTGAACTGGAGAGGACACTGACAGCCCCAGTACCGACGGGAAATCCCCCACGGCACCTGGACAGGTGACAGCAGGTAGAGTGGCACACAGGCAGCACCCATAGAAACGGAGTCAACAACCCCTGCCAATCACACCCAACATCCTCACTCGCCCTTAGGTGCTACTAGCTACCACAGTTTTGTGGAATTATTGGGATATCGGCATTCACCACACTACCTGAGTTGTGGACATGGGCTGGTCCACTGGCCTTATGAGTGAGAAGGGAGGACAGATGGGGTTGTGAGGGAGGCTGGTGGAGGTTGGGGTCAGTTGTGAAAGGGACCTTGAATGGCGAATGGGCCCAGATCAGGACAGAGGTGCAGGGTTGCCCCCGTCACATCACATGTGGAGACTCAATTGAGGATAGAGAGACCAACTAACCGATTACACTAACAATTTCCCCTTCTGCATACACCGCTCAAACTCTAAACAAACACAACCACAGACCTACAGCACAACAAACCGCACAAACTTCACTTCATTGCAGCAACAAAACAAAAAAACACACATAGACTCGTACAAGAGCACACGATGACTACCGGCCGCAAACACCCTAGGCCCAGCCAACGGACCCACCAGGCTGAGGCTGCCAACAGCACATCAATGCACTCTTGCATTTTTCCAACTTCCTCCCACAAACTCACCCCTCTTCCTCTTTCAGAGTCACCAGAGCGCCAGGGGACCACTCCGGTGGTGATAGTGCGCGGTACAAATGTCCTTTAACATTAACATTAACATTAACATTAACATTTCATAACTTGAAAAAAACTGCAATCCAAGATGGCTGCAATGGAAGAGGAAGAAGGGAACTACACGTAGTCCATTCTCCCTTTCCATGGTGGCCATTGCCACAACGAGGATGTGCCAGGAGTGTTACTGGTGCTGGCGAGGGACAAGTGCGCGCCAGGTAAGTGGGGCAGAGGGCGAATAGATATCTGAAAACGGTGTTGGGGTGTGTGGGAGGGCGCACTTACGGGAAGATGACGTCCTCTCGCCAGTGCCTTAAGTGGCGCGACAAAATGAGCCGGAGCTCATCAAGGAGCATGGCCTAAGAGCGGGGGTCGCCTGCTTGCCCGTTAAGCCACGCCCCTGTAACGAGCCCCAGCTCATTGGGTTAATGGCACCCCTGCCTATTCAGCCTTAATGGTGGGCCTGCCCCTTGCCAGCTGGGGAGGGGCAGCGTCACCATTAAGGCTGAAAGGGTGAGCCCGCTGGAGGCAGAGGCCATTTACATGAAGACTGAAACTCCCGCGAATGCGTGGGAGCTTCAGGATTTCGAAAACAAGGCCTCTGCTTCCAGCAGCCTCACGTTTTCTCCATAATGGTGGCGCCGGCCACGGTCATCTCCTGCTTAAAGGGATGCCTCGCAGGTGCGGAGCCACCATTATGGCTGAAAGTAATTGTTTTCAGAAGCCTGAAGCTCTCGAACATGAGCGAGATCTTCAGGCTTTAGAAAAAAAGCCTTTTTGTGTACAGGCAGGGAATGCCAGGGGACATTGGTGGGCCCTGGCAGGGCCCCCTCTCAAAACTAAATTTCTGAGCCTGCCGGGGCTCAGCCCTGGTAGTCCCGGCCCACTTAAAGCCCTGCCTCTCACTTCTAAGGAGGCTAGGAGCAGGAGCTTTAGCCCCCTGATTTGGGCCTCCTGATTGGCTATGAGGCTGCCAACCAGGCGCCCAATGAGGTGATATTATCCTCACGGGCGATCCTGTTTGTAACAGGCCGCTGCCCAAGCAAGGGTTCCTTAACCCGGGTGGTGGGGCCGTTAATGGCAGGGTCGGCCCACGCTGAGGTAAACATCACCATTACTACCCGTTTCGTTCCCTACACGGGTGCTAATGGGATTTTGTAGGGGGATATAAACCCAAGAACATTGCCTTTCCACCGGGCCCACCGCCGCGCAGTGTTTGTGCGCTCGAAGTCCACTTTCAATCCACACTGAAAACGGACTGTGAGGACCGCAGCACTGGGCTGTGCTGCAAAGGTTCAACAAAAAGCACCATTCGCGCCCGTGTAGGAAACTGCAGGGGCGCTGAGGTGAGTGGAAGGTGGTGCTGGCCAGGCGTGGTGCTCATGTACCTCACAATACAGCCCGAGCATCGTGATTGGGCAGCCCCCCGTGCAAGGCTGCTAATTGATATTATAACCCTAGGCGATGCTACAGTGTATGGAGCTGGGAAGGAGGAAGTGCTGCCTCACCCCGCAACGAGTGACACCTGCCATGACAGCTGTGCAGATGTGTCTGAGGCGAGAGCTCAACTGACTGAGCTAGCTGGCCTGCAAGCGCCATGGAAAGCGCGACTCATCCGCGTGATTATTAGTGCTGATTGTTAGTGATGTGGGCAGTAGAAGCAGCCCTGCAGAGTCAGTGCTGGCGCTCATCGCTCGCCTCGGGGCTCCTGCGCCGAGGGGGCCGGGCAGTCCCAGCTCAATAATCCCGCCCCACCCCCCAGACGCTGGCAGGCAGGACACGCTGTATTTTTAGATGACATTTCGGTCCAGATGCGCACACAGACCACCAGGGTCCCACCTCCGCGGGGGCAGACTCGGAGGACCTGGCGGAGCTGGGGAAAATATTGTGTTCAGGAGCACCTGCGCCCCCCCTCATGCCCGGGCAGAGACCGCAGAGGGTGTCTAAAGGCGGCGACTGCCAGGAGAATCAAGCTGGCAAAGACACCGGTGGGAACTCACAGGGCTGCTGCATCACAAGCACCACCTGGCAGTGGGCAACTGGCCAAGCATGGCAGCTGCGACTCCAGGTCCCGAATGCTAAGCCTATCCTCAGTGTGGCGTCCACCCTGCCACAGTGCAGCGTCCATCCTGCCACAGGGCAGCGTCCATTCTGCCACAGTGCAGCGTCCATCCTGCCACAGGGCAGCGTCCATCCTGCCACAGTGCAGCGTCCATCCTGCCACAGGGCAGCGCCCACCCTTCCACAGTGCACCGTCCATCCTGCCACAGGGCAGCGTCCATCCTGCCCCAGTGCACCGTCCATCCTGCCCCAGGGCAGCGTCCATCCTACCACAGGGCAGCGTCCATCCTGCCACAGGGCAGCGTCCATCCTGCCACAGTGCACCGTCCATCCTGCCACAGGGCAGCGTCCATCCTGCCACAGTGCACCGTCCTTCCTGCCCCAGGGCAGCGTCCATCCTACCACAGGGCAGCGTCCATCCTGCCACATGCACCGTCCATCCTGCCCCAGGGCAGCGTCCATCCTACCACAGGGCAGCGTCCACCCTGCCACAGTGCAGCGTCCATCCTGCCACAGGGCAGCGCCCACCCTTCCACAGTGCACCGTCCATCCTGCCACAGGGCAGCGTCCATCCTGCCCCAGTGCACCGTCCATCCTGCCCCAGGGCAGCGTCCATCCTACCACAGGGCAGCGTCCATCCTGCCACATGCACCGTCCATCCTGCCCAAGGACAGCGCCCATCCTGTCCCAGGGCAGCGTCCATCCTGCCACAGGGCAGCGCCCATCCTGCCCCAGGGCAGCGTCCATCCTATCCTCAGTGCAGCGCCCATCCTGCCCCAGGGCAGCGTCCATCCTATCCTCAGTGCAGCGTCCATCCTGCCACAGGGCAGCGCCCATCCTGCCCCAGGGCAGCGTCCATCCAGCCCCAGGGCAGCGTCCATCCTGCCACATGCACCGTCCATCCTGCCCCAGGGCAGCGCCCATCCTGCCACAGTGCACCGTCCATCCAGTCCCAGGGCAGCGTCCATCCTACCACAGGCCAGCGTCCATCCTGCCACATGCACTGTCCATCCTGCCCCAGGGCAGCGCCCATCCTGCCCCAGGGCAGCGTCCATCCTGCCACAGGGCAGCTCCCACCCCTTCCACAGTGCAGCATCCATCCTACCACAGGGCAGCGTCCATCCTGCCACAGGGCAGCGTCCATCCTGCCACAGTGCAGCGTCCATCCTGCCACAGGGCAGCGCCCACCCTTCCACAGTGCACCGTCCATCCTGCCACAGGGCAGCGTCCATCCTGCCACAGTGCACCGTCCTTCCTGCCCCAGGGCAGCGTCCATCCTACCACAGGGCAGCGTCCATCCTGCCACATGCACCGTCCATCCTGCCCCAGGGCAGCGTCCATCCTACCACAGGGCAGCGTCCACCCTGCCACAGGGCAGCGCCCACCCTTCCACAGTGCACCGTCCATCCTGCCACAGGGCAGCGTCCATCCTGCCCCAGTGCACCGTCCATCCTGCCCCAGGGCAGCGTCCATCCTACCACAGGGCAGCGTCCATCCTGCCACATGCACCGTCCATCCTGCCCCAGGACAGCGCCCATCCTGTCCCAGGGCAGCGTCCATCCTGCCACAGGGCAGCGCCCATCCTGCCCCAGGGCAGCGTCCATCCTATCCTCAGTGCAGCGCCCATCCTGCCCCAGGGCAGCGTCCATCCTATCCTCAGTGCAGCGTCCATCCTGCCACAGGGCAGCGCCCATCCTGCCCCAGGGCAGCGTCCATCCAGCCCCAGGGCAGCGTCCATCCTGCCACATGCACCGTCCATCCTGCCCCAGGGCAGCGCCCATCCTGCCACAGTGCACCGTCCATCCAGTCCCAGGGCAGCGTCCATCCTACCACAGGCCAGCGTCCATCCTGCCACATGCACTGTCCATCCTGCCCCAGGGCAGCGCCCATCCTGCCCCAGGGCAGCGTCCATCCTGCCACAGGGCAGCTCCCACCCTTCCACAGTGCAGCATCCATCCTGCCACAGGGCAGCGTACATCCTGCCACAGTGCACCGTCCATCCTGCCCCAGGGCAGCGTCCATCCTGCCACATGCACCGTCCATCCTGCCCCAGGGCAGCGTCCATCCTACCACAGGGCAGCGTCCATCCTGCCACATGCACCGTCCATCCTGCCCCAGGGCAGCGCCCATCCTGCCCCAGGGCAGCGTCCATCCTGCCACAGTGCAGCGCCCATCCTGCCCCAGGGCAGCGTCCATCCTACCACAGGGCAGCGTCCATCCTGCCACATGCACCGTCCATCCTGCACCAGGGCAGCGCCCATCCTGCCACAGTGCACCGTCCATCCAGCCCCAGAGCAGCATCCATCCTACCACAGGACAGCGTCCATCCTGCCACATGCACCGTCCATCCTGCCCCAGGGCAGCGCCCATCCTGCCCCAGGGCAGCGTCCATCCTATCCTCAGTGCAGCGTCCATCCTGCCACAGGGCAGCGCCCATCCTATCCTCAGTGCAGCGTCCATCCTGCCACAGGGCAGCGCCCATCCTGCCCCAGGGCAGCGTCCATCCTATCCTCAGTGCAGCGTCCATCCTGCCACAGGGCAGCACCCACCCTTCCACAGTGCACTGTCCATCCCGCCTCAGTGCAGCGTACATCCTGCCACAGGGCAGCGCCCACCATTCCACAGTGCAACATCCATCCTATCCTCAGTGCAGCTTCCATCCTTCCACAGTGCACCGTCCATCCTGCCACAGTGCACCGTCCATCCTGCCACAGGGCAGCGTCCATCCTGCCACAGGGCAGCGCCCACCCTTCCACAGTGCACCGTCCATCCTGCCACAGGGCAGCGTCCATCCTGCCCCAGGGCAGCGTCCATCCTACCACAGGGCAGCGTCCATCCTACCACATGCACCGTCCATCCTGCCCCAGGGCAGCGCCCATCCTGCCCCAGGGCAGCGTCCATCCTGCCACAGGGCAGCGCCCATCCTGCCCCAGGGCAGCGTCCATCCTATCCTCAGTGCAGCGCCCATCCTGCCCCAGGGCAGCGTCCATCCTATCCTCAGTGCAGCGTCCATCCTGCCACAGGGCAGCGCCCATCCTGCCCCAGGGCAGCGTCCATCCTATCCTCAGTGCAGCGTCCATCCTTCCACAGTGCACCGTCCATCCTGCCACAGGGCAGCACCCACCCTTCCACAGTGCACTGTCCATCCCGCCTCAGTTCAGCCTACATCCTGCCACAGGGCAGTGCCCACCCTTCCACAGTGCACCATCCTTCCTGCCACAGGGCAGCGCCCACCCTTCCACAGTGCAACATCCATCCTATCCTCAGTGCAGCTTCCATCCTTCCACAGTGCACTGTCCATCCTGCCACAGGGCAGCGTACATCCTGCCACAGGGCAGTTCCCACCCTTCCACAGTGCACCGTCCATCCTGCCACAGGGCAGCGTCCATCCTGCCACAGGGCAGCGCCCACCCTTCCACAGTGCACCGTCCATCCTGCCACAGGGCAGCGTCCATCCTGCCACAGTGCACCGTCCATCCTGCCCCAGGGCAGCGTCCATCCTACCACAGGGCAGCGACCATCCTGCCACATGCACCGTCCATCCTGCCCCAGGGCAGCGCCCATCCTGCCCAGGGCAGCGTCCATCCTGCCACAGGGCAGCGCCCATCCTGCCCCAGGGCAGCGTCCATCCTATCCTCAGTGCAGCGCCCATCCTGCCCCAGGGCAGCGTCCAGTGCAGCGTCCATCCTGCCACAGGGCAGCACCCACCCTTCCACAGTGCACTGTCCATCCCGCCTCAGTGCAGCGTACATCCTGCCACAGGCCAGTTCCCACCCTTCCACAGTGCACCGTCCTTCCTGCCACAGTGCAGCGCCCACCCTTCCACAGTGCACCGTCCATCCTGCCACAGGGCAGCGTACATCCTGCCACAGGGCAGTGCCCACCCTTCCACAGTGCACCGTCCATCCTGCCACAGGGCAGCGTCCATCCTGCCACAGGGCAGCGCCCACCCTTCCACAGGGCAGCGTACATCCTGCCACAGGGCAGCGCCCACCCTTCCACAGTGCACCGTCCATCCTGCCACAGGGCAGCGTCCATCCTGCCACAGGGCAGTGCCCACCCTTCCACAGTGCACCGTCCATCCTGCCACAGGGCAGCGTCCATCCTGCCACAGGGCAGTGCCAACCCTTCCACAGTGCACCGTCCATCCTGCCACAGGGCAGCGTCCATCCTGCCACAGGGCAGCGCCCACCCTTCCACAGTGCACCGTCCATCCTGCCACAGGGCAGCGTACATCCTGCCACAGGGCAGTGCCCACCCTTCCACAGTGCACCGTCCATCCTGCCACAGGGCAGCGTCCATCCTGCCACAGGGCAGCGCCCACCCTTCCACAGTGCACCGTCCATCCTGCCTCAGTGCAGCGTCCATCCTGCCACAGGGCAGCACCCACCCTTCCACAGTGCACTGTCCATCCCGCCTCAGTGCAGCGTACATCCTGCCACAGGCCAGTGCCCACCCTTCCACAGTGCACCGTCCTTCCTGCCACAGTGCAGCGCCCACCCTTCCACAGTGCACCGTCCATCCTGCCACAGGGCAGCGTATATCCTGCCACAGGGCAGTGCCCACCCTTCCACAGTGCACCGTCCATCCTGCCACAGGGCAGCGTCCATCCTGCCACAGGGCAGCGCCCACCCTTCCACAGGGCAGCGTACATCCTGCCACAGGGCAGTGCCCACCCTTCCACAGTGCACCGTCCATCCTGCCACTGGGCAGCGTCCATCCTGCCACAGGGCAGCGCCCACCCTTCCACAGTGCACCGTCCATCCTGCCACAGGGCAGCGTACATCCTGCCACAGGGCAGTGCCCACCCTTCCACAGTGCACCGTCCATCCTGCCACAGGGCAGCGTCCATCCTGCCACAGGGCAGCGCCCACCCTTCCACAGTGCACCGTCCATCCTACCACAGGGCAGCGTCCATCCTACCACATGCACCGTCCATCCTGCCCCAGGGCAGCGCCCATCCTGCCCCAGGGCAGCGTCCATCCTGCCACAGGGCAGCGCCCATCCTGCCCCAGGGCAGCGTCCATCCTATCCTCAGTGCAGCGCCCATCCTGCCCCAGGGCAGCGTCCATCCTATCCTCAGTGCAGCGTCCATCCTGCCACAGGGCAGCGCCCATCCTGCCCCAGGGCAGCGTCCATCCTATCCTCAGTGCAGCGTCCATCCTGCCACAGGGCAGCACCCACCCTTCCACAGTGCACTGTCCATCCCGCCTCAGTGCAGCGTACATCCTGCCACAGGGCAGTGCCCACCCTTCCACAGTGCACCGTCCTTCCTGCCACAGTGCAGCGCCCACCCTTCCACAGTGCAACATCCATCCTATCCTCAGTGCAGCTTCCATCCTTCCACAGTGCAGCTTCCATCCTTCCACAGTGCACTGTCCATCCTGCCACAGGGCAGCGTACATCCTGCCACAGGGCAGTGCCCACCCTTCCACAGTGCACCGTCCATCCTGCCACAGGGCAGCGTCCATCCTGCCACAGGGCAGCGCCCACCCTTCCACAGTGCACTGTCCATCCTGCCACAGGGCAGCGTACATCCTGCCACAGGGCAGTGCCCACCCTTCCACAGTGCACCGTCCATCCTGCCACAGGGCAGCGTCCATCCTGCCACAGGGCAGCGCCCACCCTTCCACAGTGCACCGTCCATCCTGCCACAGGGCAGCGTCCATCCTGCCACAGTGCACCGTCCATCCTGCCCCAGGGCAGCGTCGCAGCGTCCATCCTACCACAGGGCAGCGTCCATCCTGCCCCAGGGCAGCGCCCATCCTGCCCCAGGGCAGCGTCCATCCTGCCCCAGGGCAGCGTCCATCCTGCCACAGGGCAGCGCCCATCCTGCCCCAGGGCAGCGTCCATCCTATCCTCAGTGCAGCGCCCATCCTGCCCCAGGGCAGCGTCCATCCTATCCTCAGTGCAGCGTCCATCTTGCCACAGGGCAGCGTCCATCCTATCCTCAGTGCAGCGTCCATCCTTCCACAGTGCACCGTCCATCCTGCCACAGGGCAGCGCCCACCCTTCCACAGTGCAACGTCCATCCTATCCTCAGTGCAGCGTCCATCCTGCCTCAGTGCAGCGTCCATCCTGCCACAGGGCAGTACCCACCCTTCCACAGTGCACTGTCCATCCCGCCTCAGTGCAGCGTACATCCTGCCACAGGGCAGTGCCCACCCTTCCACAGTGCACCGTCCTTCCTGCCACAGGGCAGCGCCCACCATTCCACAGTGCAACATCCATCCTATCCTCAGTGCAGCTTCCATCCTTCCACAGTGCACCGTCCATCCTGCCACAGGGCAGCGTACATCCTGCCACAGGGCAGTGCCCACCCTTCCACAGTGCACCGTCTATCCTGCCACAGGGCAGCATACATCCTGCCACAGGGCAGTGCCCACCCTTCCACAGTGCACTGTCCATCCCGCCTCAGTGCAGCGTACATTCTGCCACAGTGCCCACCCTTCCACAGTGCACCGTCCATCCTGCCCCAGGGCAGCGTCCATCCTACCACAGGGCAGCGTCCATCCTGCCACATGCACCGTCCATCCTGCCCCAGGACAGCGCCCATCCTGTCCCAGGGCAGCGTCCATCCTGCCACAGGGCAGCGTCCATCCTGCCCCAGGGCAGCGTCCATCCTATCCTCAGTGCAGCGCCCATCCTGCCCCAGGGCAGCGTCCATCCTATCCTCAGTGCAGCGTCCATCCTGCCACAGGGCAGCGCCCATCCTGCCCCAGGGCAGCGTACATCCTGCCACAGGGCAGCGCCCACCCTTCCACAATGCAACATCCATCCTATCCTCAGTGCAGCTTCCATCCTTCCACAGTGCACCGTCCATCCTGCCACAGGGCAGCGTACATCCTGCCACAGGGCAGTGCCCACCCTTCCACAGTGCACCGTCCATCCTGCCACAGGGCAGCATACATCCTGCCACAGGGCAGTGCCCACGCTTCCACAGTGCACTGTCCATCCCGCCTCAGTGCAGCGTACATTCTGCCACAGTGCCCACCCTTCCACAGTGCACCGTCCATCCTGCCACAGGGCAGTGCCTATCCTGCACCAGGGCAGCGTCCATCCTATCCTCAGTGCAGCCCCCATCCTGCCCCAGGGCAGCGTCCATCCTATCCTCAGTGCAGCGTCCATCCTGCCACAGGGCAGCGCCCATCCTGCCCCAGGGCAGCGTCCATCCTATCCTCAGTGCAGCGTCCATCCTTCCACAGTGCAGCGTCCATCCTGCCACAGGGCAGCGCCTAACATTCCACAGTGCACAGTCCATCCTGCCACAGGGCAGCGCCCACCCTTCCACAGTGCAACGTCCATCCTATCCTCAGTGCAGCGTCCATCCTGCCACAGGGCAGCGCCCATCCTGCCCCAGGGCAGCGTCCATCCTATCCTCAGTGCAGCGTCCATCCTGCCACAGGGCAGCGCCCACCCTTTAACAGTGCAACGTCCATCCCGACTCAGTGCAGCGTACATCCTGCCACAGGGCAGCGCCCACCCTTCCACAGTGCACCGTCCTTCCTGCCACAGGGCAGCGCCCACCCTTCCACAGTGCAACATCCATCCTATCCTCAGTGCAGTGTCCATCCTGCCACAGGTCAGCGTCCATCCTGCCACAGGGCAGCACCCACCCTTCCACAGTGCACTGTCCATCCCGCCTCAGTGCAGCGTACATCCTGCCACAGTGCAGCGTCCATCCTGCCACAGGGCAGCGCCTACTCTTCCACAGTGCACCGTCCTTCCTCCCACTGGGCAGCGCCTACCCTTCCACAGTGCACCGTCCATCCTGCCACAGGGCAGCGCCCACCCTTCCACAGTGCACCGTCCATCCTGCCACAGGGCAGCATCCATCCTGCACAGGGCAGCGCCCACCCTTCCACAGTGCACCATCCATCCCGCCTCAGTGCAGCGTCCATCCTGCCACAGGGCAGCGCCCACCCTTCCACAGTGCACCGTCCATCCTGCCACAGGGCAGCATCCATCCTGCCACAGGGCAGCGCCCACCCTTCCACAGTGCACCGTCCATCCTGCCACAGGGCAGCATTCATCCTGCCACAGTGCACCGTCCATCCTGCCATGTGGCACTGTCCATCCTGCCACAGGGCAGCGTCCATCCTTCCACAGGGCAGTGTCCATCCTTCCACAGTGCACTGTCCATCCTGCCATGTGGCACTGTCCATCCTGCCACAGGGCAGTGCCAAACCCTTCCATAGTGCACCGTCCATCCTTCCACAGGGCAGCGTCCATCCTGCCACAGTGCACCATCCAGCCTGCCACGTGGCACTGTCCATCCTGCCACAGGGCAGCGTCCATCCTGCCACAGTGCACCGTCCATCCTGCCATGTGGCACTGTCCATCCTTCTACAGCGCAGCCTTCATCCTGTCACAGGACAGCGCCTACCCTTCCACAGTGCACCGTCCATCCTGCCACGTGGCACCATCCATCCTGCCACAGGGCAGCGCCCACCGTTCCACAGTGCACCGTCCATCCTGCCACAGGGCAGCATCCATCCTGCCACAGTGCAGCATCCATCCTTCCACAGTGCAGCGTCCATCCTGCCACAGGGCAGCGCCCAACCTTCCACAGGGCAGCGTCCATTCTTCCAGAGGCAGCGTCCATTCTTCCACAGTGCACCGTCCATCCTGCCACAGGGCAGCATCCATCCTGCCACAGTGCAGCATCCATCCTTCTACAGCGCAGCCTTCATCCTGCCACAGGACAGCGCCTACCCTTCCACAGGGCAGCGTCCATTCTTCCACAGGGCAGTGTCCATCCTTCTACAGCGCAGCCTACATCCTGCCACAGGACAGCGCCTACCCTTCCACAGTGCACCGTCCATCCGGCCACGTGGCACTGTCCATCCTGCCACAGGGCAGTGCCCACCCTTCCACAGTGCACCGTCCATCCTGCCACAGGGCAGCATCCATCCTGCCACAGTGCACCGTCCATCCTGCCATGTGGCACTGTCATCCTGCCACAGGGCAGTGTCGATCCTTCCACAGGGCAGTGTCCATCCTTCCACAGTGCACTGTCCATCCTGCCACGTGGCACCGTCCATCCTGCCACAGGGCAGCACCCACCTTTCCACAGTGCACGGTCCCCACAACATTTCAGCATCCACCCTGCCACATGGCAGCGTCCATCCTTCCACAGTGCAGTGTCCATCCTGCCACATGGCACCATCCACCCTGCCACAGGGCAGCGCCCACCCTTCCACAGTGCACGGTCCATCCTGCCACAGGGCAGCGCCCACCCTTCCACAGTGCACCATCTATCCCGCCTCAGTGCAGCGTCCATCCTGCCACAGGGCAGCGCCCACCCTTCCACAGTGCACCGTCCATCCTGCCACAGGGCAGCATCCATCCTGCCACAGGGCAGCGCCCACCCTTCCACAGTGCACCGTCCATCCTGCCACAGGGCAGCATTCATCCTGCCACAGTGCACCGTCCATCCTGCCATGTGGCACTGTCCATCCTGCCACAGGGCAGCGTCCATCCTTCCACAGGGCAGTGTCCATCCTTCCACAGTGCACTGTCCATCCTGCCATGTGGCACTGTCCATCCTGCCACAGGGCAGTGCCAAACCCTTCCATAGTGCACCGTCCATCCTGCCACAGGGCAGCGTCCATCCTGCCACAGTGCACCATCCAGCCTGCCACGTAGCACTGTCCATCCTGCCACAGGGCAGCGTCCATCCTGCCACAGTGCACCGTCCATCCTGCCATGTGGCACTGTCCATCCTTCTACAGCGCAGCCTTCATCCTGTCACAGGACAGCGCCTACCCTTCCACAGTGCACCGTCCATCCTGCCACGTGGCACCATCCATCCTGCCACAGGGCAGCGCCCACCGTTCCACAGTGCACCGTCCATCCTGCCACAGGGCAGCATCCATCCTGCCACAGTGCAGCATCCATCCTTCCACAGTGCAGCGTCCATCCTGCCACAGGGCAGCGCCCAACCTTCCACAGGGCAGCGTCCATTCTTCCACAGGGCAGCGTCCATTCTTCCACAGTGCACCGTCCATCCTGCCACAGGGCAGCATCCATCCTGCCACAGTGCAGCATCCATCCTTCTACAGCGCAGCCTTCATCCTGCCACAGGACAGCGCCTACCCTTCCACAGTGCACCGTCCATCCTGCCACAGGGCAGCATCCATCCTGCCACAGTGCACCGTCCATCCTGCCATGTGGCACTGTCATCCTGCCACAGGGCAGTGTCGATCCTTCCACAGGGCAGTGTCCATCCTTCCACAGTGCACTGTCCATCCTGCCACGTGGCACCGTCCATCCTGCCACAGGGCAGCACCCACCTTTCCACAGTGCACGGTCCCCACAACATTTCAGCATCCATCCTGCCACATGGCAGCGTCCATCCTTCCACAGTGCAGTGTCCATCCTGCCACATGGCACCATCCACCCTGCCACAGGGCAGCGCCCACCCTTCCACAGTGCACGGTCCATCCTGCCACAGGGCAGCGTCCATCCTTCCACAGGGCATCATCCATCCTTCCACAGTGCACCGTCCATCCTGCCACGTGGCACCGTACATCCTGCCACAGGGCAGCACCCACCCTTCCACAGTGCACTGTCCCCACAACATTGCAGTGCCCATCCTGTCACGTGGCAGCCTCCATTCTTACACAGTGCAGCGTCCATCCTGACACATGGCACCATCCATCCTGCCACAGGGCAGTGCCCATCCTTCCACATTGCACCATCCATCCTGCTACAATGCACCATCCATCCTGCCACGTGGCACTGTCCATCCTTCCACAGTGCACCATCCATCCTGCCACAGGGCAGAATCTATCCTGCCAAAATGCACCGTCCATCCTGCCACTTGGCACTGTCCATCCTGCCACAGTGCAACGTCTATCCTTCCACAGGGCAGTGTCCATCCTTCCACAGTGCACTGTCCATCATGCCATGTGGCACCGTCTATCCTGCCACAGGGCATCGCCCACCCTTACACAGTGCACCGTCCCACCACATTGCAGCATCCATCCTTCCACAGTGCAGCATCCATCCTGCCAGAGGGCAGCGCCCACCCTTCCACAGTGCACTGTCCATCCTGCCATGGGGCAGCGTCCATCCTGCCACAGTGCACCGTCCATCCTGCCACGTGGCACTGTCTATCCTGCCACAGGGCAGCATCCATCCTTTCACTTGGCAGCATCCATCCTTCGACCCTGCACTATCCATCCTGCCACATAGCACCTTCCATCCTGCCACATTGTAGCATCCATCCTGTCACGTGGAAGCGTCCATCCTTCCACAGTGCAGCACCCATCCTGCCATGTGGCAGCACCTACCTTTCCACAGGGCACCGTCCTTCCTGCCACAGGGCAGCGCCACACTTAAAGAGGGCGGCGTCCATTCTTCCACAGGGCAGTGTCCATCCTGCCACAGGGCAGCATCCATCCTGCCAAAGTGGACCATCCATTCTGCAGTGTGGCACTGTCCATCCTGCCACAGGGCAGTGTCCTTCCTTCCACAGTACACCGTCCGCCCTGCCGCGTCGCATCGTCCATCCTTCCACAGTGCATCGTCCCCACAAAATTGCAGCGTCCATCCTGCCACGTGGCAGCATCCATCCTTCCACAGTGCAGCGTCCATCCTGCCACATGGCACCATCCATCCTGCCACAGGCAGCACCCAGCCTTCCACAGTGCACTGTCCATCCTTCCACAGGGCAGCGTCCATCCTTCCACAGTGCACCATCCATCCTGCCACGTGGCACCATCCACCCTGGCACAGGGCACCGCCTACCCTACCACAGGTCACCGTCCTTCGTGCCACAGAGCAGCACCCACCCTTTCACAGGGACTCCACAGGACAGCGTCCATCCTGCCACAGGGCAGTTTCCAAACTTCTACAGGGCAGCCTCCATCCTGTCACAGGGCAGCGCTTACCCATCCACAGTACACCGTCCATCCTGCCACATAGCACCGTCCATCGTGCCACTTGGCAGCGTCCATCCTGCCAAAGGGCAGTTGCCAACCTTAAACAGTGCACTGTCCATCCTGCCACGTGGCACCGTCCATCCTGCCACAGGGCAGCACCCACCCTTCCACAGGGCAGCGTCCATTCTTCCACGGGGCAGTGTCCATTCTTCTACAGGGCAGCCTTCATTCTGCCACAAGGCATCGCCTACCCTTCCTCAGTACACCGTCCATCCTGCCACGTGGCACCATCCATCCTACCACAGGGCAGTGCATACCCTTCCACAGTTCACTGTCCATCCTGCCACGTGGCAGTGTCCCTCCTGCCACATGGCATCATCCAACCTGCCACAGGGCAGCACCCACCCTTCCACAGTGCACCATTCCCTCCACATTGCAGCATTCATCCTGCCACAGGGCAGCATCCACCCTTCCACAGTGCACCGTCCATCCTCCCACAGGGCAATGTCCATCCTGCCACAGTACACCGTCCATCCTGCCACAGGGCAGCGTTCATCCTGCCACAGTGCACCGTCCATCCTGCCACATGGCACAGTCCATCCTGCCACAGGGCAGCGTTCATCCTTTCACAGGGCAGCATCCATCCTTCCACAGTGCACAGTCCATCCTACCACGTGGCATCGTCCATCCTGCCACAGGCCAGCACCCACCCTTCCACAGTGCACCGTCCCCGCAACATTGCAGCATCCATCCTGCAGCGTGGCAGCGTCCATCCTTCCACAGTGCAGTGTCCATCCTGCCACATGGCACCATCCATCCTGCCACAGGGCAGCGCCCATCCTTCCACAGTGCACCGTCCATCATGCCACATGGCACCGTCCATCCTGCCACAGGGCAGCACCCACCCTTCCACAGTGCACCGTCCCCACCACATTGCAGCGTCCATCCTTCCACAGTGCAGCGTCCATCCTGCCACGTGGCAGCGCCCACCCATCCACGGGGCACTGTCCTTCCTGCCACAGGGCAGCGCCCACCCTTCCACAGTGCACCGTCCATTCTGCCACGTGGCACTGTCCATCCTGCCACAGGGCAGCAACCATCCTTCCAAAGGGCAGTATCGATCCTTCCACACTGCACCGTCCATTCTGCCACGTGGCACGGTCCATCCTGCCACAGGGCAGTGCCTACCGTTCCACAGTGCACTGTCCATCCTTCCAAAGGGCAGCGTCCATCCTTCCACACTGCACCATCCATCCTGCGTCGTGGCACCGTCTATCCTGCCAGAGGACAGCCCCCACCCTTCCACAGTGCACCGTCCCCACCACATTGCAGCATCCATCCTGCCACATGGCAGCATCCATCCTTCAACAGTGCATCATCCTTCCTGCCATGTGGCAGCACCCACCCTTCCACAGGGCACCGTCCTTCTTGCCACAGGGCAGTGCCCACCCTTCCACAGGGCAGCGTCCATTCTTCCACAGGGCAGTGTCCATCCTTCTACAGGGCAGCTTTCACCCTGTCACAGGGCAGTGCCTACACTTTTTAGTGCACCGTCCATCCTGCCACTTGGCACCATCCATCCAGCTGTGCCCGCTCTTCCACAGTGCACCGTCCCCACCACATTGCAGCGTCCATTCTTCTACAGGGCAGTGTCCATCCTTCTACAGCGCAGCCTTCATCCTGCCACAGGACAGCGCCTACCCTTCCACAGTGCACCGTCCATCCTGCCACGTGGCACCGTCCATCCTGCCACAGGGCAGCACCCACCCTTCCACAGTGCACCGTCCATCCTGCCACAGGGCAGCATCCATCCTGCCACAGTGCACCGTCCATCCTGCCATGTGGCTCTCTCCATCCTGCCACAGGGCAGCGTCCATCCTTCCACAGGGCAGTGTCCATCCTTCCACAGTGCACTGTCCATCCTGCCACGTGGCACCGTCCATCCTGCCACAGGGCAGCACCCACATTTCCACAGTGCACAGTCCCCACAACATTTCAGCATCCATCCTGCCACGTGGCAGTGTCCATTCTTCCACAGTGCAGTGTCCATACTGCCACATGGCACCATCCATCCTGCCACAGGGCAGCGCCCACCTTTCCACAGTGCACGGTCCATCCTGCCACAGGGCAGCGCCCATCCTTCTACAGGGCAGCACCCATCCTTCCACAGTGCACCATCCATCCTGCCACGTGGCACAGTACATCCTGCCACAGGGCAGCACCCACCCTTCCACAGTGCACCGTCCCCACAACATTGCAGCACCCATCCTGCCACGTGGCAGCATCCATTCTTACACAGTGCAGCGTCCATCCTGCCATGTGGCACTGTCCATTCTGCCACAGGGCAGTGCCAAACCCTTCCATAGTGCACCGTCCATCCTGCCACAGGGCAGCGTCCATCCTGCCACAGTGCACCATCCAGCCTGCCACGTGGCACTGTCCATCCTGCCACAGGGCAGTGTCCATCCTGTCACAGTACACCATCCATCCTGCCACGTGGCACCATTCATCCTGCCAGAGGGCAGCACCCAACATTCCACAGTGCACCGTCCCCACCACATTGTAGCATCCATCCTGCCACAGGGCAGCGCCCACCCTTCCACAGGGCAGCGTCCATTCTTCTACAGGGCAGTGTCCATCCTTCTACAGGGCAGCCTTCATCCTGCCACAGGACAGCGCCTACCCTTCCACAGTGCACCGTCCATCCTGCCACGTGGCACCATCCATCCTGCCACAGGGCAGCGCCCACCCTTCCACAGTGCACCGTCCATCCTGCCACAGGGCAGTATCCATCCTGCCACAGTGCAGCGTCCATCCTTCCACAGTGCAGCATCCATCCTGCCAAAGGGCAGCCCCCACCCTTCTACAGGGCAGCGTCCATTCTTCCACAGGGCAGTGTCCATCCTTCTACAGTGCAGCCTTCATCCTGCCACAGGACAGCGCCTACCCTTCCACAGGGCAGCGTCCATTCTTCCACAGGGCAGTGTCCATCCTTCTACAGCGCAGCCTTCATCCTGCCACAGGACAGCGCCTACCCTTCCACAGTGCACTGTCCATCCTGCCACGTGGCACTGTCCATCCTGGCACAGGGCAGTGCCCACCCGTCCACAGTGCACCGTCCATCCTGCCACAGGGCAGCATCCATCCTGCCACAGTGCACCGTCCATCCTGCCATGTGGCACTGTCCATCCTGCCACAGGCAGTGTCGATCCTTCCACAGGGCAGTGTCCATCCTTCCACAGTGCACTGTCCATCCTGCCACGTGGCACCGTCCATCCTGCCACAGGGCAGCACCCACCTTTCCACAGTGCACGGTCCCCACAACATTTCAGCATCCATCCTGCCACGTGGCAGCGTCCATCCGTCCACAGTGCAGCGTCCAACCTGCCACAGGGCAGCGCCTACCCTTCCACAGGGCACCGTCCTTCGTGCCACAGGGCTTTGCCCACCCTTCCACAGGGACTCCACAGGACATCATCCATCCTGCCACAGGGCAGTGTCCATCCTTCTACAGGCCAGCCTCCATCCTGTCACAGGGCATTGCCTACCCTTCCACAGTACACCGTCCATCCTGCCATGTGGCACCATCCATCCTGCCACAGGGCAGCGTCCATCCTGCCATGTGGCAGTGTCCATCCTGCCACAGGGCAGCACCCACCCTTCCACAGTGCACCGTCCCCACCACATTGCAGCATCCATCCTGACACGTGGCAGCATCCATCCTTCAACAGTGCAGCATCCATTCTGCCACATGGCAGTGCCCACCCTTCCACAGGGCACCGTCCTTCCTGCCACAGGGCAGCACCCACCCTTCCACAGGGCAGTGTCCAATCTTCCACAGGGCAGTGTCCATCCTTCTACAGGGCAGCCTTAACCCTGCCACAGGGCAGCGCCTACCCTTCCACAGTGCACCGTCCATCCTGCCATGTGGCACCATCCATCCTGCCACAGGGCAGCGCCTACACTTCCACAGTGCACCGTCCATCCTGCCACAGTGCAGCGCCCACCCTTCCACAGTGCACCGTCCCCACCACATTGCAGCATCCATCCTGACACGTGGCAGCATCCATCCTTCAACAGTGCAGCATCCATCCTGCCACATGGCAGTGCCCACCCTTCCACAGGGCACCATCCTTCCTGCCACAGGGCAGCACCCACCCTTCCACAGGGCAGTGTCCAATCTTCCACAGGGCAGTGTCCATCCTTCTACAGGGCAGCCTTAACCCTGCCACAGGGCAGCGCCTACCCTTCCACAGTGCACCGTCCATCCTGCCATGTGGCACCATCCACCCTGCCACAGGGCAGCGCCTACCCTTCCACAGTGCACCGTCCATCCTGCCACAGGGCAGCGCCCACCCTTCCACAGTGCACCGTCCCCACCACATTGCAGCATCCATCCTGCCATGTGGCAGCGTCCATCATTCCACAGTGCAGAGTCCATCCTGCCATGTGGCACCATCCATCCTGCCACAGGGCAGTGCCCACCCTTCCACAGTGCACCGTCCATCCTGCCACATGTCACTGTCCATCCTGCCACAGGGCAGTGTCCATCCTTCCACAGTACACCGTCCATCCTGCAACATGGCACCGTCATCCTGCCACACTGCACCGTCCACCCTTTCACAGTGTACCGTCCCCACCACATTGCAGCATCCGTCCTGCCACATTGCACTGTCCATCCTGCCACAGGGCAGTGTCCATCCTTCCACAGTGCACCGTCCATCCTGCCACATGGCACCGTCCATCCTGCCACACTGCAGCGCCCACCCTTCCACAGTGTACCATCCCCACCACATTACAGCGTCCCTCCTGCCACATTGCACCGTCCATCCTTCCACAGTGCAGTGTCCATCCTGCTATGTGGCACCATCTATCCTGCCACAGCGCACCCCCCACCCTTCCACAGTGCACCGTCCATCCAGCTACAGGGCAGCATCCATCTTCCACAGTGCACCGTTCATCCTGCCACGTGGCACAGTCCATCCTGCCACAGGATAGCGCCCACCCTTCCACAGTGCACCGTCCTCTCCACATTGCAGCGTCCAACCTGAAACGTGGCAGAATCTATCCTTCCACAGCGCAGCGTCCATCATGCCACAGGGCAGCGTCTACCCTTCCACAGGGCACCGTCCTTCGTGGCACAGGGCAGCGCCCACCCTTCCACAGTACACCATCCATCCTGCCATGCGGCACCGTCCATCCTGCCACAGTGCACTGTCCCCACCACATTGCAGCATCCATCCTGCCACATGGCAGCATCCATCCTTCAACAGTGCAGCATCCATCCTGCCACAATGCAGCACCCATCCTTTCACAGGGCACCGTCCTTCCTGCCACAGGGCAGCACCCACCCTTCCGCAGGGCAGCATCCATTCTTCCACAGGGCAGTGTCCATCCTTCTACAGCGCAGCCTTCACACTGCCACAGGGCAGCGCCTACCCTTCCACAGTGCACCGTCCATCCTGCCACGTGGCACCGTCCATCCTGCCACAAGGCTGTGCCTAGCCTTCCACAGTGCACTGTCCATCTTGCCACAGGGCAGCATCCATCCTGCCACAGGGCAGCGCCCACCCTTCCACAGTGCACCTTCCCCACCACATTGCAGCATCCTCCCTGCCAAGTGGCAGCACCCACCCTTCCACAGGGCACTGTCCTGCCTGCCACAGGGCAGTGCCCACCCTTCCACAGGTCAGTGTCCATCCTACCACAGTGCAACGTCAATCCTGCCATGTGGCACCGTACATCCTGCCACAGGGCAGTGCCCACCCTTCCACAGTGCACTGTCCATCCTGCCACATGGCACTGTCCATCTTGCCACAGGGTAGCGTCCATCCTTCCACAGGGCAGTGCCCACCCTTCCACAGGGACTCCATAGGACATCGTCCATCCTGCCCCAGGGCAGTGTCCATCCTTCTACAGGGCAGCCTCCATCCTGTCTCAGGGCAGTGCCTACCCTTCCACAGTACACCGTCCATCCAGCCATGTGGTACCATCCATCCTGCCACAGGGCAGCATCCATCCTGCCATGCGGCAGTGTCCATCCTGCCACAGGGCAGTGCCCACCCTTCCACAGTGCACCGTCCCCACCACATTGCAGCATCCTTGCAGCATCCATCCTGACACGTGGCAGTGTCCATCTTTCAACAGTGCAGCATCCATCCTGCCACATGGCAGTGCCCACCCTTCCACAGGGCACCGTCCTTCCAGCCGCAGGGCAGCACCCACCCTTCCACAGGGCAGTGTCCAATCTTCCACAGGGCAGTGTCCAATCTTCCACAGGGCAGTGTCCATCCTTCTACAGGGAAGCCTTAACCCTGCCACAGGGCAGCACATACCCTTCCACAGTGCACCGTCCATCCTGCCAAGTGGCACCATCCATCCTGCCACAGGGCAGTGCCTATCCTTCCACAGTGCACCGTCCATCCTGCCACAGGGCAGCGCCCACCCTTCCACAGTGCGCCGTCCCCACCACATTGCAGAGTCCATCCTGCCATGTGGCAGCGTCCATCATTCCACAGTGCAGAGTCCATCCTGCCATGTGGCACCGTCCATCCTGCCATAGGGCAGCGCCCACCCTTCCACAGTGCACCGTCCATCCTGCCATGTTGCACGATCCATCCTGCTACAGGGCAGCGTCCACCCTTCCACAGGGCAGTGCCCATCCTTCCACAGTGCACCGTCCATCCTGCCAGAGGGCAGCGCCCACCCTTCCACAGTGCACCATCCACACCACATTGCAGCATTCATCCTTCCACAGTGCATCGTCCATCATGCCATGTGGCACTGTCCATCCTGCCACAGGGCAGCGCCCACCCTTCCACAATGCACCGTCCACCCTGCCACAGGGCAGCGTCCATCCTGCCACAGGGCACCGTCCCCGCCACATTGCAGCATCCATCCTGCTACATGGCGGTGCCCACCCTTCCACAGGGCACCGTCCTTCCTGCCACAGGGCAGCACCCACCCTTCCACAGGGCAGCGTCTAGTCAACCACAGGGCAGTGTCCAACCTTCTACAGGGCAGCCATCATCCTGCCACAGGGCAGCGCTTCCACACTGCACCGTCCATCCTGCCACGTGGCACCATCCATCCTGTCACAAGGCAGCGTCCATCCTTCCATCCCACCACAGGGCAGCGTCCATCCTACCACAGTGCAGCATCCATCCTGCCATGAGGCACCGTCCATCCTGCCACAGGGCAGCGTCCACCCTTCCACAGTGCAACGTCCATCCTGCCACAGGGCAGCATCCATCCTGCCACGTGGCACTGTCAATCCTGCCACACGGGAGCGTCCATCCTGCAACAGTGCACCATCCATCTTGCCATGTGGCACTGTCCATCCTGCCATAGGGCAGCCTCCATCCTTCCACAGGGCGCGTCCATCCTTCCACAGTGCACCGTCCATCCTGCAACGTACCACCGTCCATTCTGCCACAGGGCAGAATCCCACCCTTCCACAGTGCACCGTCCCCACGACATTGCAGCGTCCATCCTGCCACGTACCAGCGTCCATTCTGCCACAGGGCAGAATCCCACCCTTCCACAGTGCACCGTCCCCACGACATTGCAGCGTCCATCCTGCCACGTGCCACCGTCCATTCTGCCACAGGGCAGAATCCCACCCTTCCACAGTGCACCGTCCCCACGACATTGCAGCGTCCATCCTGCCACGTACCACCGTCCATTCTGCCACAGGGCAGAATCCCACCCTTCCACAGTGCACCGTCCCCACGACATTGCAGCGTCCATCCTGCCACGTACCACCGTCCATCCTGCCACAGGGCAGCATCCATCCTTCCACAGGGCAGCGTCCATCCTTCCACAGTGCACCGTCAATCCTGCCACGTGGAACCTTCCATCCTGCCACGTACCACCGTCCATTCTGCCACAGGGCAGAATCCCACCCTTCCACAGTGCACCGTCCCCACGACATTGCAGCGTCCATCCTGCCACGTACCACCGACAATCCTGCCACGTGGCACTGTCCATCCTGCCACAGGAACCGTCCATCCTTCCACAGGGCAGCGTCCATCCTTCCACAGTGCACCGTCAATCCTGCCACGTGGAACCTTCCATCCTGCCACGTGGCACTGTCCATCCTGCCACAGGGCAGCATCCATCCTTCCACAGTGCACGGTCCATCCTGCCACGTTGCACCGTCCATCCCCGCCACACTGCAGCCTCTGCGCAACCTTCTGCCGCCCCCATACCCTACCACACACTGGCGTTATTATCCAAGTCCCTGCAGTTAGCACCGAGGGGGCTGCATGCTGTCACTCTTGCGTGAAGGCTGCCCCCATCCCACCCATTCTACTTTGATTCGTTTGGAGCAGGCTACAAAAGTAGCACAGAATTCCAGGTGCTTTCTGTGCTACTTTAAATCATGTTTCAAAAGGAATGGTAAATGCCTCTCACCATGTGCATGCAAAGCTGGGGCAATGTGCTGGACCCCAATATCTTTTGAAATGAGCAAACATGTGTGGCATTCCACAGAAATGCAAAGCATCTCTGCCATCATGGAAAGCAGATGCCTGCGGAGATGGTCCAGATATTTTTGGGTGGGAGGCATCGCACCCCTGCTCTACCTGTGACATTCTAAATAATTGCCAGCAGTGGTAAAGTGGGCATTGCCTCATCCACCAGCCATGGCAGGTTTATAATGAGGCGCACTATGAGCTGTAGACTAGTGTCCTCCCTCTGTAGTGCAGCCTCTGTAGTGCAGCCTTGATCCCAGAGCAGTATGGCATCCTTTCCTCTGCAGCACAGCATGCTTCCTTGCAGTGCCAGCTGCCATGCACCTAAGTGCTGTAGGCCAGCGTCCTTCATCTGAAGTGCAGTCTTGATCCCAGAGCAGTACAGCATTCTTTCCTCTGCTGCACAGAATGCATCCTTGCAGTGCCAGCTGCCATACACCTGTGTGCTTCAGGGCATGATCCTTCCTCTGTAGTGCATCCTGGACCGCAGCGCAGTGCATCCTTTCCTCTGCAGCACAGCATGCTTCCCTGCATTTCCAGTTGCCATGCACCTGTCTGCGTCAGGGCATGGTCCTTCCTCTGTAGTGCAGCCTTGATCCTAGAGCAGTACAGCATTCTTTCCTCTGCTGCACAGAATGCATCCTTGCAGTGCCAGCTGCCATGCACCTGTGTGCTTTAGGCCAAAGTCCTTCCTCGTAGTGCAGCCTTAATCCCAGAGCAGTACATGATCCTTTCCTCTGCAGCACAGTATGCTTCCTAGAACTGCCAGCTGCCATGCACCAATGTGCTGTAGGCCAGTGTCCTTCATCTGTAATGCAGCGCAGTACAATATCCTTTCCTCTGCAGCACAGCTTGCTTCATTGCATTGACAGCTGCAATGCAACTGTGTGCTGTAGGCCAGTGTCCTTGCTCTGTAATGTAGCCTTGACCGCAGCGCAGTATGACATCCTTTCCTCTGCAGCACAGCATGCTTCCTTTCAGTGCCAACTGCCATGCACCTGTGCGCTGTTGGCCAGTGTCCTCCCTCTGTAATGTAGCCTTGACCGCAGCGCAGAACGACATCCTTCCCTCTGCAGCACAGCTTGCTACCTTACAGTGCCAGCTGCCATGCCCCGGTGTGCTGTACGCCAGTGTCATTACTCTGTAATGTAGCCTTGACCGGAGCGCAGTACAACATCCTTTCTTCTGCAGCAGTTTGCTTCATTGCAGTGCCAGCTGCCATGCCCCTGTGTGCTGTAAGTGTTAGGCAGAAACCTGTGCAGTTCCCTCTGGGACCACTGCAAAAAGTTTAAGACTACAGGAGTTAGCAGTAAACCCAATTGGTAGCAGTCTGCACCACCCAGATTTACCTGGTAGCTGTGGCTGAGCAGTCAGACTTCTCTCAAGATGAGTTGGGCAGTATATGGAGTATACAAGATAGGGCAATTTACACAGTAGAACAAAAAGACACGGATCAGAGCTTGGGTGTAAAGATATATAATTATTTATTTAAAAACACATCTATGAAAAACACACTGGCACTAATATGGCAAACAACTTCAATCACAGTTACTATAAGTATTTATCAATCCCATAACAATATTTCGACAAGTCTAGGTTCAAAGACACCACTTATTTGCAGACAGAGGTGAATGCTTAACCTAGATGGCACTCTAGTATTCGTTAGAAAGGGAGAGAAAAAGGCAGGGTATGAAGCCAACTCAGTACCAACACTTTTACGAAGCAAATGCAAGGCAAGCAAGGCAGGGTCTACTGTAGATCACAAAGTTCAGAGGCCAGGCCCACTCGGAGAGAGGCAAGGTGGTATGTCCCAAAAATATCACAGTGGAAATGCACTTCAAGTCTTTGTAGCAAAATGTCACAGAAAGGATGGACCAGTTTTAGAACAAAAGTTAGAAGGTCTGGAGGCGACCCAGTGGAAAGGTAAGGATTTAAGACACCTCACGCTAACCGTCACAAGGGAAGCCAGGTGGACACAGTACCTTGAAAGTGAAGAGACAGCTCCGACGGGGGCAGTTGTTCCTGGTGGTGGATGCAAGTCGGGGCTTTGCCAGAAGAAGAGATGATCTCGTCGTAGAGGAAAGTTGCAGATCGTTGCACCACCAGGGAAAAGACCAGCCGCGGAGTGCTCAGTCACAAGGCACCACCTTTTGGTCGCGGTACAGTGGTTAGTGGCTATCTGGTTGCCGGGGTGCTCAGCATGGGCAATTGGAACACTAGACGTCCTGGATGCGAAGAAAAAGCAAGGGACTGGTTGTTTCTACCAGTCAAAGGGAAGAAGACTCTCCAGCAGGGAGAGCTCCTCTGTCGTTGGGAAGTGGTGAGTTGGTTCAGCAGGGCTCCACTGGAGGTGTCGTCGTTGCAGGTCAGCTCAGCTTTACCCTCGTCGGATTCTTAGGTCCTGTGGCGACTTCTGAAGTTCCAGTCCCCAAAGCCCTGCTTTTATGCAGAAAACCCCCATTCATTCAGCCTAGCTGTCAATCAAACATGCTAGGTTTTGAGCGGGGCGGCTCACCACTCGGGCCAATCACACCAGAGTGCGACTTGAGTTGGCAAGGCAACTCAGTCCAGGGTGCCTAAACCCCCTCCCACACCCCCTGTGGTACCAAGACAGAATGGCACCACTCTGGAGGGCTTCTGTGCCGAAGCCTGCCAAAAGTGGAACAAAGGGCTCAACCTTTGGTTTGGAGTTACAGAGGCGAACACATACGCCATTTTAAAAACCGAGTTCTGGCAGAAAATACCAACTGGTGAATTCATTTTAATTTAATAAACCGGCGGTATGACCGAGGCTACATAGAAAAAGTATGAGCCTCAAACTATGGGAAAATCCCATTGGAATATATTCGTGGTCGAATATAAAAAGTAGTATCCACTGCCACCAGCCAAAACTCGACAAGGGAGGACGGGACAGTGCCCCCTCGAATAACAGACCCAGGGGTAATCGAATTACCCCTACCAGTACGTCCACAATAAGATGGTTTGTACTGGTTCTGTTAGTAAATTTAGGTCTAGTAAAGCCAATGGTGACTTTACATGCCCTGGGAGACAGTGGCCAGTCCCATGGTATGGAGTCTATGGTGGGGTCACCTAGGACGCCCCAGTGTTACGGCACGGAGGGTGCTGTATAACACACATAGCAAAACACATGAGACCCTACGGAGTAAAAGACCACATACATTCAAAGAAATACCACAAATCATGTCCAAGAGTGGGAGAAAAAGAGTCTCACTCTTGGCAGGATGAAAAAAAAACTCCAGAAATCCAGCAAAGCTGCTGGGGGACTCACTAGGTTAGAAAATTCAGCCTAAACAGAGAATTCTCCCTAACAGTAGGCCAGTGTGCTTCCTCTGTAATCTAGCCTTGACCGCAGCATAGTACGACATAATTTCCTCTGCAGCACAGCATGCATTCTTTCAGTGCCAGCTGCCATGTACCTATGTACTGTAGGCCAGTGTCCTTCCTCTGTAGTGTATCCTTTACAGCAGCGCAGTACGACATCCTTTCCTCTGCAGCACAGCATGCTTCATTGCTGTGCCAGTTGCCATGCACCTGTGTGCTGTAGGCCAGTGTCCTTCTACTGTAATGTAGCCTTGACCGCAGCGCAGAATGACATCCTTTCCTCTGCAGCACAGCTTGCTTCCTTGCAGTGCCAGCTGCCATGCACCTGTGTGCTGTAGGCCAGGGTCCTTCCTCTGTAATGTTGCCTTGACTGCAGCGAAGTACGACATCCTTTCCTCTGCCGCACAGCTTGCTTCATTGGATTGCCAGCTGCCGTGCCCTTGTGTGCAGTAGGCCAGTTTCCTTCCTCTGTGATGTAGCCTTGACTGCAGCGCAGTAAGACATCCTTTCCTCTGCCGCACAGCTTGCTTTATTGCAGTGACAGCTGCCATGCACCTGTGTGCTGTAGGCCAGTGTCCTTCCTCTGTAATGTAGCCTTGACCGCAGTGCAGTAGAACATCCTTTCCTCTGCAGCACAGCATGCTTCCTTGCAGTGCCAGCTGCCATGCACCTGTGTGCTGTTGGCCAGGGTCCTCCCACTGTAATGTAGCCTTGACCGCAGCGCAGTAGGACATCCTTTCCTCTGCAGCACAGCATGCTTCCTTGTAGTACCAGTTGCCATGCACCTGTGTGCTGTTGGCCAGTGTCCTCCCTCTGAAATGTAACCTTGACCGCAGCACAGTACGACATCCTTTCCTCTGCAACACAGCTTGCTTCAATGAAGTTCCAGCTGCCATGAACCTGTGTGCTGTAGGCCAGTGTCCTTCCTCTGTAATGTAGCCTTGACCGCAGAGCAGTATGGCATCCTTTCCTCAGCAGCACAGCATGCTTCCTTGCAGTGCCACCTGCCGTGCACCTGTGTGCTGTAGGCAAGTGTCCTTCCTCTGTAATGTAGCCTTGACTGCAGCGCAGTACAACATCCTTTCCTCTGCAGCACAGCTTGCTTCATTGCAGTGAGAGCTTCCATGTGCCTGTGTGCTGTAGGCCAGTGTCCTTCTTCTGTAATGCAGTCTTGATCCCAGAGCAGTGCAACATCCTTTCCTCTGCAGCACAGCATGCTTTCTTGCAGTTTCAGCTGCCATGCACCTGTGTGCTTTAGGCCACTGTCCTTCCTCTCTAATGCAACCTTGAACCCAGAGCAGTACAGCATCATTTCCTCTGGAGCACAGCTTGCTTCTTCGCAATGCCAGCTGCCATGCAGCTGTGTGCTATAGGCCCATGTCCTTCCTCTGTAGTGCAGTGTTGATCCCTGTTAGGCAGAAACCTGTGCAGTTCCCTTGGGGAACACTGCAAAAGATTTAAGACTACAGGTATAGCAGTAAACCCACTTGGTAGCAGTCTGCACCACCCAGATTTACCTGGTAGCTGTGGCTGAGCAGTCAGACTTCCCTCAAGAAGAGTTAGGCAGTATGCAAAGTATACACAATATGTACTCAGGCACAATAGCACAAGCAAACACTGACCAGAGCTTGGTTTCAAAAGTATATAGTTATTTATTTTTAAGAACACACGAATTGAAAACACTCTAGCAAAATATAATAAAACACTCCAAACACAGTTATATGGAAAGCAGTCCCAATCCTTATTCCTATCTAGACAACTCTAGGTTAACACCACATAATTAAAACAGAGGTGAGCGCTTAACGTTAGATGACACTCTAATAGGTTAAAGAAGGGAGGGAAAAAGAGCAGAATTAGGATAAACACACCACTCTAAGGTCAAGAACACTTTCGGTAAGCTCAAAGAAGCACAAAGTCACAGGTGAGCAAAAAGTCACTAAGCAGGGCCCACTCTTAGAGCACACAGAGCGAAAACGTGCCCAAGATCACACAGTTGGTAGGGATTCAGAGTCTTGCAAAAGAGTTCGGAAAAGAGTTAGAGAGGCTCAGAAAGTTTAGCCAAAGTGTCCCAGGCAATCCCAGGATCGAAAGCCGAGGGCTAAAACTACCTCGTACAGTCGGTGGCAAGGGAAGCCAGGCGGAACACGGTACCTTAACGGAAAGGATCCTCCAGCGGGGGCAGTTGTTCCAGGCAGTGGCAGCAAGGCTCGACGTCGGTCAGGGGAGAAGAAGATCTCGCTGAAGAGCAGAAGAAGAAGGTCGTTGCACTGCCCGGGAAGAAACCAGCCGCGGAGTCCTCCGGTTAAAGGGTTTTACCGACTTTCGCGGTTGGGGTAAAAGTGGTGGGGTTCCGGTTGCCGGGGTGCTTGGCACTGGCAAGGCGGCCACGGGATACCTTGAAGAACGGAAAGAAGGTGAAAACTGGTTGTCCCCACCAGTCAAGGGAAGGAGCCACTCCGTTAAGAGTTCTCCTCGGTCGTCGGGAAAAGTGGTGAGATGGTTCAGCAGGGCTCCACCGGCGGTGTCGTCGTAGCAGATCAGCTCAGCTCGTCCCTCGTCGGATTCTTAGGTCCTGTGGCGACTTCTGAAGTTCCAGTCCCCAAAGCCCTGCTTTTATGCAGCAAACCCCCATTCACCCAGCCTAGCTGTCACTCAAACATGCTAAGTGGTGAGCCGGCCGGCTCACCACTTGGGCCAATCAGGATGGAGTGCGACTTGAGTTACCAAGGTAACTCAGTCCAGGGTGCCTAAATCCCCCTCCACCCCTCCTAAGTACCCCAGACAGAGTGGCACCACTTTGGAGGGCTTCTGTGGAGAAGCCCGCCAAAAGTGGGACAAAGGGCTCCACTTTGGGTCAGAGTTACAGAGGCGAACGCCACCGCCATTTTAGTATCAAGTTTTGGCAAAAAATCCCAACCGGAGTTATAATAATAAATATATAAACCGGCGGTATGTTTAAGGCTACCGTAAATAAATAATTAAATGTGTTAGCCTAAAACAATGGGAAATCCCATAGGAAAATATTCGCGGTCGAATATAAAAAGTAGTTTCCACTGCCACCAGCCAAAACTCGAACAGGGGGGACGGAGACGTGCCCCCGCGACTAACAGACCCTGGGGCAATCGAATTGCCCCAGCCAGTACGTCCACAATATGATGGTTTGTACTGGTTCTGTTCAGGATTTAAGACTAGTAAAGTCTTTGGTGACTTTACATGCCCTGGGAGACAGTAGTCAGTCCCAGGGTATGGAGTCTATGTTGGGGAGTCCCTAGGACACCCCTGGGTTACGGCACAGAGGGTGCTGTGTAACCCACATCCAAAAAATACATGAGGCCCTATGGAGTAAAAGACCCATAGCCCATCCAACACAAGGTTTAACCAAGGAAACACACTTCAACATGCCCAAGAGTGAGGGTAAAAGAGTCTCACTCTTGGCAGGAGAAAAAAAAGAAACCCTAGAAATCCAGCAAAGCTGCTGGGGGACTCACTAGGTAGGGAAATTCAGCCTAAACAGAGAATTCTCCCTAACACTCGCCCCCCCCCAGACTAAGGGACAGGAGGATTTAATCCACTCCTGGATGAACCTCATACCTCTAGTCGATGATATACATCCTAGAGAGTCCATCAGCATTTTGATGGTGACACCCTGACCTGTGCTCAATGGTGAAATCAAACCCTTGCAGGCAGATTGACCATCTCAATAGTTTTGGATTTTCCCCTTTCATTTGCATTAACCATTTCAAGGGTTGGTGGTCAGTCTGAATAACAAAAGTAGAACCATACAAGTATGGCCTAAACTTCTTCAGTGCCCACACAATAGCAAAGCATTCTCTTTCGATAGTTGCCCACCTTGTCTCAGGATCCTTCAGTTTCCTACTGATGAAGCAAATGGGGTGCTCCCTACCCTTCTCATCCAGTTGGCTTAGAACTGCACCTATACCTACATTGGAAGCATCAGTTTGTACAATGAAAGTTTGGTGGTAGTCAGGAGCTCTTAACACTGGAGCTTGGCAAATAGCTCTCTTCAGTTTTTCAAAGGCCTGATTGCACTCCTCATTCCATTTTACCTTTTTAGGGAATTTGGGAGAGGAGATTACATTCAGTGGAGAAGCTATGGTCCCATAGTTCTCAATGAAATTCCTGTAATACCCAGTGAGGCCTAGGAAAGCTCTCACTTGGGTTTGAGTAGTTGGTGTTGTCCAATTTTGCACAGCTTCAATCTTGCTGAGCAAAGGCCTTATTTCTCCACCTCCTACCTCATGTCCAAGGTAGACCACCTGACTTTGACCAATCTGGCACTTACTGGCTTTGATTGTCAAATGGGCCTGTTCAAGGGCCTGCAACACATGTCCTAGGTGGTTCACATGCTCCTCCCAGGAGTGGCTGAAGACTGCAATGTCATCCAAGTATGCCATGCAGAAATCTTCCATCCCAGCTAGAACTTGGTTCACCATCCTTTGGAATGTGGCAGGTGCATTTTTTAGTCCAAAAGGCATGACCTTAAACTGGTACAAGCCAACTGGGGTTGAAAATGCAGTTTTCTCCTTGGCATGGTCTGTCAGGGCTATTTGCCAATAGCCTGACGTCAGGTCAAATGTGCTGAGGTACTTGGCTGCACCAAGTTTATCCACCAACTCATCTGTCCTGGGCAAAGGGTGGGCATCAGTCTTGGTGACTGCATTTAGAGCTCTATAGTCCACACAGAATCTCAAGTCTTTGGATCCTGCCTTTGGTACTAACACAACTGGGCTAGACCATGGACTAGTAGAGGGCTCTATTACCCCGAGATCAAGCATCTTCTTGACCTCTCCTTTGATGTGGGTTCTGATATGTTCTGACATTCTGTATCCTCTGCTTTTGACTGGCAGACAGTCACCAGTGAGTATCTCATGCTGGCCCCAAGGGGTCAAGCCTGGTGACAGTGAGAACAGGGAGGCAAAATTTGCACTCCTCTTGTTGCTCAGGTGTCAGGTCTGAAGAGAGATTGACTCCTTCAACTTTTTCATCTAAAGGCACACCTCTGAGGAGATCAGGGAGAGATTCACTCTCTTCTTCCTCTGCAGCTGAAGCTAGAAGCAAGGCTCCTACATCAGGTCTGGAGATGTATGCTTTTAGTCGGTTGGTGTGGAAGACTCTAGGAGCTTCCCTGGGTCTGCCCAGATCCACCAGATAGTTGACCTCTCCAAGTTTTCCCACAATCTTGAAGGGTCCCATCCATTTGTCTTGCAAGGCCCTCTGCCTTGTTGGGAGCATAACTAGAACTAGCTGGTCTTGAGTAAACTCAACCATGTTAGCCTTCTGGTCATGCCAATGTTTGACCAGAGCTTGACCAGCTTTCAAGTTGTCACTTGCTTCTGCCATCATGTGTGACATTCTCCTCCGGAGACCTATCACATAGTCAGTCACTCGGACTGGCTTGAGGGGAGGAGCACCTTCCAATCCCTCCTTAATCAGGGCCAATGGACCTCTGACTGGATGGCCATAGAGAAGCTCAAAGGGAGAATAACCTACTCCCTCCTGAGGGACTTCTCTATAAGCAAAGAGAAGGCATGGCAGTAGAAGGTCCCACTTTTTCTTAAGGGGTTCTTCTAAAGCACCTATCATGCTCTTCATGGTTCTGTTAAACCTTTCAACCAACCCGTTTGTCTGAGGGTGGTATGCGGTTGAGAACTTGTAGGTAACTCCACAGGTTTTCCACATGGCTTTCATGTAGTGGGACATAAAGTTTGACCCCCTGTCAGAGATTACCTCCTTAGGAAACCCAACCCTGGTAAAAATACCAAGGAGGGCCTTAGCCACAGCCGGAGCTGTAACAGTCCTCATAGGAATTGTCTCAGGGTACCTAGTAGCATGGTCTACTACAACAAGGATAAACCTGTTGCCTGAGGAGGTTGGGGGATCAAGGGGACCAACAATGTCAATCCCTACCCTCTCAAATGGGACTCCCACAACTGGGAGAGGCACTAAAGGTGCCACATTCTTGGAACCAACCTTACCAGAAGTCTGGCAGGTGTGGCAGCTCTTACAATATCTGTCTACTTCAGCCCCCATCTTTGGCCAATAAAAGTAGAGAGAGAGCCTTTCCTTGGTCTTCTTGAAACTCAAGTGACCAGCCAAAGGTATCTCATGGGCTAGTTGTAAGAACTGTTGTCTGTTCTCTTGTGGGACTACAAGGCGTTTGTAGTCTCCAGGTTCAGACTCATTTGGTTCACTGTAGAAGAGGCCATCTTCCCAGTGTAACCTATACTTCGCATCAGCCTGAGAAGCTGCCTGGTGGCGGAGACCTTCCAGAGTTGGACATTCTCTTTGCCCCTTACGAAAAGCTGCCCTGCTAGGCCCACCTTCTGCCAGTAAAGACTGCAGCTCAGGATGGTCCTCAGGGTCCAAATCTCCAATAAGGTTTAGGCCTCCTTCTAGCTCTTCCTCAGAGTCTAGATCAACCACACAGGGTTGTACCTCCCTCTCAGCCTCAGCTGGAGGTGGAGTTACAGGTGTAACTTTGGACAACCTAGGGGAAGTCCTTGTTGGAAGCACTGGAGTGCTTGCTGCTGGCTTTTTCCTTGGAGTCTTGGGTTGCCCCTTTGCTCCTGATCTGGTAGTTACTGCAGTAAGTTGCTCCAGTGGGAGAGGAGTGATTTCTGTCATCATCTCCTGAGATAACCCTCGCAGGGTTTTCTCTCTTGCAGGTTTTGTGAGCTCCTGTAACCTTTTGCTAGGTGGTCTGGGGGTATGTGACACAACTCCAAGAGCCTTGAGGTCATTACCCAACAGAACCCTACCTGGCACTTCACATTGTACACTGACAGGTATTTTTACAGCCATATCATTACATTGGATGAGAACTGGTAACTGGGGACACATCTGCACAGGCCCACCAGCTAACTTGGTGAGGCATTTGGGTGCCTTAGCAACATCCTCTGCCTTGAAAAATGATTCATCCACCACAGTTATGCTGGCTCCAGTGTCCCTAATGGCAGGAGTCTCCTGACCATTCACCTGGACACTGTTCTTATAATACTCTTTAGTATTATCTGGGATGGAGTTATAGACATCTAAATTCTGTTGCTCCCACAACCCCAGAGAGACTAAAGAAACACTAGCTGAGACTCCAGTGGGTTCATCAGCTAGTAATAGAAAGTTTCCACTTGCCATATGTACTTCCTCCTCTGGAGCGAAGGCTAAGGAGGCAAGCTGGACCCCTGAAGGTTTACCCTTACATCTGGGATCTCCTTTCACATGGTCAGTAGCCTTACAAACAAAGCATGAGCCAAAGGCTCGCTGGAATGGAGGCTTGGTCTGACCCCCTTCTGGTCTGGGACCAGAAGGTACACTAGCCTGATTCGGTTTCCCTGGTGGCTTACCCTTATAGTTTTGTTTGGGGCCCTCTTTGGAATTTGTAGTCCTTTTTAGGCTGTTTCTCCCCATCCCTCTTCTGAGTTACCCCAGAGTCCTTGTGAGTGGCCCTGTTGGCAACCCACAAGTCAGCAGCCCTAGCTAGCTTCCGGGAATCTAATTCCTTGGAATCAGCCAAGTGTTGTCTGAGCTCAGGAGAGCAGGCATCATAAATAGTCTCCAACATAAACAAATTCTTCATACCTTCATAAGTGTTCACCTTGTAACCCTTAATCCATCCCTCTAAGTTTTTCAACCCTTCACTCACCCAGGTAGCCCAAGGGGTACCATCATGCTTTTTGAGGCTCCTAAACCTCTTAAGATACTGGGAAGGGGTCTTCCCAAATCTAGCTATCAAAGCTAGCTTCACACATTCATAGTCCTTCTTATCCTCCTCCCCCATCTCCATTACCACATCAGTTGCAACAGGGGGAAGCCTAGAGAACAACCAGGTGAGTAAGTCATTTCCTGTGATGTTCTGGAGCCCATGATTATATTCAAACAGAGACAACCAATCCAACACATCCAACTTAGGCTCATACATACCAACCAATTCTTTATGCATCCGGGGTCTTTTAGGACTGGAACTTCTAGATGAGCCAGAGAGAGAAGCATTTTCAACAGATAATTTCTTCATTTCTAAGTCATACTTGAGCTCCATTTCCCTTAGCCTTAGTTCTTTGTCAGTTTGAGCATTAAGTTTCTTATACTCCAATTCTAGTTTGATTTTCTCCAGTTCAAAGTACTGAGGACTAAATGTGGGACCTGGTAAAGGTCCAGTAGGTACAGCAGGTAGAGCAGGCAGAGGCCTAGGGGGGACAGTCACAACAGCCTCACCCTCCTCTTCTGACTCTTCCTCAGAATCATCAACATTTTGCTCCATGTTAATTTCAATACTGTCATCTACAGTTGCTGGAGTGGTAGGTTCCTCTGAACCATCACCCAGACTTTGGTTAGCTAACAATCTTTCAATCAGCTCCATTTTCTTGCCCTTAGTCAGGAGATCCTTATGTTTACAGAGCACTCTTAAACAATCAGCAGTTTTGGCTGCAAGGGACTCTTGACTATAGCTTTCTATAACTGACATGTTAGAGGATTCCTTTTACAGTGCTAAGCTTTGTGGTTAGTTGCACTAAGGTATCTAGAGCACAATAAAATGTATATTCAATACAAATCCCACCGCTGTACACCAGTGTTAGGCAGAAACCTGTGCAGTTCCCTTGGGGAACACTGCAAAAGATTTAAGACTACAGGTATAGCAGTAAACCCACTTGGTAGCAGTCTGCACCACCCAGATTTACCTGGTAGCTGTGGCTGAGCAGTCAGACTTCCCTCAAGAAGAGTTAGGCAGTATGCAAAGTATACACAATATGTACTCAGGCACAATAGCACAAGCAAACACTGACCAGAGCTTGGTTTCAAAAGTATATAGTTATTTATTTTTAAGAACACACGAATTGAAAACACTCTAGCAAAATATAATAAAACACTCCAAACACAGTTATATGGAAAGCAGTCCCAATCCTTATTCCTATCTAGACAACTCTAGGTTAACACCACATAATTAAAACAGAGGTGAGCGCTTAACGTTAGATGACACTCTAGTAGGTTAAAGAAGGGAGGGAAAAAGAGCAGAATTAGGATAAACACACCACTCTAAGGTCAAGAACACTTTCGGTAAGCTCAAAGAAGCACAAAGTCACAGGTGAGCAAAAAGTCACTAAGCAGGGCCCACTCTTAGAGCAGACAGAGCGAAAACGTGCCCAAGATCACACAGTTGGTAGGGATTCAGAGTCTTGCAAAAGAGTTCGGAAAAGAGTTAGAGAGGCTCAGAAAGTTTAGCCAAAGTGTCCCAGGCAATCCCAGGATCGAAAGCCGAGGGCTAAAACTACCTCGTACAGTCGGTGGCAAGGGAAGCCAGGCGGAACACGGTACCTTAACGGAAAGGATCCTCCAGCGGGGGCAGTTGTTCCAGGCAGTGGCAGCAAGGCTCGACGTCGGTCAGGGGAGAAGAAGATCTCGCTGAAGAGCAGAAGAAGAAGGTCGTTGCACTGCCCGGGAAGAAACCAGCCGCGGAGTCCTCCGGTTAAAGGGTTTTACCGACTTTCGCGGTTGGGGTAAAAGTGGTGGGGTTCCGGTTGCCGGGGTGCTTGGCACTGGCAAGGCGGCCACGGGATACCTCGAAAAACGGAAAGAAGGTGAAAACTGGTTGTCCCCACCAGTCAAGGGAAGGAGCCACTCCGTTAAGAGTTCTCCTCGGTCGTCGGGAAAAGTGGTGAGATGGTTCAGCAGGGCTCCACCGGCGGTGTCGTCGTAGCAGATCAGCTCAGCTCGTCCCTCGTCGGATTCTTAGGTCCTGTGGCGACTTCTGAAGTTCCAGTCCCCAAAGCCCTGCTTTTATGCAGCAAACCCCCATTCACCCAGCCTAGCTGTCACTCAAACATGCTAAGTGGTGAGCCGGCCGGCTCACCACTTGGGCCAATCAGGATGGAGTGCGACTTGAGTTACCAAGGTAACTCAGTCCAGTGTGCCTAAATCCCCCTCCACCCCTCCTAAGTACCCCAGACAGAGTGGCACCACTTTGGAGGGCTTCTGTGGAGAAGCCCGCCAAAAGTGGGACAAAGGGCTCCACTTTGGGTCAGAGTTACAGAGGCGAACGCCACCGCCATTTTAGTATCAAGTTTTGGCAAAAAATCCCAACCGGAGTTATAATAATAAATATATAAACCGGCGGTATGTTTAAGGCTACCGTAAATAAATAATTAAATGTGTTAGCCTAAAACAATGGGAAATCCCATAGGAAAATATTCGCGGTCGAATATAAAAAGTAGTTTCCACTGCCACCAGCCAAAACTCGATCAGGGGGGACGGAGACGTGCCCCCGCGACTAACAGACCCTGGGGCAATCGAATTGCCCCAGCCAGTACGTCCACAATATGATGGTTTGTACTGGTTCTGTTCAGGATTTAAGACTAGTAAAGTCTTTGGTGACTTTACATGCCCTGGGAGACAGTAGTCAGTCCCAGGGTATGGAGTCTATGTTGGGGAGTCCCTAGGACACCCCTGGGTTACGGCACAGAGGGTGCTGTGTAACCCACATCCAAAAAATACATGAGGCCCTATGGAGTAAAAGACCCCATAGCCCATCCAACACAAGGTTTAACCAAGGAAACACACTTCAACATGCCCAAGAGTGAGGGTAAAAGAGTCTCACTCTTGGCAGGAGAAAAAAAAGAAACCCTAGAAATCCAGCAAAGCTGCTGGGGGACTCACTAGGTAGGGAAATTCAGCCTAAACAGAGAATTCTCCCTAACAATCCCAGAGAAGTAGCAGCAAGGCATGCTTTGTTGCAGTGCGCAGTGCAGCACCTGTTCCACAGCAGCACAGCATGCTTCCTTGCAGTGCCTGCTGCCATGCACCTATGTGCTGTAGGCCAATGTCCTTCCTTTGTAGTGCAGCCTTGAACCCAGAGCAGTACATGATCCTTTCCTCTTCACCACAGTATGATTCCTTGCACTGCCAGCTGCCATGCACCTTTGTGCTGTAGGCCAGTGTCCTTCCGCTGTAATGCTGCCTTGATCCGAGAGCAGTACAGCATCCTTTCCTCTGCTGCACAGAATGCATCCTTGCAATGCCAGCTTCCATTCACCTGTGTGCTCTTGGCCTTTGGCCTCCCTCTGTAATGTAGCCTTGACCGCAGCGCAGTACGACATCCTTTCCTCTGCAGCACAGCTTGCTTCATTGCAGTGCCAGCTTCCATGCACCTGTGTGCTGCAGGCCAGTGTCCTTTCTCTGTAATGTAGCCTTGACCGCAGCGCAGTACATCCTCCTTTCCTCTGCAGCACAGCATGCTACCTTGCAGTGCCAGCTGCCATGCACCTGTGTTCTGTTGGCCAGTGTCCTCCCTCTGAAATGTAGCCTTGACCGTAGCACAGTACGACATCCTTTCCTCTGCAGCACAGCTTGCTTCATTGCAGTGACAGCTGCCATGCCCCTGTGTGCTGTAGGCCAGTGTCCTTGTTCTGTAATGTAGCCTTGACCACAGTGCAGTACGACATCCTTTCCTCTGCAGCACAGCTTACTTCATTGCAGTGACAGCTGCCATGCACCTGTGTGCTGTAGGTCAGGGTCCTTCCTCTGTAATGTTGCCTTGACTGCAGCGAAGTACGACATCCTTTCCTCTGCCGAACAGCTTGCTTCAATGAAGTTCCAGCTGTCATGCACCTGTGTGCTGTCGGCCAGGGTCCTTCCTCTGTAATGTAGCCTTGACCACAGCGCAGTACGACATCCTTTCCTCTGCAGCACAGCTTGCTTCAATGAAGTTCCAGCTGCCATGAACCTGTGTGCTATTGGCCAGTGTCCTCCCTCTGTAATGTAGCCTTGACCGCAGAGCAGTATGGTATCCTTTCCTCTGCAGCACAGCATGCTTCCTTGCAGTGCCACCTGCCGTGCACCTTTGTGCTGTAGGCAAGTGTCCTTCCTCTGTAATGTAGCCTTGACTGCAGCGCAGTACGACATCCTTTCCTCTGCAGCACAGCTTGCTTCATTGCAGTGAGAGCTTCCATGTGCCTGTGTGCTGTAGGCCAGTGTCCTTCTTCTGTAATGCAGTCTTGATCCCAGAGCAGTGCAACATCCTTTCCTCTGCAGCACAGCATGCTTTCTTGCAGTTTCAGCTGCCATGCACCTGTGTGCTTTAGGCCACTGTCCTTCCTCTCTAATACAACCTTGAACCCAGAGCAGTACAGCATAATTTCCTCTGCAGCACAGCTTGCTTCCTCTCAATGCCAGCTGCCATGCACCTGTGTGCTATAGGCCCATGTCCTTCCTCTGTAGTGCAGTCTTGATCATCCCAGAGAAGTACAGAACACTTTACTCTGCAGCATAGCATTCTTCCTCGCAATACCAACTGTGATGCATATGTGTGCTGTAGGGCATTGAACTTCCTCTGTGGTGGAGGCTTGATCCCAGAGCAGTAGCAGCAAAGCATGCTTCGTTGCAGTGTGCAGTGCAGCACCTGTTCCACAGCAGCACAGCATGCTTCCTTGCAGTGCCTGCTGCCATTCACCTATTTTCTGTAGGCCAATGTCCTTCCTCTGTAGTGCAGCCTTGATCCAAGAGCAGCACAGCATTTTTCCTCTGCTGCACAGAATGCATCCTTGCAATGCCAGCTGCCATTCACCTGTGTGCTGTTGGCAGTGTCCTCCCTCTGTAATGTAGCCTTGACCACAACAGAGTACGACATGCTTTCCTCTGAAGCACAGCTTGCTTCATTGCAGTGCCAACTGCCATGCCCCTGTGTGCTCTAGGCCAGTGTCCCTCCTCTGTAATGTAGCCTTGACTGCAGTGCAGTACGTCATCCTTTCCTCTGCAGCACAGCTTGCTTCATTGCAGTGCCAGCTGCCATGCACCTGTGTGATCTTGGCCAGTGTCCTTCCTCTGTAATGTAGCCTTGACCACAGCATGGTACAACATCCCTTTGTCTGCAGCACAGCTTGCTTCCTTACAGTGCCAGCTGCCATGCCCCTATGAGCTCCAGGCCAGTGCCCTTCCTCTGTTATGTAGCCTCGACCGCAGCGCAGTACGACATCCTATCCCCTGCAGCACAGTTTGCATCATTGCAGTGCCTGCTGCCATGCACCTGTGTACTGTAGGCCAGTGTCCTTCATCTGTAGTGCAGCCTTGATCCCAGCGCAGTAACAGATCCTTTCCTCTGCAGCTTAGCATGCATCCATGCAGTGCCAGCTACCATGCACATGTGTGCTGTAGGAGAGTGTCCTTCCTCTGTAGTGCAGCCTTAATCCCAGGGTAGAACAGCATCCCTTCCTCTGCAGCACAGCATGCATCCTTGCAGTGCCAGCTGCCATGCACCTGTGTGCTGTAAGCCAGTGTCCTTCCTCTATAATGTAGACTTGACCGCAGCGCAGTACGACATCCTTTCCTCTGCAGCACAGCTTACTTCATTGCAGTGCCCGCTGCAGTGCCCCTGTGTGCTGTAGGCAAGTGTCCTTCCTCTGTACTGCAGCCTTGATCTGAACGTAGTATGACATCCTTTCCTCTGCAGCACAGCATGCTTCCATACAGTGCCAGCTGCAATGGACCTGTGTGCTGTAGGCCAGTGTCCTTCCTCTGTAGTGCAGCCTTATTCCCAGAGCAGTACAGCATCCCTTCCTCTGCAGCACAGCATGCATCCTTGCAGTGACAGCTGCCATGCATCTGTGTGCTGTAGGGCATGGTCCTTCCTCTGTAGTGCAGCCTTGATCCGAGAGCAGTACAGCATCCTTTCCTCTGCTGCACAGAATGCATCCTTGCAATGCCAGCTGGCATTCACCTGTGTGCTGTTGGCCAGTGTCCTCCCACTGTAATGTAGCCTTGACCGGAGCACAGTAGGACATCCTTTCCTCTGCAGCACAGCATGCTTCCTTATAGTACCAGCTGCCAATCACCTGTGTGCTGTTGGCCAGTGTCCTCCCACTGAAATGTAACCTTGACCGCAGCACAGTATGACATCCTTTCCTCTGAAGCACAGCTTGCTTCATTGCAGTGACAGCTGCCATGCCCCTGTGTGCTGTAGGCCAGTGTCCTTCCTCTGTAATGTAGCGTTGACCGGAGCGCAGTACGACATCCTTTCCTCTGTAGCACAGCATGCTTCCTTGCAGTGCCAGCTGCAATGGACCTGTGTGCTGTAGGCCAGTGTCCTTCCTCTGTAGTGCAGCCTTATTCCCAGAGCAGTACAGCATCCCTTCCTCTGCAGCACAGCATGCATCCTTGCAGTGACAGCTGCCATGCATCTGTGTGCTGTAGGCCAGTGTCCTCCCTCTGTAATGTAGTCTTGACCTCAGCGCAGTACAACATACTTTCCTCAGCAGCACAGCATGCTTCCTTACAGTGCCAGCTGCCATGCCCCTGTGTGTTGTAGGCCAGTGTCCTTCCTCTGTAATGTAGCCTTGACCACAGCGCAGTATGACATCCTTTCCTCTGCAGCACAGCATGTTTCATTGCAGTGCCAGCTGCCATGCACCTGTGTGATGTAGGCCAGTGTCCTTCTACTGTAATGTAGCCTTGACCGCAGCACAGTACGTCATCCTTTCCTCTGCAGCATAGCTTGCTTCCTTGCAGTGCCAGCTGCCATGAACATGTGTGCTGTAGGCCAGTGTCCTTCCTCTGTAGTGCAGCCTTGAGCCCAGAGCAGTATAGCATCATTTTCTCTGCAGCACAGCTTGCTTCTTTGCAGTGCCAGCTGCCATGAACATGTGTGCTTTAGGCCAGTGTTCTTCGTCTGTATTGCAGCCTTGAGCCCAGAGCAGTTCAGCATCATTTTCTCTGCAGCACAGCTTGCTTCCTTGCCGTGCCAGCTGCCATGCAAGTGTATGCGGTAGGCCTTTGTGATTCCTCTGTAGTGCAGCCTTGATCTGAGAGCAGCAAGGCATCCTTTCCTCTGCATCTAGTTTGCTTCCTTGCCGTGCCAGCTGCCATGCACCTGTGTGATGTAGGCCAGTGTCCTTCCTCTGTATTGCAGCCTTGATCCCAAAGCAGTATGGCATCCTATGCTCTGCAGCACGGCATGCTTCCTTGCCGTGCCAGCTGCCAATAACCTGCTTACTGTAGGCCAGTGGCCTTCCTCTGTAGTGCAGCCTGGACCCCAGAGCACTACACTACAACATCCTTTCCTCCACAGCAGAGCATGCTCCTTGCAGTGCCAGCTGCCATGCACCTGTATGCTGTAGGAGGCCAGTGCCCTCCCTCTGTTGTAATGAAGCCTTGCTCCCAGTGTTTACAGCATCCTTTCCCCTGCAGCACAGCATGCATCCTTGCAGTTCCTGCTGCCATGCACCTGTGTGCTGTTCCCCAAATCTCACAATGAGAAATCACTTCATTCAGCACACACTGCCTGTTAACACCTCGTGTTCTCCAACAATATAGCACAGGCAGTTGCAAATTGTGGTTTGTGCTGTCAGTCATTTACTGCACACCTCTTTGTACATTGGGGCTCATTACAAATGTTGTGGTATCTCAGCCGCAATACCACTGAGATACCACCAAACGGTATTACCATTACTGCCACTTGGTCCAGCACTATTACCACTTGAGGTATTATATCCAGCGGTAATACGCAGGATTAAAAATGCCAGTTTAGTTGTGTAAATCCCCATTGTCTGGAGTCCTGGGATTTTTGGTGATGTTACCTCTGGTGGAATTACTAGATGGTAATACTGCCTATTTTGTTAGGTAAAGTGGAAGAGTTACCTCCAACTTGAACCTGGTGATAGCTGCTCCACTTTACCTCCAGAAATCGGCAATATTACCATCTGGTAATTCCGCCTGAGGTAATCCCGCCAAACCTGCAGTGTCGTGGTGCAGCAAACATTGTGGTAAACTCAATTACCCCCACTTTTTTCCCAGACTGCCAAACTCAAATGAGGCCCATTGTTTCAACACAGCCACATTCTAAGTGCTTCTGCCTGATAGGGGCAGTGCGCTCCACAAAGGTGCCCCACAGAATGTTATGAGTCACTGATCCAAAAGTTTATTCACCCGCTGAATTTTCTCCATCACATTTGGGGGCGCCAACCAGCCCCGTCACCCCAACACTGCTCCCCATGTTCTCCCTCCTCCCTCCCCACTGCACCCCACCAGAAATCCAATAATAGTTTAAAATCTTTTTTAATTTCGATCTAAAAAGGACTGGAACTAGAACAAATATTACCACACCGTAATGATGCGGGGGGCGTCAGACCCTTCTACAGCAGCGTAGCATTTGATAGGACTCTGCGCATCCCCCCAATCGCCCTCCTATTTTACTCCTGGGTGACCTCAAACTTTTCGAGTAGGTAATAATACAGGGCACCTGGCTAGGTCCGGATATGCCCAGGAGGGTGAACCTATATTCAAACAAAAGATCAGGATGGGAGACCCACACTTTTGAGATTGAGTCTGCAGTCTGCTCCAGTAACCAATTGCTGGCGCCATTGATTGACGCTACTGCCATCTGTAGACCGTGGTTCCAGATACGGTTCTTTGGACTAATTCCATCAGCAACAGTGGCCACTTGGCCACCGCCTTCACCTGACTTCCCGCATGGTTGAAGACTCTCAGAAGCCCCTACCGCCGCACCGCTTGTCGGTCCACGATACCCCACGGACAGTGTTTCATCCCTTCACCTCCATCCTGAAGAAGGCCATCCCAGTCACCTACGTCCAGTCATCGTACCCTGTGGCCAAAACACTACAGTGTTGATCCATGACACAACTCCACCCCTTGTATACTTGTACACACCTGTTGTTGTGTTTTTTTTCCCTATGACAATACCCATGGACCAACTGAGGTCCTGGGCTGCATTCACTCTTGTGTTGTAAACCCTTGTTAACTGTGTATCCAAGAGATCTTGCACCATCAGAAGGCTTGCACCCTCCACACTCTTGAGGGTGGTACCTAGTGGTACACCTACATATGAAATGTACAACTGTCCGTCTGTCTGTCATTATGCTAACAATTGATATATTATATGTATCATCACCAAAATTCAGAGATTAAACTAAAATTATCCTGAATCTCAAAAGTGTGGGTCTCCCATCCTGATTTTTTGTTTGAATATACACTAAAACTTTTCGAGACAGATGTCTGAAAAAGTTTGCAATGGTCACATAATCCAAACCACACAAAATGTGGATGGTTTGAGTTTTCATGAACTAGTTTGACCTCCTGCACTGCCGTCTTCCACCCTGCTCAGGCATTGGCTGTTGAGTTACTTTTCTAGCCTATCAGGAACCGGCCGGCTTTAGCTGCCCCCTGACTATGGCCCACAATGAAGGCCCTGTCTGCCCCCTGTCTTTCTCCAGTACGCTGCCATGCTGCTCCCCCTTTAGCCCCCCGTGATGCTTGTGTGTGCTCCCCACCCCTCTCTGGACCCTTTTATGCATGCAATCCCCCCTCTCCGGCCACCTTGCAATGTGTGTGTGCGCCCCCCGCACTCCTCTGAGCCCCTGTGATGCATGTGTGTGCCCCTGTCCCCCCTCTGGCCCCGTGATGCATTTGTGTGCCACCCTCATGCCCCCTGTGATGCATGTGTGTGCCCCTAACACCTCTGGCCCCCTGTGTTGCATGTGTGTGCCCCCCTGGCCCTCTGTGATGTGTGTGTGTGCCCCCACCCCCCTCTGGCCCCCTGTGATGTATGTGTGTGCTCCCCACCCCCCTCTGGCCCCTGTGACGCATGTGCCTCCCTCCCCCCTTCTGGCCCCTCGTGATGCATGCATGTGCCCCCCAAAACCCCTACCCCCCGTGATGCATGTGTGTGCCCCCCAAACCCCTCTTACCCCCGTGAATGTGTGTGTGTGCCCCCACCCCTTCTAGCCCCTGTGATAAGTGTGTGTGTGTCCCACCCCCTCTAGCCCCTGTGATGCATGTGTGTGCCCCCACCCTCTCTGGCCTCCTGTGAATGTGTGCATGTGCCCCCCACCCCCTCTGACCCTTGTGAAGCGTGTGTGTGCCCCCTACCACTCCTGGCCCCCTGTGATGTGTGCATGTGCCCCCCAACCCCCTATGGCCCCTTGTGATGTGTGTGTGTGTCCCCACCTCCCTTGTCCCACCATGAAGCGTGTGTGTACCCCCATCCCCCCTCTGCCCCTCCTGTGATGTGTGTGCGCCCCCCACCCCTCGCTGGCCCCTCGTATTGCGTGTGTGCGCCACCACCCTCCGATGGCCCCTGTATTGCGTGTGTGTTCCCCCTCCACCCTCTGGCCCCCCGTGATGTGTGTGTATGCCTGCCTCCCCTCTCTGGCACCCCGTGAAGCGTGTGTGAGCCCCCACCCCCTCTGGCCTCCGTGATGCCTTGTGTGCACCCACCATCCCCCTCTGGCCCCATGATGCATGTGTGTGCCCCCCACACCCCCTCTGGCCCCCCTTGATGTATGTGTCTGCCCCCCACCCCTCCTCTGGCCCCCCTTGATGTATGTGTGTGCCCCCCAATCCCCTCAGGCCCCCGTGAAGCGGGTATGTGCCCCCATCCCTCTCTTGCCCCCTGTGATGTGTGTGTGTGCCTCCTACCCGCACGGGGCTCCGGTGATGCATATGTGTGCCCCACACCCCCTCTGTTCCCCTATGATGCATTTGTGTGCCCCCCACCACCCCTCTGTTCTCCCATAACATTGCTGTGTGCCTCCATGCCACCCTTTTTCATAGCTGGAGTTGTCTTGATTCACGAAGGGGTCAACATCAATTACTTTTGCCAACGATTGGATTGACTTTTTGGACACATTGGGCCTCATTACGAGTCCGGCAGTAACCGTGCCGGAAATTCTGGCAGGTTACCGCCGGACGCGTATTACCATTCCGCCTCCATAATTGCCGGAATCACCAGGGCATTACAACCCCAGTAAGCCGGTAATTCCGGAGGCGTAGGACTCCATGGGAATTGGGAAGTGGAAACACTGGCACCATACTGTAATGGTGTCGGTGTTTTCATGTCCGCCTGCAGGTCAGACCTGGCGGGAGTGACACCTCCCGCCTACAGGACTCTTAATTAGCCGGTCCGGAAAGAACGGTAGTGGCGGTTTTACCTCCATCGTTCTTTCCTATACCAGCAGGGTCGCAATGAGGCCCATTGACTCTTGGGGATTCACCCCTTCAACTCACATGCTGGCCCTTCCCTGGATCTCCCACTCAGGTTGTCCCTGAATCAGGCTGTGCCCGTTGTCTTCGTGAATCTTTGCCTACCTTTTATATTACCTTGCAACATTATGTGCCTCACTGACATCTGCGACTGTTTTCGCTTTCCCCTCTGCTTCTCTGCTCTTTTTACTGTTTTATTCTCTGTTCTCTTCTCCTCTCCCTTCCCCCTTCTCTCGCTCTCCTCCCCTCTTACTTTTTCTATGCACTTACTCTATCTGAATGGTCCATGGACCTATTATAGTAGTAACTTTGTTTGTCTCCTCCCCTCCTCCTTTATTTGTTTCCCCCCCTGCCCCTCCATCACTATCTGAAATGTCGTCAGGCCTAGTACGGTAGTCGCGTGTTTTTTTCCCATTTCCTTCCTATTTGCGTCTTAGCACTTGCACTATCTGAAATGTCGCTAGGTTGAGTATGATATTTTCTTTTCACATTCTTGTTGTTCATGGCCTGTAAGAATGTTTTGTATTTTCACTTGTTCCCTCCCTTGTCGTGAAGCGCTTTGCGACCCATTGTGCATAGGCACTATTCAAATAAACCATCATGTCATATCCCCTTCTGACAGTGGCAAGAACAAGGTAGAACCTCATTTAAAAGACTGACTAAATAAATTATTAAAATACAATGTGAAATCATAATGGGGCACTGCACAGGGGAATCTATTTTAATATTTCGAAATGTTGCGTTGTCCATCATTTTCCATGATTTCATGAGTTTCCCCAGCAAATACTTTTGTGAGAAGATAAAAAAATGATTTGTCAATTAAAGCGCAGTCTGTAGCACTTTCATGGATGCAATGATTTCAAAGCCAAACCTAAAGGCTCGAAAAGCTCGGCTCCTCTTTGATCTCTTTGACCTCTGCTGCCCATACCAATCTTCCAAATATTCAGCAAATTCGTCCTTTTCTTACTATCCACTCTACAAAAACTCTCATTTCATCCTTGTCCTCAGCCAACTTCACTACTGCTTGGCTTACACCTATTCTTTGGTCTTCTTTTCTACTCCTTCCTCCCCCTAGAACTCCCTGCAATCTAATGTCCCCTCTGAGGTAATCCTAAGTATTGAGAGGAAGACGAAACTGTTACGCTCACCTGGCTCCCACAGAGGCATCGATCTGGACTGGACTGCTGCGGTCTCCACCAATGTGACACGTAGGGCCGAGATGACGGACTGGACTGGCCCACCTAGCTTCGTTTACTTGGCCCGTAGGAATATTCTTCTGCAAGTGGAGAAAGGGAATTAACCACCCGTGGAGTTGAGCGTAAATCCCCCCACCCCGCTGTTCTCCCCACTGATCACCTTGGATGTTCCCTCTTATAGTCTCACCTGATGATTTGAAAACATGAGCTCTCCATCCTGCATTGAGCGCAGGGGCGCGTAGATGACCAGTTGCTTCACTGGCTCGAAGGAATTGGTGAGTTGCAGGACAATATTGACTCCGATATTGCCGGCAAGACGCCGTAAGTATGTAGTTCGTAAGAGTTCAAATGCCTGACTTTCACTCTTGTCCGATTCCTTGCAGGTTGCAGCTTGACCCTACTCAAGAGTTCCTCGTGGCAACCGGTAATATTCAGGTAAGGATTTGTATTATCCAACACAGTTCGATAAAATAATGTCCATATGTAACCTGTTGCTTTCTCCCTTATTCAGGCGCTGAGAGAAAGTATGAAGTCTCGGGGAATGATGCCTCTGGCGGTAAAATCAGGTAAGTCTTTTGTGGTGAGGAGGGTGCCCCTTGTTAGTCCCTTGTTTCACCTTGCTGTCCTTTTGTTTCCCCTTAGGGGCCGGGGTTCGGCTAGGATGCAGTGGAAGCTGTGCCAACCCATGAAGAAGAATAGTACCCCTGTGGTAAAATCAGGTAAGTCTATGGGGGGTATTTCACTGTGTATTCCCTTGGCTCACCTTGCTGTTCTTGTCTTCTCCTTAGGTGCCGGAGTGCGGCGGTAACATGCAGGAGGATACGGTGAAATGTGAAGATGATGCGAAGGCCGGTGAGTTCAGCGTGGCGCTGCAGCAGGCGAGGCGATGCGCATAAAATAATTTCTTTCTTCCAGCTCGAAGGCGCGATGGATCGGGAATTCAGGTAAGGATCAAAGGTATTGCTCTTGTTCTAACCTTTTCTCCTTCTTTCTCTCTTTTGCTAGGAGCTCCAAACTCGAGGCGGGCGTGGCAGAAGACTGGATGCAGGCTTGCAGGCACGGTGAGCGTTACGCTGCTGGATGCAGAATAACGCGAAGTGTGTGCTGCTCTTTGGGTTTGGTTTAAATAGCCTCCAAAGTAGTCCCGGGTAAGTATCCCTCCCCAGCCCCACCCGGGTAAAAAAATAGTCCCTAGGTAAAATAGTCCCTTCCAAGCCTCGTTTGGCTTGGAGCTGTTGCAGCATGGTCTGCATCAGGTAAGTTTGCAGCATGGTCTGCATTAGGTAAGTTTTAATCTATGAGCCTGGAGCCTATGGCGCCAGGACTTACTCTCCATATGAGCCTGGCGCCATAGGCGCCAGGACTGCACCCAAATAGCCCCTAGCGGGGGTTGTTGGGCTTGCTTGGGGTAGCTTGATGCCTGCTTCCGGGGTTGCTGGACTTGGTCTGGGTCCCCGGGGGTAGGCATCATGACAGCCCCCCCCCCAAGGCCCCTCCTAAAGTCATTCTTCCCTGTGGTTTCGGTTTGTCTGGGAAATTTCGGTGGAATTGTTTCACCAATCGGGGTGCATGAACATGGTCACTAGGTTCCCATGACCTTTCTTGTGGTCCGTAACCTTTCCAGTCAATTAAATAAAAAAGTTTTGACTTTATCAGCTTGGAGTCCAGGATGTTCTTAACTTCAAATTCGGGTTCCCGTCTACAAGGATGGGGTCTAGTGGCTTGGTTAATCTTGTCCCTGGTTGCACTGGCTTCAAAAGTGACACATGAAAGACAAGGTGAATTTGCATATTAGCAGGTAAGTCCAACTTGACAGCCACCGGGTTGATAATGGCCTTAATAGAATAAGGTCCCAAATATCTGGGGTTAAAGGTCCGTGTTCCCTTTAGAGATATATGTTTTGTGGCTAACCATACTTGGTCCCCTATCTGGTATTGTGGAGTATCTCTTCTATGCCGATCAGCATCTTTCTTGTATTTTTCTTTCGCCTGTTTTAAATGTGTAGTTGCTTCCTTAAAGGCTTGTGTAATCGTAGCGTGCAGATGGTCCACTGCGGGCATTTCTAAGTCTTGGGGTGAGTCAAGGTCTGAGGTTCGAGGATGGTGCCCATATAAGGTATAAAAGGGGCTTTGTCCAGTTCCAGAGTGTACTGAATTATTGTATGCATATTCGGCGATCCAAAGAATGTCTTTCCAATTACTCTCCGTCTGATGTAACATAAAACGCAGGCATTGTTCGAGAGTCTGGTTGGTCCTCTCCGTTTGACCATTGGTCTGGGGGTGGTGACTGGTCGATAACCTCACATCGATTTGCGCCAATTGACAGCATTTTTTCCAAAAATGTGAAATGAATTGACTGCCCCGGTCAGAGACCAACACGGACGGAAATCCATGTATACGAACACTGTTTTTGAGGAATTCTTTGGCCAGGATTGAGGCTGAAGGTAGTCCTTTTAAAGGAATAAAGTGGGCAATCTTGGAAAAAAGATCCACAATAACTAGAATGGTGTTAAACCCATTACAAGGAGGTAGATTGGTAATAAAGTCTAACGATAAAGTGTGCCAATGTTGTAGGCGGAATGTCTAAAGGTTGTAAGAGTCCAGCTGTTTTTTTCTTTTGACTTTTGTTTTGGGCGCAAATGCCACAAGACATCACAAATGATTTAATATCCTTTCGCCAGGTGGGCCACCAGAATTGTCTTTTAATTTTAGCTTCAGTTTTTGCAATACCTTGGTGTCCCTCCATTAGGGTATCATGATAACGGAAAATGACTAGCTCTTGTAGTTCTTTGTGTGGCAGAAATAGCCGCCCTTGGTAATAAGGCAGATCATTGGTGACAGAGTAGTCCGGCCCTTTCTTTACCCAGTCCTGCAGGGCTGTAGGATCAAAGAGTTGCTGGATCTTTACCTGAATGTCCTCTAGTGTCTGTAGAGTAGTCATGCCAAGAATCCTTTGTTCGTAAATTATAGGTACTGGTTCTGGGTTCACTTCTGCCTCTCCCATCCCTATTCGGGATAAGGCGTCTGCTTTACCATTCTTACAACCTGGTCGATAGGTTATCACGAAATTGAACTCGGCAAAGAACAATGCCCATCGGAGTTGACTTGACAATTGGGCCTTGGCTGTTCTTAAATACTGTGAGTTCCGGTGATCGGTGATCACAGTAATGGTATGCCTGGCACCGAGAAGATAGTGCCGCCCAAGCCTTGAAGGCGGATTTAATGGCTAATAACTCCTTGTCGGTAACCGCATAGTTTAACTCGGGTGTCGAGAACTTTCTGGACCAAAATGCTACTGGGTGAAGCTGGCCAGTTTGAGGGTCCTTTTGAGACAGGACAGCTCCCATGGCTAGACTGGATGCATCAGTTTCCACTATGTATGGAAGTTCAGGGCGCGGGTGCTTTAATACAGGTGCAGACGTGAATTTCGCTTTCAGCTCTTGGAAGGCATTTTCAGCTTCTTCAGTCCACATAAAGCGTTTATTTTTTCGCAAGAGTGCTGTGATGGGATGTATGACACGTGAAAAATCTGGGATGAATCTGCGGTAGAAATTGGCAAAGCCGAGCATGCTTTGTACTCCTTTAACTGAACTTGGTGATAGCCACTTAAGGATTGCATCCACCTTCCGTGAGTTCATTCGGACTCCCTTTGGGGTCAGGAGAAACACAAGGAATTCAACTTCTGTGGCATGAAAAACACATTTTTCTAGTTTTGCATATAGTTTATGCTGGCGCAATTTCTCAAGGACTGCTCGGACGTGCTTCACATGGTCAGATACTGAAGAAGAGTATACTAGAATATCATCGATATACATTACAACACAAACGTCAATGAGTTCACGAAGGACATCGTTCATGAAGTATTGAAAGGCTGCTGGTGCATTGCACAACCCGAAAGGCATCACCTGGTATTCGAATAACCCATACTTAGTGCAGAAAGCAGTCTTCCATTCGTCGCCCTCTTTTACACGTACCAGATGGTATGCCCCCCGGAGATCTAATTTAGTGTATATACAAGCGTCCTTCACTTGGTCTAGTAGTTCAGGGATCCGAGGCAACGGGTATCGGTTCTTAACAGTTATTTGGTTCAATGCGCGGTAGTCTATGCACGTTCTGAGGTCACCTTCCTTTTTGGGTACGAAGAACAAAGCTGAAAAGGCAAGGGACTTGGATGGGCGAATAAAGCCATTGGCAAGTTACTGGTCTAAGTATTGTCGTAGGTGAAGGTTCTCAGGTCCCGTAAGGGCATAGATCCTGCTGCAAGGGTGTTGTGCACCGGGTATGAGATCGATTTGACAATCGTACGATCTGTGAGGAGGTAAGGTGTTTGCCTGTTCCTTTTGGAAGACATCCTGGAATTCTTGGTATTCTGGAGGTAGTTGCATGACTGCTGTGGTTACTGTGGCCAGGCCTGCGTTCTGATTTTTCTTTGGGTAACAGGTTTGTGCACAATCTGGGAAGGTTATTCTCTTCTCTCGCCAATCAATACAAGGATTATGTGTTTCTAACCAAGGTATCCCCAGTATTATTTGGAACTGTGGGGCTTTGATTAGATCAAACACAATAGTCTCTCGATGCCCATCCTGACCCAAAAGTGTCATCTCTGTGGTGGAGTGAGTTACAGGCCCAGAGGCAATTTCAGTTTCATCGACTGTGGTGATGACATCTGAGGTGGTTTTTCGGCAGGGAGGTAGATTCATCCTGGAAGCCAATTCATAGTCCACATAGTTTCCTATGGCCCCGCTATCAATGTATGCCCTTACTGCGTGCATACACGATGGCTGCCCTGGATCTACGAGGACCATTGGCATAATGAAATGCGAGGTCTGAGTATCCTTCTTCAAGCTCGGCAAGCGGACCTCTACGCTTGTCGGGCATGGTCGTTTCCCGAGTCTGACTCCATATGGCTTTTATCAGCAGCTTCTACCCCCTTCTTGGGTGGTTTTACAGGGCAATCCTGTAGAAAATGCCCAGAAGTTCACAATATAGACACAATTGCATTTGCCGTCTCCTTTCTCTTTCCTTCTGGGTTAAGGGTCCTTTAACCCCTCCGATTTGCATGGGTTCTGAAGCATCTGCTCCTTTGGGGTTAGCGTGGGTTTTGACCAACACCGATTCTCAAACTTGGCTCGATCAGCCTTTCTGTTCTGAAGTCTGTGATCTAACTGGACCACTAAGTCTATATATTCAGCACAGTCTTGAGGTGGGTTCACGACTTGAGCCAAGACATCCTTGAGTTCTCCTCGAAGCCCTCAATGAAATAACGTGATTCGTTTTACCTCAGGCCATCCAGTTTCCACTATCGACCTATTAAAGGTCGCGATGTAGGATAGAAGGTCCTGGTTACCCTGTCGTAGGGACAAAAGTTCGTTATGCAGGGCCTGTCCTTGGGAGTGCCGGGTAAATAGTCTTTCCATGCTAGTTTGAAAGCCCTGAAAATCCCGAAGAATTGGGTCATCCTGAGTAACTAGTGGAATTGACCAATCAGCTACACTGCCGCTGAGATATGACAATACAAAGGCTACCTTGGCTTGATTGTTTGGGAAGGCTCCAGGTCTGCATAAAAAGTGCAAGCGGCATTGGTTCATAAACACGGCAAACCTTTTGGGATCTCCGGCAAAGCGTTCATGTGGGGCTAATGGAATATGTCCTGTTAGGTTTATTTGCACAGGGTTACTCGATAACACAGGAGCTGGATTTCCCCCAGAACTAGGTAGGGGTGCTTGTCCAGCCTGGCTTTGCAATAGTTGCCTAGCGAGATCATCAGTTCGCTCCTTTGACAAAATCATTTCTCTCCTAAGAGCATTGGTTTCTTGACGGCCGGAATGCACTTCAGCCCTCAGTTCCCCTAGTAACTGGGCCAATTGGTCAGTCTCTGAGGCATCCATAACGCCCGGGTGGCAATTTGTGTGTAGGCTTCGCGTTCTGTTACGCTCACCTGGCTCCCACAGAGGCGTCGATCTGGACTGGACTGCTGCGGTCTCCACCAATGTGACGCGTAGGGCTGAAATGACAGACTGGACTGGCCCACCTAGCTTCGTTTGCTTGGCCCGTAGGAATATTCTTCTGTAAGTAACCACCTGTGGAGTTGAGCGTAAATCCCCCCACCCCACTGTTCTCCACACTGATCACCTTGGATGTTCCCTCTTGTTGCCTCACCTGATGATTTGAAAAGATGAGCTCTCCATCCTGCATTGAGCGCAGGGGCACGTAGATAACCAGTTGCTTCACTGACTCGAAGGAATTGGTGAGTTGCAGGACAATATTGACTCCGATATTCCCGGCAAGATGCCGTAAGTATGTAGTTCGTAAGAGTTAAAATGCCTGACTTTCACTCTTGTCCGATTCCTTGCAGGTTGCAGCTTGACCCTACTGAAGAGTTCCTCGTGGCAACCGGTAATGTTCTGGTAAGGATTTGTATTATCCAACACAGTTCGATAAAATAATGTCCATATGTAACCTGTTGCTTTCTCCCTTATTCAGGTGCTGAGAGAAAGTATGAAGTCTCGGGAATGATGCCTCTGGCGGTAAAATCAGGTAAGTCTTTTGTGGTGAGGATGGTGCCCCTTGTTAGTCCCTTGTTTCACCTTGCTGTCCTTTTGTTTCCCCTTAGGGGCCGGGGTTCGGCTAGGATGCAGTGGAAGCTGCGCCAACCCATGAAGAAGAATAGTACCCCCTGTGGTAAAATCAGGTAAGTCTATGGGGGGTATTCCTCTATGTATTCCCTTGGCTCACCTTGCTGTTCTTGTCTCCTCCTTAGGTGCCGGAGTGCGGCGGTAACATGCAGGAGGATGCAGTGAAATGTGAAGATGATGCGAAGGCCGGTGAGTTCAGCGCGGCGCTGCAGCAGGCGAGGCGACGCACGTAAAATAACTTCTTTCTTCCAGCTCGAAGGCGCGATGGATCGGGAATTCAGGTAAGCATCAGAGGTATTGCTCTTGTTCTAACCTTTTCTCCTTCTTTCTCCCTTTTGCTAGGAGCTCCAAACTCGAGGTGGGCGTGGCAGAAGACTGGATGCAGACTTGCAGGCACGGTGAGCGTTACGCTGCTGGATGCAGAATAACGCGAAACGTGTGCTGCTCTTCGGACGTGGTTTAAATAGCCTCCAAAGTAGTCCCAGGTAAGTATCCCTCCCCAGCCCCACCCGAGTAAAAAAATAGTCCCTAGGTAAAATAGTCCCTTCCAAGCCTCGTTTGGCTTGGAGCTCTTGCAGCATCGTCTGCATCAGGTAAGTTTGCAGCATGGTCTGCATCAGGTAACTTTTAATCTATGAGCCTGGCGCCATAGACGCCAGGACTGCACCCAAATAGCCCCTAGCGGGGGTTGTTGGGCTTGCTTGGGGTAACTGTCAGGAATCGAGGGTGGAAGCTGTGGGATCGATGGACGCTCTAGTCCTCACCCATCATGGCTGCCTCCACTATAAGTCTAGGCTCCGCCCCCAGCTCAGCGCGTTGTATCTGTGTATTGCCTACACTACTCTCAGCGTTCCGAGTTGCTCGTAACTTCCTTCTCGAGTTTTTCCCTTCTCGCTCACGTTTTCTGCGTTAGCTTGTATTTTCTCCTGTGTCCCTCTCCCCTTCTGTCCGCTCTGTGTTTAGCTCTGTTAGCATTTATTTCTCGAAGTTTTCTCTTCGTACGCTTTTTTTTCTACTTGCCTACGTAGTTTCAGTACCCGACTTCTATATCTGTGTTCTGCATTTCCTACTCGCGATCCCTTTCGCGCTCCGCTCCTCGCTCTGCCTTTCAGGTACGATTTCTCCGCTCGCGATCCCTTTCGCGCTCCTTGCTTTACCTTCCTGTTTACTTTTTCTCCGCTTGCGAAACCTCTCGCACTCTGCTCCTTGCTCTGCCTTCCGGTTACCTTTTCTCAGCTCGCGATCCCTTTCGCGCTCCGCTCCTCTCTTTGCCTTCCAGTTAACCTTTTCTCCTCTCGTGAAACCTTTCGCACTCTACTACTTGCTTTTACCTTCCTGAACCTTACACCGCTCGCAGCTCCTCTCTGTTCTTGTGTCCGTGGCATTTGGCACTCCAGGTTTTCTACAGTGTCCAGACTTTACAGAAAGCCCTCATTTCTCGGTCCATTATTCCTGCATCTTCATCATTTCAGGCTGGGAGAACCTGCCTTATACCTTACCTTAGGAACCGCTCCTCACCTCGCCTGCAGATCTTCATTCAAGGGTTTTTTCTGCCGTTCTGGCTTTTTCCCTTGGGAACCGAGGCTGGCCCACTGGGAGCCCCCCACGGCAGATTTCCATCACTGCCAAGGTGGCCTCCGTAAGGGCCAGACCTTACTTGCACGATAAGAAGGTTAGAACACCTAAGGATCTTATCTCAACCAAGAAGAAGGAACGTCCCCGAACCCCGGCTGCGGTAAAGGACTCAGTATCAGAAGATTCAGGTGAAGAGCCGGGGGAGGTGGAGCTGAAGTCTGACAGTAACTTGATGCCTGCTTCCGAGGTTTCTGGGCTTGGTCTGGGTCCCCGGGGGTAGGCATCATGACAGAAATCTCCAAGATTAGGGCAGGTTACTTAAGGGGAAACACCACTATAGCACTGGGACGAAGAAGAGGGATCCCGAACACTAAGATTTGAAGGTCAGGCATGTCACGCTAATTGGTTTAATTAGGGTCAGGCAAACCAGGCAAAGATGTCACACCTGAATCCCCTTTATAGGGTTCAGGTGTATAAAAGTGTACTGCTCTCCCCCGAAAAGTGCACGAAACAACCATAAATCATCATAGAGCAAATACATTGAACCATAAACAGACAGACACAATAACTCACAGCCACGCACTCTTAGAAGATAATCAGCTCTTTACGGCCATTTATTCAAAGCTTACAATTACATAGGAATAACTCACACAATAATATGGACATAGATCACAGAAGAAGTAAAGAAGTCAAAAAGAAATATATCACCGTGAGCGTAACACAATTCCGCATCTCGTCCAGAAGCGGCTGGAAGACCCCGAGAACAGCCAGGCCGAGAGCACCACAGCTCACAGGAAGGCCGGACATAAGCGTTCTTCTCCGGCTGAAGTCTCACCTGACCACCTCCAGGTTTCCGCATATATTCACACTCCACAAAGGGGAGTTAATTCTCGAACATTCTGGAAATTGCACTTGCGCAGTTGAGGAACAGCCGTCGGTTGCCAGCGGGGTCAATCAAGAGCTCCCCCCAAGGAACACAGTGCCTCCCTTCTCTAAAAACACGCTCCACGGAGAACAGTAACAAGCCATAACAACGTTAGCTTTCCCAGCAGCAATGGCCTTGACCGCATACCAGGTTTGGAAAAGCATGTTTGTCTCAGCACTGTGAATCTAACACTCAGCAAAATGTGTGCAGCCTTTCATTGCGGTATGAAGTAAATATCCAACATGGCTCCGAGCGCTCCCAGAATGCATTGCGCACCCGCGCCATTTTGGATCAAGCATAAATCAAGCATAACAATTCCACCCTTTGGATATTTATCTTCCATAACCTGGTGGCACAGGAACCGGTCTCTGAAACCTATGAAAGGTTAAGACTAAATTAGGAATACATTGAATGCAACAACAACAAGCAATTATAATAGACAGTATAATAAAAATGCAAGCAAAAATGTAACGTAGTGTACCCCCAATATGAGGTATCCATGAAAATAACCAATCCCACCAATTTCTATTACGATCTTGAGACACTTGAGAAATGAGATCCCTCAAACCTCGAATATGACTTTCAATAGATCGTGAGTGGTCACTTAAATTGAAACAACACATACCTTCAAAGGCATTACACCCTAAATTATGTTTTAGCAATAGGTAATCAACAGCAGCTCTGCAAAGTTGCTTTTCTAATAACTTGACTATCAAGGAGTAATTCTTCTAAAGCCTGCAAAGTATGATTAAGGCTTTTAACTACTAAACACGCTAATTTCATCAAAGATTTGTAACCTCCAGCAGCTAAACCCCAAACACCCACTAATGAAAGGGTTAATGCTAGAACCTCAGCTTCTGATAACAGATGTACATGTGAATCACAGTCAGGAGATAGCCCTACAGATTCAAAAGTTGACCTTTTACCTCGAGTTATCGCTGAGTGTAAAGGAAACATCATTAGTCCTAATCGAGTCAAAGCACATGGACCTCCAGAAATGTTAGCTGGAATATAAGTATATGTAATGTTACCACATGAAAAGAGCCATCCTGTTGGAAGTTTCACATGATTCAAATGACGTGCAGCTATCACTGTATGATTGCAAGACATAGTGTTATTTACACTGGTGCATTTGCGTGACATTTGCGAACATAGTCGCCTCTCGAACGTAGTGTGATTGTACTGATTGGTCAACTCTATTTGTCGGCATTTACCAATTTCTTGTGCTTTGCACGTCATAATGTAGCACACATCACCTTGAATTATATTGTACGTAATAACTTGTGTCAAATTTCTCCATTTCTTGTCAGTTTCTTGGCAGAACCGACAATATTCGTAAACTGAAAAAGATTGTCTAATGTCTGAGTCTTGAACTAAAGAATCATTATGTGTGACGCCGAAGATATGCTTCAAAACCGGAACAGGCGCCGGCACCGCTACTAAGCACGTAGTCAATAAGGCTTCAGCATTGGGCACATCAGTAAGACAAAAGAGTGATATATTCAGTACTTGCTGTGCCAGATATATCCACATATTCTCTTCTTGGGTAATCATAGGAGAGTGTTTCCTCCTTCGTACAAACGACTCTGGCACGGCGGGCATCAAGGTTGTTTTCACTTGCTCCTGATGTGTTTGTTGCATTTCACAAATCCATGTCTTTGGTCTGGTGGGCTTTTCGACACTGGCATAGGGCTGCTTGGGGACAACATTATTCATCACTATCAGTATCCCCTTGATCACTGGCACAGATGTGACCTTTGTCGTTGGTAACAGTAGATTGCTTAATTTGCCCATATGGAGTCCATTTAGTGCCACAGTTACACCAACCAGACCCAGGATCTACAAAGCAAACCCAGAAAAGAGATATCAGTGTTGCCCATCACTCTCTCAGCTAGCATTTGTCTGCGGGTACATATTGCCATTTCATTTCTACCAGGCTCCATAACTAAAACCACTTGATCTTTGCCTGATGCAATGACATCTTCTGGCACTGGTGGACCACTTGGCTTTTCCACCCACACCTTTGCACCCAGTACCATACTGTCTGAAGAGCCAAAACCGCGATCCCCACGGGTAGTTAACACTGTAGGAGGCTCCCCTTTCTTAATCATGGACAACTTAATGGAAATGACTATCAATTGGGCCACTCAATCACCCTTGTGTGTTGATAACAATTGATCCCCACTATTCATTAGGATGACTTTAATCTTGCCTTGGTAATCAGCATCAATTACTCCTCCCAACGCTTGAACTCCCTTCAATGCTAGGCCAGATCTAGGGGCAATCCATCCCATATGCTCTGGGGGAATCTGCACTCCAATTCCTGTTTCAATTACAACTATTCCTCTTGGGTCTAATCTGATTTCTTCATTGGAATGCAAGTCTACCCCTGCTGACTCTGGAGTTGCTCGATAGGGAGCTAAAGAACCTGGAGTAATTTGCCAGTATAATAGTGTTTCTCTGACTGAATTGGGTCGAAACTGTAAATTAGGAGTCATTAATCGCATCAAAGGAGTTTCATGTTCATACACAGGCCTATTGTTTAACACTTGCACTGCATCAAATACACGATCACGCCAGCCTGCCAAACTGCCATCTCCAGATTTGCGCAACTGTTCTTTCAGTAACCCATTAATGCGTTCAATTAGCCCTGCCACAGCTGAATGGTAGGGCACGTGGTAGATCCACTCAATGCTCTTTTCCTGACAAAATTCTTGCATTAATTTGCCTTTGAAATGTGACCCATTGTCACTTTGAATCTGCAAAGGCACTCCATAATGTAATATGATCTGATTTAACAACCTGATGGTGTTCAATTGGGTTGCACGTTTGCACGGCAAAACCATCAAATATCCCAAGTATTTATCCACAATAGTGCATGCATACTGACAACCTCTGCTGTTTGGCATAGGACCGATATAATCAATCTGCCAAATTTGACCTGGTAATTTTCCTCTTCTCAATGTGCCTCGAACAATCTGAGGTACAGGTCTATGTAATTGGTGTTGGCACAGAGGACATCGCAGAATGATTGTTTTCACTATTTCTAATGGAAGACTGATGCCTTGAGCTTGTGCCCACCTGATAGTAGCCTTTTCTCCAAGGTGCCCACATTTCTGATGGGCCCATTTGGCCAAACCCTCCATATCGTCCTCATCTGCAACAGAATTAAACCAACGTTCTAATGAGTCTGTGGCACAATGCGCGTCCACATGATATACAGTGACTTCACTTTGTGATAACATTTCTGCAATATCTTGCCACAGTTCCTTTCCCCACAACTCTTTTGAATGAATCTTCCATCCATTCTTTTGCCAAGTTGGCAACCACACTGCCAATCCATTCGCCACTGGCCATGAATCTGTGTACACATAACATTGACCAGGGGTCTCTTGTTTCAATGCTTAGTAAACTGCGTAAAGTTCTGCGAACTGACTGCTCTTTCCTTTCCCTGTCGTTGTCAACATCTTTTTGGTTTTGGGATTGTATGACACTGCTTTCCAGTACCGCTCAGTTCCCACTTATCGGGCGGAACCATCCGTGAACCAAGCATGCTCTGTTTGTTCCACGGTCAAATCACTGTAAGGTACTCCCCATTTCACGGGAGACTCACATTTTTCAGGCACTTCTGGTGGTATGTAATCTGAGGACGGTATGTTGGCTACTTGCTCATGTAATTTTGCCACTCCACCCTTTCCTGATTTGGCTCTGTCTTGAATATACCATTTCCACTTAATTATGCTGGCTTCTTGAGCATGTCCTATACGATGCGTTTTAGGAGAGCTCAGTACACACTGCATGATTGGTATTTCAGGTCTCATGAATACATCATGACCTAACGTCATCTGCTCAGTATCAACAAGAGCCCAATAACATGCCAGCAATTGCTTCTCAAACAGAGTATATGAGTTACCAGCGTCAGGCAACTTACGACTCCAAAACCCTAATGGCACACGTTTCCTGTCTTGTTTCTGCCACACACTCCAGTTAGCACAATTGTCTTGCACAGACACATTTAATTCCACTTCGCCTTCCTTCAAGGGCCATAAATCAAGCACCTGCTGCACGGTGTCTTTCGCCATCTCAAAGGCTTTCTGCTGCTCTTCCCCCCACTGAAACTCATATTTCTTTCGTGTTACCCTGTAGAGGGGGGCGAATATCTGCCCTAAATGCGGAATGTGCTATCTCCAAAACCCAAACAGTCCTATAAACTGCTGAGCTTGCTTTTTGTTCGTTGGAGTGGTGAATTCAAGTATTTTCTGTCGAGATTTTGGCACCATCTCTCGATGCCCATGATGCCACTGAATCCCTAGAAATATCACTGTTTCAGCTGGACCTTGAATTTTACTCGGATTAATCTCCCACCCTTCCTTTTTCAATCCTTCCATAAGGACATCTAGCTGACTTTGCACGCTGTGCTCATCCTTGCCCTGGATCAAAATATCATCAATGTAATGAGAGATCTGTATGTCAGGTTTACACGGTATCTTATCTAAGTGCTTTGCCACCAGCCGGTGACAAATAGTCGGTCTGTGCATGTACCCCATGGGTAGTCTCGTGAAAATGTACTGACGTCCACCCCACGTAAATGCAAACTGTTCTTGACACTCATCAGCAATTGGCATGGAGAAAAATGCATGAGCTAAATCGATCACTGCATTCAAGTCCCCTCAAACTTTTGGACATTTTCAATCAAGGTAATGGCATCTGGGACTGCGGGCACTAAGGGAGGAGTATGTTTATTCAACTCCCTGTAAGTCACTAATTCCTGCCCAGACGGCTTCATCTTGCCAGTCCGTGATCTCGATTTTACTTTGATCACCCTGTCGCTGTATATCAGGGTGCCTACCTGGGGTTAGGCATTCAGTTTCCAACAGGTTCTTTAATTGTATAGGAGTTATTTGAATAGATTCAGTCACATTAGATTTGTAAAGTATAGGTGGAGGAGGTAGAAGATCTGCGGCTTCCTTGAGCAGAGTTTTACCCTCCTCTTGAGCTTCATCACAATGTTCTAAGGGTGATGTTTGCGGAATTGAGGGGTGTTAGGGAGAATTCTCATCATTTATGGCAAATTTCCCTCACCTAGTGAGTCCATCAGCCGCTTTGCTGGATTTCTGGGGTTTCTTTTTTCCACCTGGTAAGAGTGTGAACCTTTTTCCCACTCTTATTGTGTCTTTGCTGTGTGTATTTTCACTGTTTGTGTGATATTGGGCACTGGAGTTTCACCTACTCCATGTGCACAACTTTTTTTGTGTGTTAAACTGCACCTTCAGTGCAGCGACACAGTGTTGTCTTTGAGACTTCCCACTGACTCCATTTTTCTGGGGCTGAATACTGTCCCCCAGAAACAGATAAAGTTGCCATTAACTTTATATAGTCACTTTAAACTGCAGACCCAGTACACCCCATCTTACATGGAGTATTGGAAAAGGTTAACTCTTATCCCTTTTTGTCTGTACCTCTTGGAGTCTTGTTTCGCTCCCTTAACACTAAGACTTGGCTGGTGGCAGTGGTATCTACCCTAACTTTCCTACCGCGATTATATTATATAAACGTTGTATTGTTCCAGGCTATTATAATAGCCTCGAACATAAACCCGCTTGACCAAATACATTTTATTTTGGTTCCGGCTGGGTTTATTCACCATTTCTTTTTGTTAAAGTCTTTCTTGTTGTTTGCTTTTTGCGCCAAACTAGGTTTGGTTTCATTGTTCGCCGTCCTTTGGCGGGCTTCTGCGAAGAAGCCCTCCTCTGGGCGCCTGGGTGTCTAGGTGGGCTGAATGTGAGGGAGGGTTTATTCACCCTCTGCACAGGGTCTTATCCAGGGAGTCCCTGGATCTGCAAAAACAGTAGGTTTTTCAGTTGTTTCCTGAACTCTTTGTGCTCTTTCAAGAGGTGTTGACAAAATGGGAGTATGTTCCATACATAGCTTTGCTCCTGGTACAGCAAAGGGCAGACCACCCTATTCCTGATATGTGAACTAGGCGGTCAACAGATGCTGATCTGAGGTGTCGGGATGGCATGTGGGGTGTTAAACGGCTGCAAAAAAAGTAAGGTCACCTATGTTGAGCCCTCAAACTAGGCACAACACTCTAGAGAAGGCAAAGTGCCAGAGAGATGTGACCCAGGCCACCTAAGAGAAGCAACAGTCTTGTGGCAGCATTCTCAAAGCCCTTAACTTCAACTTGGGCGTTTTTGTGAAGGCACACATAAGCTGAGTTACCATTTAGTGGCTTGCTAGGAAAAAAGGCGTTCTTCAATTAAACTTTTAGTTGACAAGTGAGGTACCTTAATTGGAGGAAGCAGCTGCTGATTAACCTGATTATTTGTGTTTCTATAGAAAGCTGTAGATCAAACCATACTCTTAAATTGCATACTGCTGTAGCTGGCATAGTGTATGGTATGGGTCGGGGCAGACATTATACCAGCTCTGAGCAACAAAAGTATTGCTGAGAGTGATTTTGAAGGAGGGCCCTGTTATGGCAGATGAGGAATTCCATTTTCTGAGCATTAAATTGAAGGTGATTAGCAGTCATTCATTCTCTCACCCATGCCATACACCCTTTAAAGTTTCTATTGTGGTCAGAGTTTTTGAGATGAAGAATCATCTGTGTATTGTGTGCATGCATACACAAACTCAATCCTGCCTTGCAGATTAAGGGCCCAGTTAATGGAAATATCTGTGTGGAAAATAGGGACTTTGTCCCCAAGCCACGCGTGAAATCCGATTTGTCGCTTCACGGAATCGACTGCCTGGTATTTGTTCGTACTCTGCAGGGACTTCGCGTAGGCTCGGCACATCAATGTGAGATGCTGAGATGCCGACTGCCTTGCACGAGACTCCACGCAGAGCATGGGCGTGGCTTGTACAGAGAGCAGGTTAGGGGGTGGAACTCCCAAAATGAGGAAGAACAATGGAAAATGTGGGTGTTACAAGGAACAGCAGGCAGTACATCACACACCCACTATTGCGTGGAACGATACGTATTCATGGATCTAAGTGGCAACCTCTCAGCAGGGAAATGGCCATGCAAAGCCCTCATACTATCCACCACCGGAAGGCAGACATATGGACACTTTCGCATAGGATTCACTGTGCACAGGTAAGATTGGGAGGGTTATGATATAACTCACGGTGCGCATACTCAGTGTAGCGGGGTGCAGGGACTGTTTACAGGGTTCGCACACAGTTTACCCAAGTTTTACCTGAGTTACGCATGTTGTCGGGGTGCTTGCAACAGTTACGGGGGACCCTACACTGCATAACACTACTAGCTGACACTACACTGATAATATGCGGGATGTTTCTTACAGGAGCTGACACTGCACTGATAATATGCGGGGTGTTTCTTACAGGAGCTGACACTGCACTGATAATATGCGGGATGTTTCTTCCAGGAGCTGACACTGCACTGATAATATGCGGGATGTTTCTTATAGAGACTGGCACTGCACTGATAATATGCGGGGTGTTTCTTACAGAGGCTGACACTGCACTGATAATATGCGGGATGTTTTTTACAGGAGCTGACACTACACTGATAATATGCGGGATGTTTCTTATAGAGACTGGCACTGCACTGATAATATGCGGGGTGTTTCTTACAGAGGCTGACACTGCACTGATAATATGCGGGGTGTTTCTTATAGAGGCTGACACTACACTGATAATATGCGGGATGTTTCTTATAGAGGCTGGCACTGCACTGATAATATGCGGGGTGTTTCTTATAGAGGCTGGCACTGCACTGATAATATGCGGGATGTTTCCTACAGGAACTGATAAAGGAGCTGACACTACACTGATAATAATGGGATGTTTCCTACAGGAACTGATACAGGAGCTGACACTACACTGATAATATGCGGGATGTTTCTTACAGGAGCTGACACTACACTGATAATGTGCGGGATGTTTCCTACAAGAACTGATACAGGAGCTGACACTACACTGATAATATGCGGGATGTTTCCTACAGGAACTGATAAAGGAGCTGACACTACACTGATAATACTGGGATTTTTATTACAGGTACTGACACTACACTGATATGCAGGTTGTTTCTTACAGGAGCTGACACTACACTGATAATATGCGGGATGTTTCTTACAGAGCTGACACTACACTGCTAATATGCAGGATGTTTCTTAGAGGAGATGACACTACACTGATAATGTGCGGGATGTTTCCTACAGGAACTGATACAGGAGCTGACACTACACTGATAATATGCGGTATGTTTCCTACAGGAACTGATACAGAAGCTGACACTACACTGATAATATGCAGGATGTTTCTTACAGGAGCTGACACTACATTGATAATACGTGGGATGTTTCTTACAGGAGCTGACACTACACTGAAAATATGCGGGATGTTTCTTATAGAGGCTGACACTGCACTGATAATATGCGGGGTGTTTCTTATAGAGACTGGCACTGCACTGATAATATGCGGGGTGTTTCTTATAGAGGCTGGCACTGCACTGATAATATGCGGGATGTTTCCTACAGGAACTGATAAAGGAGCTGACACTACACTGATAATACTGGGATGTTTATTACAAGTACTGACACTACACTGATATGCAGGTTGTTTCTTACAGGAGCTGACACTACACTGATAATATGCGGGATGTTTCTTACAGAGCTGACACTACACTGATAATATGCAGGATGTTTCTTACACGAGCTGACACTACACTGATAATATGCAGGATGTTTCCTACAGGAACTGATAGAGGAGCTGACACTACACTGATAATGTGTGGGATATTTCCTACAGGAACTGATACAGGAGCTGACACTACACTGATAATATGCAGGATGTTTCTTTACAGGAGCTGACACTACACTGATAATGTGCGGGATGTTTCCTACAGGAACTGATACAGGAGCTGACACTACACTGATAATATGCGGTATGTTTCCTACAGGAACTGATACAGGAACTGACACTACACTGATAATATGCAGGATGTTTCTTACAGGAGCTGACACTACATTGATAATACGTGGGATGTTTCTTACAGGAGCTGATGCTAAACTGATAATATGCGGGATGTTTCTTATAGAGGCTGACACTACACTGATAATATGCGGGATGTTTCTTATAGAGGCTGACACTACACTGATAATATGCGGATGTTTCTTACAGGAGCTCACACTACACTGATAATATGCAGGATGTGTTTTACAGGAGCTGACACTACACTAATAATATGCAGGATGTTTCTTACAGGAGCTGACACTACACTGATAATGTGCGGGATATTTCCTACAGGAACTGATACAGGAGCTGACACTACACTGATAATATGCGGTATGTTTCCTACAGGAACTGATAATATGCGGGCTGTTTCTTACAGGAGCTGACACTGCACTGATAATATGCAGGATGTTCCTTACTGACACTGCACTGATAATATGCAGGATGTTTCTTCCAGGAGCTGGCACTGCACTGATAATATGCGGGATGTTTCTTATAGAGGCTGGCACCGCACTGATAATATTCAGGATGTTTCTTACAGGAGCTGACACTAAACTGATAATACGTGGGATGTTTCTTACAGGAACTGACACCGCACTGATAATATGCAGGATGTTTCTTATAGAGGCTGGCACTGCACTGATAATATGCGGGATGTTTCTTATAGAGGCTGGCACTGCACTGATAATATGCGGGATGTTTCTTCCAGGAGCTGACACGGTTTATAGTCATAATGTCAAAAAAAAAATGTCGACAAACAAAAATGTCGAAAAAAAAATGTAGAAAACAATAATGTCGACATCCTATACATATAATGTAAAAAGTCATTTTTTAGAAAAAAAAATGTCGACAAAAAAATGTCAATTAGAACTATCAACACCTCACCCAACACCCCCCTGCCACCCCCCCACACTCCCCACCACCCTCTCACCCCTCATACTCAACACATTCTAATTATATATTTATTTATTTATTTTTTCAATAAATAAATAAACAAAAAGAGTATCATTTACTATGGGGGGTCCCCCCCAACCCCCCCTCACCCAACACCCCTCTGCCACCCCCCCACACCCCCCCCACCACCCTCTCACCCCTCATTCTCAACACATAGTAATTATATATTTATTTATTTATTCAATAATTAAATAAATAAAAAGAGTATCATTTACTATGCGGGTGACCCCCCCAACCCCCCTCACCCAACACCCCCTGCCACCCCCCCACACCCCCCACCACCCTCTCATCCCTCATACTCAACACATTTTAGTTATATATATATTTATTTATTTATTTATACAATAAATAGAAAATTTCGAAAAAATATTGAAAAAATGTCGACATTATTGTTTGTCGACATTATTTTTTTGGACATTTATTTTTCGAAATTTTGACTGTCGACATTTTTACTGTCGAAATTATGACTGACCACCAGCTGACACTGCACTGATAATATGCGGGATGTTTCTTGCAGGAGCTGACACTGAACTGATAATACATGGGATGTTTCTTACAGGAGCTTACACTGCACTGATAATATGCAGGATGTTTCCTCCCGGAGCTGACACTGCACTGATAATATGCAGGATGTTTCTTCCAGGAGCTGACACTGCACTGATAATATGCAGGATGTTTCTTATAGAGGCTGGCACTGCACTGCTAATATGCAGGATGTTTCTTCCAGGAGCTGGCACTGCACTGATAATATGCGGGATGTTTCTTATAGAGGCTGGCACTGCACTGATAATATGCAGGATGTTTCCTCCCGGAGCTGACACTGCACTGATAATATGCAGGATGTTTCTTCCAGGAGCTGACACTGCACTGATAATATGCAGGATGTTTCTTATAGAGGCTGGCACTGCACTGCTAATATGCAGGATGTTTCTTCCAGGAGCTGGCACTGCACTGATAATATGCGGGATGTTTCTTATAGAGGCTGGCACTGCACTGATAATATGCAGGATGTTTCTTCCAGGAGCTGGCACTGCACTGATAATATGCGGGATGTTTCTTCCAGGAGCTGGCACTGCACTGATAATATGCGGGATGTTTCTTCCAGGAGCTGGCACTGTACTGATAATATGCAGGATGTTTCTTACAGGAGCTGACACTGCACTGATCATATGCAGGATGTTTCCTACAGGTGCTGACACTACACTGATAATATGCAGGATGTTGTGATGCTGGAAATGCATCGAAGTTACAGAGCCTCCCTGTCCTTGTCCAGTAGTCCTTTTTCATTTGGGTTCTGTATTGTTTTCTGCCCAGAAGTCCATGTGGGACTCCTGGTAGTGCAGCTCTTCCTGTTTTTGGTTTGGTGTACAGACCCATGGGATACCCTTATGGCACCCATGGGTGGGGGTACAACACTGTGCCCCTAGTGTATGTTTTTGGGCACCTGTGTGTGGCCTACAGAGCAGGGTATGGGCTGGTGGCAGCTCCATGCTGAATTTGACAGGTACTCTGAGTATTCTCCATTTTGGGATACCAAGGTCCTGCCATTGGAATCAGTTGATTCCTGAAAGGAAAAAAGATGGCCCCTGTGGCCTCTTACTTTCTATTGCCTGTTACCTTGTTTTGCCAAAGTCCTGGGAAGCCCTGACTCTGTCCCTTCCCCCTAACTGGCTGTTGGGTGGAAGTTCCTTATATGGAGCCTCATTACAAGTGAGGCGGTAAGGGGTTAACGGCGTCAGTAAAGGTGCCAGCGCCGTTAACCGTGTACCGCCTCATTACGAGGTTCCCTCGCAGGAGCCGCTCTGGACATCTGGTCAGACCAGACGTCCTTTGCGGGTCCCGCAAGGGGACCAGCATGCTAACAATGGGCCCGTCATTAATGGGCCTGTTGTTAGCATGCTCCCCATTCCTATTGAGCCCTATGGGGGCTCAAATGCAAATGGGGATGGTCCGGGTCCGGGTTCCCTGAATGGGGAAATACCGGGCCCTCCAATGTCGGAATGGCCCGGTATTTCCCCATTCAGGGACCACGGACCCGGATCCAAGTTTGGAGGCTCATGGTGTTGTTATGAAGTCCAGGCCAGACTGGCTGGAGCCTTCCCAGTGACTGTATGTTGTGGGTACACCCTGTGGGTGGGACCTGGGTGAATGGAGTGTGTGACCAATATGCACTTCTTGTTGTGGATGTCTGGATTCTGGTATAGGAGACAAAGGGCCTCATTCCGAGGTGGGCGGTAAGGGGTTAACTGCGCCGATAATGGTGCCGGTGCCGTTAACCCCTTACCGCCCTATTACGAGTCTGCTCGCGGGACCCACAAAGGGCGCCTGGTAAAACCAGGTGCCCTTAGCGGGTCCTGCTAGCAGACCAAGGAGCTCCCTCCCTATTCCCATTGATTCCTATGGGGGCTCAATGGGAATGAGGATGTACCGGGTCCGGGTTCCTCGAATGAGGAATTACCAGGTCCTTCAGTACCAGGTTGGAATGGCCCGGTAAGTCCTCATTTCAGGAACCCGCACCTGGTATGGGGTAAGGAGGTAACAATGCCGCAACCATACTTCTAACCTCGGAATGAGACCCAAAGACTGAGACAGCCCTGCCCAAAACTGGCATGAATGCAGTGTGTAGTGTTGAATGGCTGGGTACTTGTCCCAATCCACATTCCTTGTTGTGAGTGTCTGAGACGGAGGAGTATGGCCTGAATGCACTGTATGCCTGATTGGCTGACTGACTGCATGAATGCCCTTCTGTATGATTGGCTGCTGAGTGTGACCCAGTAGTGTGGATGAGAGACAGAATAGTATAACTGGGGACCTCTCACCACTGGAAATTGTTCAGAAGCTGAGTTGACACTTGAAGAGTAACTGGAACTGCTTATCCTTGATGCCCAGCTGGAACAAGAAGAACTGCTGCTGCATTTGCTTCGACCCGATCTGAAAGCTGTCGAGTTTGTCGAGGACTGATCCGAGAGAGGATCTGGTTAGGCGCCCTCTTCCTGTTTTCTGAGGCACCATCGAGCACCGCTAACCTTCGCCGAGGAGAACGGAGTGAAGCACCCAGACATCGATGCCGTCGAAGTCCACTGCTGTCAACCAGGGTGTTAGGGAGAATTTTCATTTCATGGCTAATTTCCCATACCTAGCGAGTCCCTCAGCAGCTTTGCTGGATCTCTTGAGTTATTTCTTTCCACTTGGTAAGAGTGTGAGCCTTTTTCCCCACTCTTAATTGTGTTTTGCTATGTGTTTTTATCTGTTTTTGTGATTGTGGACTCTGGAGTACACCACTTCAGTTGCCCCCTTATTTTGTGTGTCCCACAGCACCGACTGTGCAGTGACACAGGGTTGTCGTTCAGACTTCCCACTGACTCCATTTCTGAGGCTGACTACTGTCCCCTAGAAAAGGGTAAAGTTACCATTAACTTTACTTAGTCAATTTTAACCACAGATCCAGTACACACCATTTTACATGGAGTGCTGGAAGGGTTAACTCTTAACTCTTTTTATCTGTACCTCCTAGAGCATTGTTTCGCTCTTTTAACATGTAGACATGGCTGGTGGCAGTGGTATTTACCCTAAATTTCTACTGCGGTTATCGTATATAACCGTGGTAACATTGTAGGCTATTGTGTTAGCCTAGAACTTAAAACCACTCGACCCAATACTTTTTCTTTTGGCTCTGGTGCGGTTTATTCGCCATTTCTTTTTGTTAAAATCCTTCTTGTGTTTTACTTTGCGCGGCAAACCAGGTTTGCCATCTTTGTTCACTCTCTTTTGGCGAGCTTCTGCCAAGAAGCCCTCCTCAAGGCACCTGGGTGTCTAGGTGGGCTGAATGTGAGGGAGGCGTGTAGTCACCCCCTGCACAGGGTATCCTAGGAAACCCAAGTCACACTTTTTCATAATTGGCTGAGGTGGTTGTCCGGGCTGGACAACCTCCCTGCTATGTGATTGACTGCTAGGCTGTGTGAATGGGGGACTTTCGCATAAAAGGCAGGTCTCTTGGGCTGGAAGTCAGCGAGTCGCCACTGGAACTACAAGGAACCAAAGAGAAGCGGAGAAGAGGGCGACTGCGGCAACTATCCTGAAGCCCTGCTGCAGTCCAGAGCTATCTACCCTTCAACGACTAAGAGGAGATCCAGTCTGGAGTCTTCTTCCCTTGAGCTTGGTGGGGATAATCAGCTTGTCTTCTTCAGCCAGAGGTACACTTTGTGGTCGAAATCGCTGCACACTGCTGTAGTGGTCCGGATAGCCACCTGAAGAGCCTCTCCTGTTTTTAAGGAGCGCACCTTTTATTCATTGTCGCTGCTGCTGGCCTCATCCCTGTGTGGTGTAGACCCCTTTCATCGTCCTTCTTCGTGCCGAAGCCAGGAATCGTGGGTCTATGGGAAACTACCAGGAACAACTGCCGTGGAACCAGCTTCTTCTTTGAAAAAGTACTGTGTCCTGCTTGAGGAATTTTGGATGAAATCCCTATTTCTCGCTTATAAGGCTTGCCCTTATTTTTCCCTCCTTCTTATAACTTTTGCTTCTGACAATTTGACAATATCTAAAGTACTCTTGGCAACTTTGAATCCCGAACTATCCGACGTCTGATCCTCGACACAGGAATCCGGTTCCAATTGACACTGGCTCCGTCCTCTTGACTCTTGTATTTCTGTCTATGAGTGTTCTTCGATTCTGTCTGCCTATCTAACATATTGCCTATGATTTTTGCCCCCAACTCTCTCTGGGTATCTCAGGTGTTAAGCGTGTTTTTGCCCTGGTAGCATTTCTTGCTGCAGATATGCATTTATTTAGTAGACCGAACTGTCAAAAAGTAATCGCAATCGTATTCAGGGTAACGTGTATTGTTTCGTAACACTGGTTCTCTCAAACACAGGGTACTTACCTTGATTTATACCGTACAAAGTGAATTGGTCAGGTGTAGTGTATTTAACGTGTGGTTCTAAATTGTAATAGAAGTGTTGTGTTAATAAAAAATGGTTTAAAAATAACTGTACTTATATTTTTTACCTGAAACTTTGAGTCAGTGTTTGCTTGAGCCACAGTAATTGGGTCCCTTTGTGTAATCTCTGCTACTGCTCATATACTCTTGAGATAAGCCTGGCTGCTCCGCTACTGCTACCACTATAACCTAGTAGTACAGGCTTGTACCAAAGGTAAAACTTGTATTGCCACCTGTAGTCTTAATTGTGTGTAGTGGTCCCTAAGGGCACTGCATAGGATTCTGCCTAACACAGGGTTCGGAGTATTGCTGTAACCGCTGGAGGCCCGTCAAAGCCATGTTGCCCAGAAGAGGGGACCGATTGACGCTGTGCCGCCGATGACCGGAGCCGTCCGCTCCTTTGCCTAAGACTGTTGAATCGAAGGACTCCCTTGTCTGCAGCGTCGACCAATTTATCCCGCCTGAGAAAGTCGAAGACGCTGACGTTCCGAGAAGAATCCGCCGGTGGGTTTCCCGCTACCCAAAGACCACAAAGACTTTGAAGACTCGACGCTCTTGTAGGACCACAGTTCTTCAGAAACTCTTTGCAGTCCTAAACTATCAATCGCCGAGGTGCCCCACACACCTCATCCTCGCAGGACGTCGCCGACAAGCACCACCTGGATCGACGCCGTGGTCTCGGCACCCTCGAACTTTTCATTGATGCTGTCAACGCCAAGTTCACCTTCTTCGACGCCTCTCGACGATCCGTAGCTCCTGCTTTTAAGGGAGTCTCTCAAGAAGGATCCATCAACAGCTCTTCGAAGAACTCTGCTATTCCAGGTACATTGGGGTGGTAGAAACATTATAGAAGGAAATAAGACTTATAGAACAATATGTGGACTGGGCTTGTGATACATCTTTACTTTACAAGTTGCCCAGGTGTGGGGATCTCCACACAGAACTGTGTTTAACGGTAGAGGCCAGTATTCTGCCAATTGTTCTAATCAACTGCTTTCCTCCTATGTTTATTGTTGGTTACCTTTATTAGTTGATTTGTGTGACATTTAACCAGAGTACAGTTGATGCACTTTAATAGAATCTAATAATAATTGGTACCACTTAGAACTGTATATATTTGCCATTGCAGGTTTTCTGAGCACAAAGTGAGTTATTGTGATTGTGTACATAACCGTGAACTTAATTATATAAAGATTGTGTTTTAACTAATACAGTGTGTGGACATTCCTTTGTGGGGGCTTGGGGACTACACTGTACTTAAGAACCAACCTGCATCACTTCCTGAGAAGCTAGGCCTTGACTGCTCGACCAGCGCTACCCTATAGAGAATCTTGGCTGGGGTCCTCTTTGCCTCTCCTCGGCCATATTGTTACTCACTGGACAGAGAGTACCCAAAGACCGGATGCCTGGATTATTCAGATAGTTGCTTGAAGAGCCTGGGTATAGCATCCAACCAAGCCTCCTCTCTGTGAGGGGAAAAAAGACCTTTTCTGTGATAGGACCCTCTGTAGTACTTTGTAACCACCAGAGAGACCGATCACATAAAAGAGCGGAAAGAACTGCACTGCCACAGACCCAGCTGAAAACAAAGGAATAGTGATGAGCGACCAAGAATAATGAGAACTACTTCCCTTATTCAATAACTGACTAGTGTTACCTTTATGCCTTTCCCCCCTATCCTGATGGAACACGAACTGGATAACAGCCACGCCCTAGGAATAGAGAAGACCATCAGACACTATACCCCTTAAGGATAATGAGGATTTGAAAGATGGTATGATTTTCTTACCACTGCTGGAGAATATGGATAATTGAATATCCAAAGAAAAACAATGAAAGTATAAAATAAAAAATGGGGAAGGTTAGTAAGGTAACTTTTGCCTAGGCGACACGAGGAGCGCCCTAGAGACGGGATGGTGCACTTTCAGCAGAGCATCCCAGTGTGTACTGAAATGTAGGCAGACCAGATAACAGAGTATAATCCCAAGTTAGGACACAGGAGGTAATGTGGACGGCAAGGATTAGGTAACAAATCCACAGAGTCACAGCAGAAGGGAGCTGTTCCAGCTTACAATGGGAACGAGGTAATGACAGTCTAACTTACCACTTTATGACTAAATCAGTTCCAAGGACTCTAGCGGCTGTTGATCAGAATCCAGAGAAGAGCGTAGGCATTTTGCAGGGTTTGGTACACAAGAAGCAAATTAGTTTTTTGAATCAGAAATCAAAGGCAGTCCGTGAACGTTTTGCAGGGTTTGGTACACAAGAAGCAAATGAGTTTTTGAGTGGGATACCAAAGGCAGTCCGTGAACGTTTTGCAGGGTTTGGTACACAGGAAACAAATGAGTTTTAGAATCGGAAACCAAAGGCAGTCCGTGAACGTTTTGCAGGGTTTGGTACACGAGAAATAGGATGTACAAAAAGTGTTGACACAGAGGTCAGGAAAGCGCCGGTTAGCAAACTGCAAACAGAAGCAGCGTTCTGTAAAATGCCATTCACTAAATCAGGGAGGAGGCGTGACCAGCCAAAAACAAGGCTCTCATGTCAGCATACTCAAGACTAGGTGCTAAGAATCCTGGGAGATGTAGTCTGTAAAGGGGAACAATGTATCTTTCTCCAGGGTAGCCGCCAGCGATTCAAGAACATAGCCGCAACATTCCTTATGCCGCAGTGAAGTGCTAAGCTTCGCCTGAAAGACCTGATATTAGGTCTATCCATATTGTGTGATTACATGGACATGGAAGACCCCCTGAGAGGGTGCCGTAGTGTAACACATATAGAGAGCAGAAGTACAGACACCCCCCTTCAGTCTTTACACTGGTGGCAGCCGTGGGATGCTTATGGTTTTAAGAATCAGTGTATAACCGTGCCACTTAGAAAATATCTGCACTTTGTTAAATTAAGGTTTAGTTGTGTACAAGATAACTGCATTACAAGCAATGGAGTCTATTGCAAATGGTAAATTGACTAGGATGAGCTTAGAGGCTCTCCAGAGTGCTTGTGAATCCAGGGAGTTAGACTTTGTGAATAAGTCTAGGGCTGAGCTGATAGCTGCCCTGCTGGACTACCAGATCGATTGTGAAGCTCTTGAAGGGGGGGATGCAACCAATGAGGACTCTGCCCCTGGGGTTGTTGCTGAAACTGTCTCTGGGAAGGCCACCATTCCTGCTGCCTCTGTTCCAAACCCCAGCAATTCCTTGGAGCTTGAGTTATTAAGGATGAAATTGGCCTTTGAATACCGCAAGTTGGAAATAGATGCTGGGCGTAAGAAGGAGTTGGCTCAACAAGTGGAGCTCAAGAATAGGGATCTTGAACTCAAAAATAAGGGCCTTGAACTCAAGAACAAGGAAACTGAATGTTAGAGAATCCAGCTGGAGTGGAGACTTCAGCTAAACCCAGTGAGAGTGTCAGGTCCCCAGCCACCAAGTTTATGAAAGATTTGGTTGGTGTGTTTGTGGAGGGTTTAGATATCCTCCAATGAATTTAAGCGGTTGAAATGGCTTGTGCAATTCATGATGTTGATAAGAGAGATTGGGCTAAGTGTTTGCTAAGCAGAGTGCCTCATACTGGATATGACTGTATTCTGAAACTGAGTGTGGAATAAGGGGGTCAGAATGAATGCATGACGTCTGCTTTGATTGCCAAGTTTGGCAAGACACCTACCCAATACTTTAAAGGGTTCAGGGAATTTAAGAAAAGAGAGAATGTGTCTTCAGTTGACTGGGTGAGTGCTGCGCACATTAAAATGTTGGGGTGGATTGATGGTTACAAAGTGAAAACGTTGGTTGAATTGTCTCACCTTTTGTTTTTTGAGCATTTTTCCGAAGCCTGTTCACCAGAGGTGCATCAGTAGGTTGCTGACCAGAACATTTTGGACCCCTTTAAGCTGGCTAGGTTGGCTGACAAGTGGGTCCCCCACCGGGTGTCCCCTAAGGACTCCATTGGGAAGGATAAGGAAAAGAAAAGGGGACCGCTTAGAAAGCTGAGGAGTTCCAGCAGCAATCACAGTCGAGTAAACCTTAACCCTCCTCTCCTAAGACCCAAATATCTAGTGGTGATAAGTCATCTGGGGGTGGGAATAAGAGTAGTGGTCCACCTGCTGCAAAGCAGGCTCCCATTGTTCCAGTACTGTACCCCGCATTCCTGGCACCTATTGGGAATGTGGGGCTCTGGATCACAAGAAGGGTGACTCCAAGTGTAAAGGTAAGGCACTTGGAGTACAGGCTCTCAGCCTGAGCTACACTTACCCCATGTCTGAGGTAGAGGCCACTGTCCTCCCATCCTCTACAGGGATCACATTTGATGCTCCTGTAGAAATTTCCTTAGTGTCCCTTGGAGCCTGGGACCAGTACGCAGAAGTACTGGCGACTATACCACAGAACACCCGTAGATCTTTGAGAAGTGTTCACTTGAATGGCCAGCCTTCTACTGGCTTGAGAGACACTGGGGCAAGCATGACAGTGGTGGACAGGACACAGCTCAGGCCAGAGGACTATGTAGGTGCTCCTCTGAGAACCACCAGGTTAGCTGGTGGGCCTCCCAAATTATTGCCTGTAGCCTTAGTCACACTCATGATTGGAGACAAGACAGCAAAGCTTCTTATCCTGGTTCAGGACAATGTCCCTGCTAACATTCTGCTAGGAAATGATCTAGTAGAGTTGGGGTTGATCTCGGATGGTCTTCCCATGACTGCTGCTGCGGTCACTAGGTCACAGGTGACACCGGGTCTGGCTGTGAGTCAGCTACCTGAGCCAAAGGCAAGAAGAAGGAAGAACAAGAAGTCCACCTCTGCAAGGGGGGCTCCTTATCTTCCTGTTGTTCCTACAGCACCCCTTGACATCCATGCTCCGGATGGGTTGGATCCAGTGGAAAACCCAAACTCAACTCCTGAGGGAGAAGAGACAGAAGACTCTATTGTGGGAGAGGTTGTCAACCCGGAAGAACACCCCAACCTTCAATGCCTGTTGGCTCAAGGGGGACCCTCCCGGGCAGACTTCTGTAAGGGACAGAGAGAGTGCCACTCTCTCGAGGGTCTGAGGAAACAGGCCCTGTTCCAGGCACAAGCAGAAGTGCCTACGACATTCCGGATCTATTGGGAGGGTGAGCTCCTTGTTAGTGAGCCCACTAAACCTGAACCTCGTGCCCTCAAAAGGTTGGTGGTACCCCAGGTTTACAGGCCCTTCCTACTGCAGTTGGCACATGAGGTGCCCTTAGGTACCAAGAGGACTAAGCAGAGGCTCTGTGCCCATTTCTACTGGCCTCGGATGGGAGTAGAAGTGGAGTCCCAATGCAGGACCTGCCCAACTTGTCAGTTGTCTGGCAAGACTGGAGGCAGTGTCATAGACCCACTGCAACCATTGTCAGTGGTTGGCACACCATTTGAGAGGGTGGGCATAAACATTGTCGGTCCCCTTGACCCTCCCACTTCAGGTGGACATCGGTTCATCTGGTCTTGGTTGATCATGCCACCAGGTACCCTGAGGCTATACCCCTTTGGACTGTTACTGCCAAGGTGGTTGCCAGGGCTCTCCTGGGCATTTTCACCCATGTTGGATTTCCTAAGGAGGTTGTCTCTGACAGATGATCCAACTTCATGTCTAGTTACATGAAAACATGTGGAAAGAGTGCAGAGCAACCTACAGGTTCTCCACCTCTTACCATCACCAGACCAATGGTCTGGTTGAGAGGTTTAATAAAACTCTCAAGGGCATGCTAGGTACTTTGGAAGAGCCCCTAAGGAGGAAATGGGATCTCCTCCTGCCATGCCTGCTGCTTGCTTACAGAGAGGTACCTCAAGAGGGCGTTGGTTTCAACCCCTTGAGTTACTCTTTGGACATCTCGTGAGGGGGCCCCTTGCCTTGATCAGAGAAGGTTTGGAGGCCACCCCTCCAGGTCCCGCCAAGCAAGTGGGGGACTATGTGTTAGGCCTCAGACAGAGCATGACACAGATGATGGGTCTGGCGAAAGCGAATCTCAAGGCCAGCCAGGAACTGAACAAATACTGGCATGACCTTAATCCTCGCAAGTGGATTGGACTCCGGGACAGGAAATCCTTGTGATGGAGCCTACCAAGCCTAGAGCTTTGGCAGACAAGTGTTCACTGGACCCTTAAGGATCATATCCAAGAAGGGTGAAGTCAATTATCTGGTTGACATGGGTGTCCCTGGGGAGCCCCTCAGGTATTCCATGTTAACGGGCTCAAGACTTTCCACAGTCGAGCAGAAGTGTCATGTCTCTTGCTAGCTTCAGAGCAAGAAGAGGATGAGAGTGAGCCCCTTCCTGGTTTGCTGCATAGCAACCATCAGGATGGCTCAGTGGAGTGAGCACATCTCTCTCCCGATCTGATGAAAGAGCAGCAGAAGGCCTGCAGGGCTTTTCTCCGGCAGTATGCCTTTCTGTTCTCACTGATACCAGGCCTTACACCTTGGTGTAGGCACGAAATTGACACTGGTGACAGTGTGCCAGTCAAAAGCAGGTGCTACTGTATGTCAGATACAGTTAAGAACCACATCCAGGCTGAGGTTGCCAAGATGTTGGATCTGGGTGTTATTGAACCCTCAACCAGTCCCTGGTCCAGTCCCGTGGTCCTTGTCCCCAAGGCAAGTTCCCAGGCAGGTACCAAGGATTGGAGGTTCTGTGTGGACTACCGAGGAGTCAATGCCATCACCAAACCTGACGCGCACCCATTGCCAGGGCTGATGAGCTTGTGGACACCATAGGTGCTGCCAAATTTGTGTGCACCTTTGACCTTACCTCAGGCTATTGGTAAATAGCTCTGACGAACGATCCCAAGGAAAGACGGCGTTCTCAACACCTGAGGGACTCTATCAGTTTAAGGTCATGCCTTCTGGGTTGAAGAATGCCCCTGCCACCTTCCAGAGATTGGTCAATCATGCGCTCAGTGGGATGGAGGCCTTCTGTGTGGCCTACTTAGACGCCATTGCCTTCTACAGTTCCACCTGGGAAGAGCATTTGACACATCTGGATAAGGTGCTGCAGGCCTTGAAAAGGGCTGACCTCACTATCAAGGCCACCAAGTGCCAGATAACTCAGGGGAAAGTCACGTATCTTGGTCATGAGGCAGGAGGGGGTCAAATCCAACCTCTCCCCAGTAAAGTACAGGATGTACATGACTGGGAGATTCCCACCACTCAAACCCAGGTGAGAGCCTTTTTGGGCCTCACTGGGTATTATTGCAATTTCTGATTGGCTGACTGACTGCATGAATGCCCTTCTGTATGATTGGCTGCTGAGTTTGACCCAGCAGTGTGGATGAGAGACAGAATAGTATAACTGGGGACCTCTCACCACTGGAAATTGTTCAGAAGCTGAGTTGACACTTGAAGAGTAACTGGAACTGCTTATCCTCGACCCCCAGCTGGAAGTCGAAGAACTGCTGCTGCATTTGCTTTGACCCGATCTGAAAGCTGTCAAGTTCGTCGAGGACTGATCCGAGAGAGGACCTGGTTAGGCGCCCTCTTCCCTTGCTCCAAGGGACCATCGAGCACCGCTAACCTTCGCCGAAGCTCCCTGGAAGTCAGACCCTCGGAAGGCTGGCGACCGGAGATGGGGACCGCCGAGGAGAATGAAGTGAAGCACCCGGACATCGACGCCGTCAAAGTCTATTGCTGTCGACCAGGGTTCAGAGTATCTCCATAACAGCTGGAGGCACGTCGATGCAGTGATGCCTAGAAGAGGGGAACGCTTGACGCCGTGCTACCGACGACCGAAGCCTCTCTGCCTAAAACTGTTGAATCAAAGGACTCCCTTTTCCACACCGTTGACCGCTTTATCCCACCGGAGAAAGTCGAGGATGCCGACGCACCGAGGAGAATCCGCCGGTTGGTTTCCTGCCACCCAAAGACCACAAAGACTTCGACGACTTGACGCCCTTGTTGGGTCACAGTTCTTCAGACACTCTTTGCGGTCCTGAACTATCAATCGTCGAGGTGCCGAGTTGCCTGCACACCTCATCCTCGCAGGACGTCGCCGACAAGCACCGCCTGGATCGACGCCGTGGTCTCGTCACCCTCGAACTTTTCATCAACGCCATCGACACCAAGTTCACCTTCTTTGACGCCTCTCGACGATCCGTGGCTCCTCTTTAAAGGGAGTCACCAAGAAGGATGCATCGACGCCTCTTCGAAGAACTCTGCTATTCCAGGTACATTGGGGTGGAAGAAACATTATAGAAGGAAATAAGAATTATAGAACAATATATGGACTGGGCTTGTGATACATTTTTACTTTACAGGTTGCCCAGGTGTGGGGATCTCCACACAGAACTGTGTTTAACGGTAGAGGCCAGTATTCTGCCAATTGTTCTAATCAACTGCTTTCCTCCTATTTCTATTGTTGGTTACCTTTATTAATTGATTTGTGTGACATTTAACCAGAGTACAGTTGATGCACTTTAATGGAATCTAATGATAATTGTGGTACCACTTAGAACTGTATATATTTCTCCTTCTCTCCTCATATATCTGACGTCTCTAAGAAGTCACACTACCAGCTGCACCTCCTCAGAGGTATTCTTCCCTTCCTCTCCTTCCCCCAGAAGCTCACTGTCTCCCGAGCCCTGGTTCTCTCAAGGCTGGACTACTGCAACAGCCTCTATCTTAATCTGCCTGCCTCCACTCTCCGCCCTCTGCAACTTATCCAGAACAGAACTGCGAGACTTGTCCTTGGCCTCAAGCCCAGGGACCGTATCTCTCCAGGACTGAAATCTCTTCACTGGCTCCCAGTGGCTGCGAGGATTAAGTTCAAAACCCTCTGCATTGTCCACAAGGCCTTCTGGGGCCTGGGGCCTAAATACCTTCAACTCTCTCTTCCTAAATATCTTCCTTCACGAGCCCTTCGCTCATCCGTCTCCAACTCCCTCATGGTCAGCCGCTTCTCTAAGCAACGAGCTGGGGGTAGATCTCTCTCCGCAGCAGGGGCCTTCCTGCCTCCCTGAAACTTGAGGAGAACCATCTCCGGTTCCGGAAGCACCTCAAAACCTTCCTCTTCGCTTCTGCCTTCTCTCTCCCTCTCCCCTGCTAAACCTGCTTAACTCCCCACTGAATTCTGCACTAAACCTGCATCTGGGCCACTCTCAGCGACCTCGGTCCAGGACCCAGCCACTCTCCACTTGCACTGCCTCCCTGGCTCCCCCTGCACTGTGGGACTGTCACTGTACCCCTACAGCCCCCTTCCCTGCACTTCCCAGCACTTGCTCTGCACTTACCTCGCACTTGCCACCAGCTGGCCCTTTTTATATATTATTTATTATTTATTATTTTATTACACTACTTACCTTGTACTGCACTTCCCCCCCACCTCCTCCCCCTGCACTTTCTCCTTTTCCCCCTACCTCTGCACTTGCGCGATCTGACTGACACTTGGCCTAGTAGGATCGTTTGTCTGTCTTCCCCTTGTTTCCCCTCCCTCCCTGCCTCGTCGCGCCTTGAAACACTTGTGTATAGGCGCGTTACAAATACCATATCATATCATATCATATCATTTGCCATTGCAGGTTTTCTGAGAACAAAGTTATTATTGTGATTGTGTACATAACCTTGAACTTAATTATATAAAGACTATGGGCCTCATTAGGAGATGAGCCGAATGGGTTTAACGGCGCCGCTAGTGACCATTCCGCCCTATTAAGAGGTTCCCTTGCGGGACCCGCTCTGAACGTCTGGTCAGACCAGACGTCCTCTGCGGGTCCCGCAAGGGGACCAGGGAGCAAATACAGGCCTGTTAATCCAGGGAGCTAATAACGGGCTCATTATTAACAGGCCCGTTATTAGCTCCCTCCCCATTCCCATTGAGCCCTATGGGGGCTCAAATGGGAATGGGGATGGGTTTTTTGAATGAGGAGACTGGCGGTAAGGGGTTAATGGCACCGGTAAGGATGCCGGTGCCGTTGCATTCCGAGGCCAGCTGGTTTTACCAGCCGCACTTAGCGGGATCCGCTAAGGCATAGCTCTCAACCATTTCTAGTGCAAAGGCGGGTGAAATCACCCGATTTTGTTTTTGGCGGGTGAGACGCCCATTGGAATGAATGGGCGTGCAGGAGGGTTGGCGGGTGAGTCAGCCCTTTACAAGGCGGGTGACACCCGCCAAAAGCGTGTGAGTTGAGAGCTATGGCTAAGGGACCAGGGAGCTAATAACTGGCCCACTATTTGTGGCCCATTATTAGCTCCTTCCCCATTCCCATTGAGCCCTATGGGGGCTCGAATGGGAATGGGGAATGGTTTTCAGAATGGGGACTTACTGAGTCCTCCAAGGTTGGAATGATCAGGTACAGACTACCTGACCAGGACATGGGTTTGGAGGCAGCCATGGTACTATTAGCACCATGGCTGCCTCCAAACTCGTAATGAGGCCCAGTGTGTGGGGGCTTGGGACTATACTGTACTAAAGAACCAGCCTGCATCACTTCCTGATGAGCTAGTCCTTGATTGCTCGACCAGCGCTAACCTATAGAGAATCTTAGCTGAGGTCCTCTGTGCCTCTCCTCTACCATGCAGAGAGAGAGAGCAGAAGTACAGACACCCCCCTCCAGTCTTTATAGATGTTTCTTACAGGAGCTGACACTGCACTGATAATATGCTGGATGTTTCCTACAGAAGCTGACACTGCACTGATAATATGCAGGTTGTTTCTTACAGGAGCTGACACTGCACTGATAATATGCTGGATGTTTCCTACAGGAGCTGACACTGCACTGATATGCAGGCTGTTTCTTACAGGAGCTGACACTTCACTGATAATATGCGGGATGTTTATTACATAGCTCTCAACTCACACGCTTTTGGCGGGTGTCACCCGCCTTGTAAACAGCTGACTCACCCGCCAAGCCTCCAGCACGCCCATTCGTTTCAATGGGCCTCTCACCCGCCAAAATTAAAATCGGGTGTTTTCACCCGCCTTTGTGACACAAATGGTTGAGAGCTTTGTTATTACAGGTGCTGACACTACACTGATATGCAGGTTGTTTCTTACAGGAGCTGACACTACACTGATAATATGTGGGATGTTTCCTACAGGAGCTGACACTACACTGATATGCAGGCTGTTTCTTACAGGAGCTGACACTACACTGATAATATGCGGGCTATTTCTTACAGGAGCTGACACTACACTGATAATATGCAGGAGGTTTCTTACAGGAGCTGACACTACACTGCCATACTTGCCAACCCTACTGATTTAGGCAGTAGGCTACTGCTTTTTAAGCAGTTCTACCGCCTACAGATTTGGGTGACAGATCCTACTGCTTTTTACAGTGGCAGGTAGTTTATGTGACTCTAAGGCAGTTCATCTGTGCGGTGGGTGGTTAAGTGATACATATGAGCGATGGGCTCAGATCAATCCACTGACCTGACAGCTACATGACTCTGCCCTGCACCACTGTCCGGAAAAACCTTAGGTGAGCCACCAGTGAAGGCAAGTGGCATCGCGTACCACCATCTCACAGCATCTGCCTACCAGACTGAGGGGGGCATCAGTCTCCATGTTGTTCGGTGTTCAATCTGCACTGCAGGAATAAATATGTACTGCCTGAGCTTCTGCTACAGAGCAGTGGCAAACGTTGCCTACTAGCTCTCTGTAATTATTTTCTGTGAAGTTAGATAATTTAATTTGGTGTTAATTTACCATTCACAGTTATACATTTTAAACATTTGAGCATCATTTCATGTTGTGCTGCTTCATGTGTCGTGCATTTTAAAATACTCCAGTGGTGAAAACAATGTATGTTTTGTAATTTCCTGTGATTTCATTGTTAAGTATTATTTTTGAAAACTTGAAAAATCCTACATCTTTTTGGTCACAGAATGTTCGCAAGTATACACTGATAATATTGAGGTTTCTTCTAGGAGCTGATACTGCACTGATAATATGCAGGATGTTTCTTACAGGAGCTGACACTGCACTGATGACGTGCAGGATGTTCCCTACAGGAGCTGACACTACACTGATAATATGTGGGATGTTTCTTATAGAGGTTGACACTACACTGATAATATGCGGGATGTTTCTTATAGAGGCTGGCACTGCACTGATAATATGCAGGATGTTTCTTCCAGGAGTTGACACTGCACTGATAATATGCGGGCTGTTTCTTACAGGAGCTGACACTGCACTGATAATATGCGGGATGTTTCTTACAGGAGCTGACACTGCACTGATAATATGCAGGATGTTTCTTCCAGGAGCTGACACTGCACTGATAATATGCGGGCTGTTTCTTACAGGAGCTGACACTGCACTGATAATATGCGGGCTGTTTCTTACAGGAGCTGACACTGCACTGATAATGTGCGGGATGTTTCTTATAGGAGCTGACACTGCACTGATAATATGCAGGATGTTTCTTCCAGGAGCTGACACTTCACTGATAATGTGCGGGATGTTTCTTATAGGAGCTGGCACTGCACTGATAATATGCAGGAGCTGACACTGCACTGATAATATGCGGGATGTTTCTTCCAGGAGCTGACACTGCACTGATAACGTGCAGGATGTTTCTTCCAGGAGCTGACACTGCACTGATAACATGCGGGATGTTTCTTCCAGGAGCTGACACTGCACTGATAACGTGCGGGATGTTTCTTCCAGGAGCTGACACTGCACTGATAACATGCGGGCTGTTTCTTACAGGAGCTGACACTGCACTGATAATATGCGGGATGTTTCTTCCAGGAGCTGACACTGCACTGATAACGTGCGGGATGTTGCTTCCAGGAGCTGACACTGCACTGATAATATGCAGGGTGTGTCTTCATTCTGGAATGAGGAGGCTGTGAAAGAGCGTTACTCCCCATTTCCTGCCCCGTGTTTGCAGGATCGGGTATTCCCCAATCCTGGAGGCCGGCCACTAGGGGGTTATTCCCCATGTCCGGTTCCTTCTCCATGTCGCGGTCCTGAAGCTTCTTCTTCTGTCCGGGCTGCAGGAAGCTGAGGCCCGGTGAGGTCTGCACAGCGCCCCGCTGCGGTAGGTGTCATCGGATGCGTGGCTCTGCGCAGCCCCAGAGGGCAATGCATCGCAGCAGCCCGTGCACATGGTGCACGTGAGCAGGTGGCATGTGTGTGGCTGCTGTGTGGGGCTCACTGAACGTGTCACCACTGCTGATATCGATGGACGTGTACACCACCATCAGGCCCCCGGGGGATCTGAGCCCTGCACCCTGGGGATCTGAGCCCTGCACCCCAGGGGGATCTGAGCCCTGCACCCGGGGGATCTGAGCCCTGCACTCTGGGGGATCTGACTCCTGCATCCAGGGGGATCTGAGCCCTGCAACCGGGGGATCTGAGCCCTGCATCCAGGGGGATCTGAGCCCTCCACCCCAGGAGGATCTGAGCCCTGCACCCCTGAAGATCTGAACCCTGCACCCTGGGGATCTGACTCCTGCATCCAGGGGGATCTGAGCCCTCCACCCCAGGAGGATCTGAGCCCTGCACCCCTGAAGATCTGAACCCTGCACCCGGGGGATCTGACTCCTGCATCCAGGGGGATCTGAGCCCTGCACCCGGGGGATCTGAGCCCTGCACCCCGGGGGATCAGAGCCCTGCACCCTGGGGATCTGAGCCCTGCACCCGGGGGATCTGAGCCCTGCACCCTGGGGATCTGACTCCTGCATCCAGGGGGATCTGAGCCCTGCATCCAGGGGGATCTGAGCCCTCCACCCCAGGAGGATCTGAGCCCTGCACCCGGGGGATCTGACTCCTGCATCCCGGGGGATCTGAGCCCTGCACCCGGGGGATCTGAGCCCTGCACCCTGGGGATCTGACTCCTGCATCCAGGGGGATCTGAGCCCTGCACTCTGAGGGATCTGAGCTCTGCACCTTGGGGGACCTGAGCCCTGCGCCCAGGGGATCTGAGCCCTGCACCCAGGGGATATGAGCTCTGCACCCAGGGGATCTGATCCCTCCACCCCAGGGGGATCTGAGCCCTGCACCCTGGGGATCTGACTCCTGCATCCCGGGGGATCTGAGCCCTGCACCCGGGGGATCTGAGCCCTGCCCCCAGGGGATCTGAGCTCTGCACCCTGGGGGATCTGAGCTCTGCACCCTGGGGGATCTTACTCCTGCATCCAGGGGCATCTGAGCCCTCCACCCCGGGGATCTGACTCCTGCATCCAAGGGGATCTGAGCCCTGCACCCGGGGGATCTGAGCCCTGCATCCAGGGGGATGTGAGCCCTCCACCCAAGGGGGATCTGAGCCCTGCACCCCAGGAGGATCTGAGCCGTGCACCCCTGAGGATCTGAGCCCTGCACCCTGGGGATCTGAGCCCTGCACTCTGAGGGATCTGAGCTCTGCACCTTGGGGGATCTGAGCCCTCCGCCCAGGGGATCTGAGCCCTGCACTAAGGGGATCTGAGCTCTGCACCCTGGGGGATCTGAGATCTGCACCCTGGGGATCTGAGCCCTGCACTCTGGGGGATCTGAGCCCTCCACCCCGGGGATCTGAGATCTGCTCCCTGGGGATCTGAGCCCTGCACCCTGGGGGATCTGAGCCCTCCACCCCGGGGGATCTGAGCCCTGCACCCTGGGGTTCTGAGCCCTGCACCCTGGGGATCTGACCCCTGTACCCTGAGGGATCTGAGCCGTGCACCCTGGGGATCTGAGCCCTGCACCCTGGGGATCTGCCCCCTGTACCCTGGGGATCTGACCCCTGTACCCTGAGGGTTCTGAGCACTGCACCCCGTGGGATCTGAGCCCTGCACCCCAGGAGGATCTGAGCCGTGTACCCCTGAGGATCTGAGCCCTGCACCCTGGAGATCTGAGCCCTGCACTCTGAGGGATCTGAGCTCTGCACCCTGGGGGATCTGACTCCTGCATCCAGGGGATATGAGCCCTGCACCCTGGGGGATCTGACTCCTGCATCCAGGGGGATCTGAGTCCTCCACCCCAGGGGGATCTGAGCCCTGGACCCAAGGGGGATCTGAGCCCTGCGCCCTGGGGATCTGAGCCCTGCGCCCTGGGGATCTGAGCCCTGCGCCCTGGGGATCTGAGCCCTGCACCTGGGGGATCTGAGCTTTGCACCCTGGGGGATCTGAGCTCTGCACCCTGGGGGATCTGAGCCCTGCACCCAGGGGATCTGAGACCTCCACCCCAGGGGGATCTGAGCCCTGCACCCCGGGGGATCTGAGCCCTGCACCCTGGGGATCAGAGCCCTGCACCCGGGGGATCTGAGCTCTGCACCCTGGGGGATCTGAGCTCTGCACCCTGGGGGATCTGAGCCCTGCACCCAGGGGATCAGAGCCCTGCACCCCAGGAGGATCTGAGCCGTGCACCCCGGGGGATCTGAGCCCTGCACCCTGGGGATCTGAGCCCTGCACTCTGGGGTATCTGAGCTCTGCACCTTGGGGGATCTGAGCCCTGCACCCTGGGGATCTGAGCCCTGCACTCTGGGGTATCTGAGCTCTGCACCCCGGGGGATCTGAGCCCTGCACCCTGGGGATCTGAGCCCTGCACTCTGGGGTATCTGAGCTCTGCACCCTGAAGGATCTGAGCCCTGCATCCAAGGGGATCTGAGCCCTCCACCCGGGGGATGTGAGCTCTGCACCCTGGGGGATCTGAGCCCTGCACCCTGGGGGATCTGAGCCCTGCACCCAGGGAATCTGAGCTCTGCACCCTGGGGAATCTGAGCCCTGCACCCCAGGGGATCTTGGCCCTGCACGATGGGGGATCTGAGCTCTGCACCCTGGGGGATCTGAGCCCTGCACCCAGGGGATCTCAGCCCTGCACCCTGGGGGATCTTAGCCCTGCATCCTGGGGATCTCAGCCCTGCACCCGGGGGGATCTGAGCTCTGCACCCGGGGGATCTGAGCCCTGCACCCCAGGGGATCTGAACCCTGCACCCTGGGGGATCTGAGCTCTGCACCCTGGGGGATCTGAGCCCTGCACCCAGGGAGATCTGAACCCTGCACCCCGGGGGATCTGAGCCCTGCACCCTGGGGATCTGAGCCCTGCACCCCAGGGGGATCTGACCCTCCACCCCGGGGGATCTGAGCCCTGCACCCTGGGGATCTGAGCTCTGCACCCTGGGGGATCTGAGCTCTGCACCCCGGAAGATGTGAGCCCTGCACCCTGGGGATCTGAGCCCTGCACCCTGGTGGATCTGACCCCTGTACCCTGAGCGATCTGAGCCCTCCACCCCAGGGGGATCTGAACCCTGCACCCTGGGGGATCTGAGCCCTGCACCCTGGGGATCTGAGCCCTGCACCCCAGGGGGATCTGAGCCCTGCAACCCGGGGGATCTGAGCCCTGCACATCTGGGCCCTGCAACCCTGGGGATCTGAGCCCTGCACCCTGGGGGATCTCAGCCCTGCACCCTGGGGGATCTTAGCCCTGCACCCTGGGGATCTGAGCCCTGCACCTGAGGGAATCTGAGCTCTGCACCCCAGGGGGATCTGAACCCTGCACCCTGGGGGATCTGAGCCCTGCACCCAGGGGATCTGAGCCCTCCACCCCAGGGGGATCTGAGCCCTGCACCCTGGGGATCTGAGCCCTCCACCCCAGGGGGATCTGAGCCCTCCACCCCAGGGGGATCTGAACCCTGCACCCTGGGGGATCTGAGCCCTGCACCCTGGGGATCTGAGCCCTGCACCCCAGGGGGATCTGAGCCCTGCACCCCGGGGGATCTGAGCCCTGCACGCTGAGGGATCTGAGCCCTCCACTCCAGGGGTATCTGAGCCCTGCACCCTGGGGATCTGAGCCCTGCACCCCAGGGAGATCTGAGCTCTGCGCCCCTGGGGATCTGAACCCTGCACCCCAGGGGGATCTGAGCCCTGCACCCCAGGGGGATCTGAGCCCTGCACCCCGGGAGATCTGAACCCTGCACCCCGGGGGATCTGAGCCCTGCACCCTGGGGATCTGAGCCCTCCACCCCAGTGGGATCTGAGCCCTCCACCCCAGGGGGATCTGAACCCTGCACCCTGGGGGATCTGAGCCCTGCACCCTGGGGATCTGAGCCCTGCACCCCAGGGGGATCTGAGCCCTGCACGCTGAGGGATCTGAGCCCTCCACTCCAGGGGGATCTGAGCCCTGCACCCCGGGGGATCTGAGCCCTGCACCCAGGGGATCTGAGCCCTCCACCCCAGGCGGATCTGAACCCTGCACGCTGAGGGATCTGAGCCCTCCACTCCAGGGGGATCTGAGCCATGCACGCTGGGGATCTGAGCCCTGCACCCCAGGGGGATCTGAGCCCTGCACCCTGGGGATCTGAGCCCTGCACCCCAGGGGGATCTGAGCCCTGCGCCCCGGGGGATCTGAACCCTGCACCCCAGGGGGATCTGAGCCCTGCACCCCAGGGGATCTGAACCCTGCACCCTGGGGGATCTGAGCCCTGCACCCTGGGGGATCTGAGCCCTGCACCCAGGGAGATCTGAGCCCTGCACCCCGGGGGATCTGAGCCCTGCACCCTGGGGATCTGAGCCCTGCACCTCAGGGGGATCTGACCCTCCACCCCGGGGGATCTGAGCCCTGCACCCTGGGGATCTGAGCCCTGCACCCGGGGGATCTGAGCCATGCACCCCGGGGGATCTGAGCTCTGCACCCTGGGGGATCTGAGCTCTGCACCCTGGGGGATCTGAGCTCTGCACCCCGGAAGATCTGAGCCCTGCACCCTGGTGGATCTGACCCCTGTACCCTGAGGGATCTGAGCCCTCCACCCCAGGGGGATCTGAACCCTGCACCCTGGGGGATCTGAGCCCTGCACCCTGGGGATCTGAGCCCTGCACCCCAGGGGGATCTGAGCCCTGCAACCCGGGGGATCTGAGCCCTGCACATCTGAACCCTGCAACCCGGGGGATCTGAGCCCTGCACCCTGGGGGATCTCAGCCCTGCACCCTGGGGGATCTTAGCCCTGCACCCTGGGGATCTGAGCCCTGCACCTGAGGGGATCTGAGCTCTGCACCCCGGGGGATCTGAGCCCTGCACCCAGGGGATCTGAGCCCTCCACCCCAGGGGGATCTGAGCCCTGCACCCTGGGGGATCTGAGCCCTCCACCCCAGGGGGATCTGAGCCCTCCACCCCAGGGGGATCTGAACCCTGCACCCTGGGGGATCTGAGCCCTGCACCCCAGGGGGATCTGAGCCCTGCACGCTGAGGGATCTGAGCCCTCCACTCCAGGGGGATCTGAGCCCTGCACCCCGGGGGATCTGAGCCCTGCACCCTGGGGATCTGAGCCCTCCACCCCAGGGGGATCTGAGCCCTGCACGCTGAGGGATCTGAGCCCTCCACTCCAGGGGGATCTGAGCCCTGCACCCTGGGGATCTGAGCCCTGCACCCCAGGGGGATCTGAGCCCTGCGCCCCGGGGGATCTGAACCCTGCACCCCAGGGGGATCTGAGCCCTGCACCCCAGGGGGATCTGAGCCCTGCACCCCGGGAGATCTGAACCCTGCACCCCGGGGGATCTGAGCCCTGCACCCTGAGGCATCTGAGCCCTGCACCCCAGTGGGATCTGAGCCCTGCGCCCAGGGGATCTGAGCCCTGCACCCTGGGGATCTGAGTCCTGCACATCTGTGCCCTGCAACACGGGGGATCTGAGCCCTGCACCCCAGGAGATCTGAACCCTGCACCCCGGGGGATCTGAGCCCTGCACCCTGAGGCATCTGAGCCCTTCCCCCCCAGGGTGATCTGAGCCCTGCACCCAGGGGATCTGAACCCTGCACCCCGGGGGATCTGAGCCCTGCACCCTGAGGCATCTGAGCCCTCCACCCCAGGGGGATCTGTGCCCTGCACCCCAGGGGGATCTGTGCCCTGCACCCCAGGGGGATCTGAGCCCTGCAACCCAGTGGGATTTGAGCCCTGCAACCCGGAAGATCTGAGCCCTGCACCCCAGGGGGATCTGAGCCCTGCACCCCGGGAGATCCGAACCCTGCACCCCGGGGGATCTGAGCCCTGCACCCCAGGGGGATCTGAGCCCTGCACTCCGGGAGATCTGAACCCTGCACCCCGGGGGATCTGAGCCCTGCACCCCGGGAGATCTGAACCCTGCACCCCGGGGGATCTGAGCCCTGCACCCCAGGGGGATCTGAGCCCTGCACCCTGGGGATTTAAACCCTCCACCCGGGGGATCTGAACCCTGCACCCCGGGGGATCTGAGCCCTGCACCCCGGGAGATCTGAACCCTGCACCCCGGGGGATCTGAGCCCTGCACCCCAGGGGGATCTGAGCCCTGCACCCTGGGGATCTGAACCCTCCACCCGGGGGATCTGAACCCTGCACCCAGGGGGATCTGAGCCCTGCACCCAGGGGATCTGAGCCCTCCACCCCAGGGGGATCTGAGCCCTGCACCCCAGGGGGATCTGAGCCCTGCACCCCGAGAGATCTGAACCCTGCACCCCGGGGGATCTGAGCCCTGCACCCCGGGAGATCTGAACCCTGCACCCCGGGGGATCTGAGCCCTGCACCCCGGGGGATCTGAGCCCTGCACCCCAGGGGGATCTGAGCCCTGCACCCCGGGAGATCTGAGCCCTGCACCCCGGGGGATCTGAGCCCTGCACCCCAGGGGGATCTGAGCCCTGCACCCCAGGGGGATCTGAGCCCTGCACCCCGGGAGATCTGAACCCTGCACCCCGGGGGATCTGAGCCCTGCACCCTGGGGATCTGAGCCCTCCACCCCAGGGGGATCTGAGCCCTCCACCCCAGGGGGATCTGAACCCTGCACCCTGGGGGATCTGAGCCCTGCACCCTGGGGATCTGAGCCCTGCACCCCAGGGGGATCTGAGCCCTGCACGCTGTGGGATCTGAGCCCTCCACTCCAGGGGGATCTGAGCCCTGCACCCCGGGGGATCTGAGCCCTGCACCCAGGGGATCTGAGCCCTCCACCCCAGGCGGATCTGAACCCTGCACGCTGAGGGATCTGAGCCCTCCACTCCAGGGGGATCTGAGCCATGCACGCTGGGGATCTGAGCCCTGCACCCCAGGGGGATCTGAGCCCTGCACCCTGGGGATATGAGCCCTGCACCCCAGGGGGATCTGAGCCCTGCGCCCCGGGGGATCTGAACCATGCACCCCAGGGGGATCTGAGCCCTGCACCCCAGGGGATCTGAACCCTGCACCCTGGGGGATCTGAGCCCTGCACCCTGGGGGATCTGAGCCCTGCACCCAGGGAGATCTGAACCCTGCACCCCGGGGGATCTGAGCCCTGCACCCTGGGGATCTGAGCCCTGCACCTCAGGGGGATCTGACCCTCCACCCCGGGGGATCTGAGCCCTGCACCCGGGGGATCTGAGCCATGCACCCCGGGGGATCTGAGCTCTGCACCCTGGGGGATCTGAGCTCTGCACCCTGGGGGATCTGAGCTCTGCACCCCGGAAGATCTGAGCCCTGCACCCTGGTGGATCTGACCCCTGTACCCTGAGGGATCTGAGCCCTCCACCCCAGGGGGATCTGAACCCTGCACCCTGGGGGATCTGAGCCCTGCACCCTGGGGATCTGAGCCCTGCACCCCAGGGGGATCTGAGCCCTGCAACCCGGGGGATCTGAGCCCTGCACATCTGAACCCTGCAACCCGGGGGATCTGAGCCCTGCACCCTGGGGGATCTCAGCCCTGCACCCTGGGGGATCTTAGTCCTGCACCCTGGGGATCCGAGCCCTGCACCTGAGGGGATCTGAGCTCTGCACCCCGGGGGATCTGAGCCCTGCACCCAGGGGATCTGAGCCCTCCACCCCAGGGGGATCTGAGCCCTGCACCCTGGGGGATCTGAGCCCTCCACCCCAGGGGGATCTGAGCCCTCCACCCCAGGGGGATCTGAACCCTGCACCCTGGGGGATCTGAGCCCTGCACCCCAGGGGGATCTGAGCCCTGCACGCTGAGGGATCTGAGCCCTCCACTCCAGGGGGATCTGAGCCCTGCACCCCGGGGGATCTGAGCCCTGCACCCTGGGGATCTGAGCCCTCCACCCCAGGGGGATCTGAGCCCTGCACGCTGAGGGATCTGAGCCCTCCACTCCAGGGGGATCTGAGCCCTGCACCCTGGGGATCTGAGCCCTGCACCCCAGGGGATCTGAGCCCTGCGCCCCGGGGGATCTGAACCCTGCACCCCAGGGGGATCTGAGCCCTGCACCCCAGGGGGATCTGAGCCCTGCACCCCGGGAGATCTGAACCCTGCACCCCGGGGGATCTGAGCCCTGCACCCTGAGGCATCTGAGCCCCCCACCCCAGTGGGATCTGAGCCCTGCACCCAGGGGATCTGAGCCCTGCACCCTGGGGATCTGAGTCCTGCACATCTGTGCCCTGCAACACGGGGGATCTGAGCCCTGCACCCCAGGAGATCTGAACCCTGCACCCCGGGGGATCTGAGCCCTGCACCCTGAGGCATCTGAGCCCTCCCCCCCAGGGTGATCTGAGCCCTGCACACAGGGGATCTGAACCCTGCACCCCGGGGGATCTGAGCCCTGCACCCTGAGGCATCTGAGCCCTCCACCCCAGGGGGATCTGAGCCCCGCACCCTTGGGATCTGTGCCCTGCACCCCAGGGGGATCTGAGCCCTGCAACCCAGTGGGATTGAAGCCCTGCAACCCGGAAGATCTGAGCCCTGCACCCCAGGGGGATCTGAGCCCTGCACCCCGGGAGATCCGAACCCTGCACCCCGGGGGATCTGAGCCCTGCACCCCAGGGGGATCTGAGCCCTGCACTCCGGGAGATCTGAACCCTGCACCCCGGGGGATCTGAGCCCTGCACCCCGGGAGATCTGAACCCTGCACCCCGGGGGATCTGAGCCCTGCACCCCAGGGGGATCTGAGCCCTGCACCCTGGGGATCTGAACCCTCCACCCGGGGGATCTGAACCCTGCACCCCGGGGGATCTGAGCCCTGCACCCCGGGAGATCTGAACCCTGCACCCCGGGGGATCTGAGCCCTGCACCCCAGGGGGATCGGAGCCCTGCACCCTGGGGATCTGAACCCTCCACCCGGGGGATCTGAACCCTGCACCCCGGGGGATCTGAGCCCTGCACCCAGGGGATCTGAGCCCTCCACCCCAGGGGGATCTGAGCCCTGCACCCCAGGGGGATCTGAGCCCTGCACCCCGAGAGATCTGAACCCTGCACCCCGGGGGATCTGAGCCCTGCACCCCGGGAGATCTGAACCCTGCACCCCAGGGGATCTGAGCCCTGCACCCCAGGGGGATCTGAGCCTTGCACCCCGGGAGATCTGAGCCCTGCACCCCGGGGGATCTGAGCCCTGCACCCCAGGGGGATCTGAACCCTCCACCCCAGGGGATCTGAGCCGTGCGCCCTGGGGGATCAGAGCCCTGCACCCCGGGGATCTGAGCTCTGCACCCCAGGGGGATCTGAGCCCTGCATCCCGGGAGATCTGAGCCCTGCACCCCGGGGGATCTGAGCCCTGCACCCCAGGGGGATCTGAGCCCTGCACCCCGGGAGATCTGAGCCCTGCACCCCGGGGGATCTGAGCCCTGCACCCCAGGGGGATCTGAACCCTCCACCCGGGGGATCTGAACCCTCCACCCCAGGGGATCTGAGCCGTGCGCCCTGGGGGATCAGAGCCCTGCACCCCGGGGATCTGAGCTCTGCACCCCTGGGGATCTGAGCCCTGCACCCAGGAGGATCTGAGCTCTGCACCCCGGTGATCTGAGCCCTACATGTGGGGGGATCTGAACCCTTCACGCGGGGAGCTCTGACAGTGGAGGCAGGCATTTACTATCAGCCTCTGAGTGCCTTCTATCAGGAGTGGGCTGTAACTGGTGAGCTTCAGACAAGTTGTTGCTTCTCATCTTCTACACCTTTGTGCTTTTGATGTGGTATTTTTATATTCCTGCACATCTGCCCATGTGGAATTATCGCCCATTTCCTTTTTGCGGCGTTCCTAAACACTGGTCGTTTGAGTGTGCTCATTTTGAACCATGAAAAAGCTTTTCCCATTGATTAGCATTGGAGTAAAATGCACGGTGGGCAGCAGAAAGTTATATATAATGTCACCATGTTTGGCTGAAAAGGGGTGGGTCTCCAACCAAAATTGGATGAGTTGCTTGGTAGGGCAGTGAGGCTGCGAGACCTCAAAATGTGTTCTTTTTTTATTGTGATATGAAATTCGGCTTTTCGCACACGACAAAATAATGATCATGTATGATATGATATGATAGATTATTTATAACGCGCTTAATACCCAGAGGTTTCTAAGCGCGGACCCGGGGATCGAACCTGTGGTGCTCCATGTTGTCTTGCTCCCAAGGCGAGCACATTGCCACTGAGCTATCCTCCTGAGCCATATTTCCCTTCTGTATACAGAAAAGAAAAACATACATGTTCCTAACCTATCCCCAGGTCATATGTAAATTTTTACAATTATACAACATAATACAACCCAGACTGTTCAAATATCTACTAAACGTTCCAAGTAGAACAACCTTAACCTATAAACCGCAGGAGAGAGATTAAGATGTGCTGCGGTTTTTGCCTTACATTTCCACCACATAACACGCAATCGCCATTTATTTTACACCCCGTGTCCCACGCAGCCATGATTTCCCCCGTTGGTATAAGGTTTAGACGGAAGCGCAGAAATTCTGCTCGCCATTTGAAATCAGGAAATTACTTTAGGTAGCCTCTAGGTTTACTAATCTCTAGCCAACTTGTAACGGCGCAGTCTGTCGATTGTTGTTACCCAATCTCTTCTCATTATAGCCCTTTTAACACCTACCAGGTTAACAACCAAATCAACTATTGTTCTTGAACAGTTATCGAAAATGTCCACCACCAATCCTTTTAACTTGCATAGAAATTGCCTATTGCCTTTGTAGGCCCACTCCCCGACTTACACGCCCAAGTACAAAAGAATATGACACACCCCAGCGGGGAGTGAGACCAGGAGGACAGGCTGCAAGAGTTAGTCGTCTATATATAAAATTTGGCATCCAGAGAACTCTGCTGCCCGAGAGCGCTCTGGCAAACATTATTTTTTTTATTTTTTATTTTTAAACCATTTTATTAATTTTTAAACCAACAATACAAACCAAAGTTGCAGTATATACAAGAACTTTTCAATTACACTTTTAAAAGTCACGCTCACTGCATCCCTTATCCCACCCCCCGCTACAAGCCTACTTCTGTTAATGTTCTGTTTCTGCATCCTGTGATGGGGTATTTCTTCCCATGGGATCTGATGGGTCTTGCATTGACCAAAATAGTTCTGCTATCAGGAGCCTCCAAGCCATCAGAGTCTCAGTCTCCTCCTCCCCCCAACGCTGCTGGTTTCTTGCCATACCACAGTTTCTGCCTCTGCCCATTTCTGCAAATCCGCCCACCATACTTCCCATCGTAGTTTGTGGCATGTCTTCCACCCCATTGCAATTCTCCTCTTCGCAAGCGCATATGCCAGGTCCTTCAATTTGCTGAAATGCCTAAGTTTCTGTGGCCTAGGTAACCCCCCTAACAAGCAGGTCCACGCAGTGTCCACTGCGATCTTGATACCCTTTTCTGCCAATTTGTGTGCAACCTCTCCCCAAAAGCGCCTTATGACCAGAACATATGGACCATATCTGTGTTTTCCTCATCACATTTAGGGCATGCCTGCCTTCCCGCATTTTTTAACTTGATTCTATGAGGTGTCAGATACGCCCTATGTGTAACGTACAATTGCAACTGTTTAAGTCTTGCGGTCCTTGACACTTTCTTGTGAAAGCCTTGGACTTGCTCCCACATCCCATCCTCCATCGGGGTTCCTACTTCCTCTTCCCATTCCAGTCGCAGTTGCACCATCTCTTTCCCTACTATGGCCATCATCATCTCATATATTCTGGATATCTCGTGTCCCCCCTCTGCTATGTCATATATTGTATCTATAATAGCATCTGGTTCTTCATCAAGCACCGATTCGGGCCACATTCTCTTAATCTTCCGCACCAGTCTATGGTACGTGATATATCGGCCAGTATGTAGCCCAGTTTCCACCCCCCAACTCCCCAAAGGCTGTTATGGTCCCCTCTTGCCAAATATCTCCCATGGTCGCTATACCAACCAACTCCCAATGGTTCCTGATTATCATCCTTAGCTGCTCTTCCCCACCCGCCAGTGCAACCAGTGGTATCTGAGGGGAGCACAGGCATGGCACCCCATCAGTTGACAGGCCCTACGCCTCATCTTCCATCCCAACACCATCATCTGTGGACGCCCATTCATCTCTTCCTGAGAAAACCACATGACCTCCTTCAGGTAAAATGGGGCACAATCCCGCCTGAACAACCTGGTTTCAGTGGTTTCGTCCTCTGAAAGCCATTTTGCCACGTATTGCAGCTGACTTGCAACGTAATAGACTTCATAATTAGGCAGCTTTATGCCCCCTTTCTCGTAAAAATTCTGTAGCTTCCAGAGGGCCACCCTATTTCGCGTGCCATGCCATAGGAAGTCCCTACACATACTGGCCAGTCTGCTAAAGAACTTCTTTGGTATCATATACGGGATATTCCCGAAAAAAGGCAGGAGTCTAGGCAGGACCACCATCTTCAGCATTGCACTACGTCCCATCATTGCTAAAGTCAGCCTAACCCAGAACCGCATGCAATTCTCAGTTTTCTTAATGGCTACTTCCGTATTGCGCTTTTGCTTTTCCTCCACTGTGTGGTATATATCTATTCCTAGGTAGCGGAATGTATTAATCGCCCATGGTACCTGCAGCATCGGTAGCTGGTTCGGGGGGGTCCCTTTATATCCACCCAATGGGAACATGTTAGACTTCTGAGGATTCACCGCTATACCAGACAGTCCCGCATATTTCCCCATCACCTCCAGAACATATTGGAGGTTTTCCTCCAGGTATCGCAAGTACAATAATATGTCATCTGCATATAATGATATCAAGTATCGTTCACCTCCCACAGAGATGCCTATCATGTCATATTGCTGCCTTAAATAAATCGCTACGGGTTCCAGGGCTAAAATATATAACATTGGGGACCACGGGCAACCCTGCCTAGTCCCTCTGCCTAGTTTCCAACTCTCCGATATCACTGTTCCAGTCTTCACTCTGGCCAGTGGTTCACTATATAACATCCTGGCCCACTGTAAATATCCTGGACCCATCCCATAGCCCGCCAGGGACACGAACAACCATGGCCATTTGACTGAGTCGAAGGCCTTTATTGCATCCAATGACACAACCGCCAGTTCGTCCTCACTTTCGTTCCCGTATTCAATGACCCTATGGAGCCTCCTAAGATTGTGGGATATGTTCCTGTCAGGGACATCGCCCGTCTGGTCCGGGGGTATCAATTTGCCTATAACTTTCCTTAACCTATTTGCCAAAACGGCAGTCAGAATTTTACTATCTTGATTCAGCATCGACAGGGGTCTATAAGAACTACAGCTATGCCCTGGCTTGTTAGGTTTGGGAAGTGGTATTATGATCGCTTCTCTAAGTGACTCTGGCAGTCTGCCCAGCTCATACGCCTCATTCAGCATGTCTAACAACGGTGGGAGAACCTCATCTTTAAATATCTTGTAAAATTCACTTGGGAGTCCATCAGCTCCCGGGGTCTTACTAGTTGGCAGCTGTCTCACCACCTCCCCCAACTCCTCTAAGGTAATTGGCGCGTCCAGCTCCTCTCTTTCTTCAGCACTAATCTGCGGCAATCCTATGTCCTCTAGGGTTTCCTCTATCATCGCGCGATTATCCTCCCCATCATCCCCATATAGCTGCCCGTAATAGTTTGTGAACTCCAAATTAACACCCTCTTGAGTATCCACCACAATTCCATCTTCTCTTATTATTGATCTAATCGGGTGTCTGTGGGTTTCACTCTTATATAGCCAAGCCAAGATTCTTCCCGGTTTATCTCCTCCCGCATGCTGTCTCTCTATATACTTTCTATAGTTAAGGTTACATAGTCTTTCCCAGTGACCTGGACACTTTTGCTGCAGTTTTAATATCAAATCAGTGTCCAGGTTGGTACTATTTTCTCCCTTAAGTGCCCTTTCCAGTTCTTCCTCGGTCTCTCGCAGATCCGCCAGGATCCCTCCCTGCAGTCCTTTCGATTTTGCAATAGCCACTCCCCTAACTACAACTTTGAAGGCCTCCCACAGCGTGCCCGCCGAGTCCACACTGCCCGTGTTCGTCTCAAAGTAACTTACAATCTCCTCCCTCATATCCTCCCTAAAGAGGGGGTCTCTGAGCGCTTCCGCTCTGAGGCGCCACGTCGGAATTCTTGCTCTCGGGGGGCAACATTGCCATCCAACGATCAAAGGCGAGTGGCCCGAAACGACTCTCGCCTTATATTCAACCTGCGTGATTTCTGTCAGTATCTCTGGGGTGGCAAAGACATAGTCCAGCCTTGTATGTAGTTGCTGTGGGGCAGAATAATGCAAATATTGCCTCTCATGAGGGTGGCACGCCCTCCACACATCTTCAAGCCCAAAATCATTCAGCAGCGTCTGTAACGCTTAAGCCGACGGCGTAGGCTTATCAATTTTCCCATCTGACCTGTCCACTCTAGTATCTAGTACGCAATTAAAGTCCCCCCCAGCTCAACGCACTCCCCACACACATGCTAAGGTTGTTACACAGCGTTTTAAAATACGCAGCAGTATTTTGAGTGGGGGCATATGTGTTTACAATACTTATCTCCCTATTTTCCACTATTCCCCTCACCACGACCATCCTTCCATCCGGCTCCACCAGCATGTGCAACAGCTGGAACGGGACGTGTGGTGCCACCCAGACGATCACTCCCCTGACATAGGCCGAGTATGAAGAACCCACCACAGTCCCCTTCCATTTCCTTCTAATCATCTCCATCTTGTCTCGCGCCAGGTGCGTCTCTTGCAACAGGGCAATATCTATCCTTTGCCTCCGCAGATATAGCAGAACCTTGTTTCTCTTCAGGTAACTATTGAGCCCCCTGACGTTCCAAGTTACTATGTTAAGCTCCCCCATAGCGTGTCCAATTCCTGCCACCTCCCCCACCCATGCAGTCCCATTTCAGTCGCTTAACTCGTCTATATAGGCTCATACCCCAACTTAAACTCCCTCTACCTATAAACACAACAGACCCCTCCACCTCCCTCCCACCCCCTTCCCTCCCTTCCCCAAACAACACCCTCTCCAACGGTTGCCCAGCTCCATCCCTGGATCTCAGGCATCCCGCCCGCAAAAGCCTGTGCTCGCGGCTCAGCAGGATAAAGGCTCCCTAGTGGCCGCCTTACTACTAACTCTTGGGGGTAAGGAGTCTCTGTTCTGGTGCTCCTGTTTGTCCTACATTTGCTACGCTTAGCGCCACCCAGCTCACTTATACAATTAGTGCACTATATTCCAGACCAATGGGGTAATAGAGTCCGAAAAATCACATAATGTCGAACCAGTGTTCCACAACTTCGTCCTAGGACTCCCTGCCATGTTCATGATACATTCCCTCCACTTATCGTGCTCTTGGCGATCTTGCTCCTCGTCTTGCTCCGGGCAGCCCTGCAAATCCAGCCATGACGTCGCTTCCTCAGGGGTGTCGAAAAAGAGCGCTCTGCTCTTATGCAGGACTTTCAGCCTCGCAGGGTACAAAAGCATGTACTTGATACCAGCCGTACGCAGCCTTCTTTTAGTCGCCACATAGCTGTACCGCTGTCTCTGCACCAGCATGGTATAGTCAGGATACGCAGTGATGTTGGTGGATGCCATTTCTATTGTTCCGCCTTTACGAAAATACTCCAAGATCTTCTTCCTGTCTTGGTAGTTCAGAATTTAGTTAGCTAGTTAGCCACGCCCTCCATTATTTGTTCGTTTATTTGTTTGTTTATTTCTTTTATATAGCGCTCCAGACCCAGGGGTAAATGGGTGCTTAAAGGACAGGTTACATAAGTACAATATATATAGAATTTGCAGTTATACAATTGTAGAGGTAATATGCAATATAAAATACATACAAGCAGGGTAGTTAGATCGCGCGGTTAAACATTTCTAAGGTATGTACAATATATACAGTTAGTAATGTGCTTAGTCTATCTTAGGGTTGGTTTCTCCAGAAGCCAGCTAATGACTAATTTCCTGAACAGTTGGAAGGATTTGGTCGATTTGATGTTCAGCGGCAGGGTGTTCCAAAGTTGAGGGGCAAGGACAGCGAAACTTGAGCCACCAGCTCTTTTGGAGGTGAATCTGGGCACAGTGAGGCAGAGAGTATTGGAGGATCTAGTGATTCTTGTACATGGTTTCAGAGTGAGTTTGTTGGTGAGATGGGGAGGCTAGGTGGTTTAGGGATTTGTAGGTAAGGCAGAGGGTTTTTAAGTCAATTTTTTGTTGAATGGATAGCCATTTGCAAGATATTCTTATGTGGGAGATGTGCTCTCTCCTGGGAATATTTAGTGCTGCTCGCAGCGCATTGTTTTGTAGGATCTGAGGTTTATTGATTATATCTTGGTTGGCACCTAGGTAGAGGCTGTTGCAATAGTCAAGCTTCGATTGTATGAGGGCCCTGGCCAGAGTGAGGCAGCTATTCGTAGATAGAAAATGTCTGCAGGCCCTAATTAGTTTCCCAGTGTAGGCAGTGGCTGAGGCGGTCATGTTGACTTGTTTGGAGAGGTTGGTGTTAGCGTCAAGGTAGAAGTCTAAGGTTTTCATGTTTTTACCGACTGGGATGATGTTGCCATCTATGATGAAGTTGGAATAATCGGGGCTAAATTTCTGTAGGTTGTTGGGGGATCTGACTAGGAGGAGCTCGGTCTTATCATTCAGGCAGAGGTCGTGTGTGGCCATCCATGCCTGAATGATGGCAAAGATTTTGTTGATCCTGGTGGCGTCTGTATTGTAGTTGCCAGTGATGGTGAGGAGTATCTGGGTGTCGTCTGCATAGTTAGTGTAGGTGACACCCAGATGGTCCAGCTTATCAAAGAGGGGCTTTGTAAAGATGTTATAAAGGGTGTGGGAGACGCAGGACCCTTGTGGGACACCACAGATGATGGGGATGGGGTCTGCTGCAGCCACCGATGAGAAAACCCTCATGGTTCTGTTGGCTAAGAAGGATTGTATCGACATGACAGCAGAGTGGGAGAAGTGGGCAGCAGATGAGAGGTGGTTGCAGAGTATTGTGTGGTCAACCAGTTCGAAGGCTGCTGAGAGGTCTAGGAGGAGTAGGATAGCTGCTTTGGTTTTGTCCTTGATGTCATCAATCTGACTTTTGAGGTCAACAAGGGCAGTTTCTGTTCCATGTTGAGGATGAAAGCCAGATTGACGTAGGCCTAGCAGTTGATTGGACTCTAAGTAGTCTTGAATTTGCAGGTAGGCAACTCTGTCGAGGATTTTTAGCAGGAAGGGGACCGTGGTGATAGGTCTGTAATTAGTGGGAATGGCAGGGTCAAGGGATTGCTTTTTAGAAGAGGGAGAACCCATGACTTTTTCAGGTTGTTGGGTACAGAATTAGTCGAGAAGGATAGGTTTATTAGTTTGGAGATGAAGGGGGCAGCTATCCCCTTTGCAGTTAGAGGGTTTGAGGGATGCTATAATTTTTTGGATTTCGGGTATAGTGACCGTTTTGAATGTGAAGCCGGAAGTGTTGTTGGTCGGGGTGGATGTGCTAGGTATGAAGGCGTTGCTGTTGGAAAGTTGTAGACGTTTAATTTAATTTGAAGACCAATGATTTTGTTGGCCAGGGCACTTTGGATGCTGGTGCACCATGGCTTGTCTTTCACGCAAGTGTCGGTCGGAAGGTTGGGATTTTCTAATTTCTTCAGAATGGTGAAGAGTTCTTTAGCAGATGGTTGTGCATTGTTTATTCTAACATTGTAGGCTTCCTTTGTGGTGCGGATTATCTCTTTCTTGTAGTGGGAGGAGATGGTTATGAGGTTGGATTTGTTTTCTGCTGAGGGGTTGGTTTTCCATAGGGTTTCCATCTTGGCTTTCTTTTTCTAAGAGTTTTGAGTTCCGGTGTGTACAAAGAGTTCAGATGAGCTCTAGGTTTACCTTTGCGTAGCTTTAGTGGGGCAACGGCATCGATGGCATTAGTTAGGGCATCATTATAGGTGTTGACTAGGAGGTTAAGGTCAGCAATGGCTGGGAGTGTGATTAGGAGGGGGATAATCAGTGGTGGAAAGGTCTCTGCAGTGATGTTGCGCTTGTTTCTAGTCGGGCAGGCTGGTGCGTGGGTACGCTGCTTGGGGTTAGGGTTGTTGTGGTTAATGTTGAATAGTATGAGGGAATGGTCAGTCCACGCAAGAGGTTGTGGGGCTTTGCAGGTGATATTGCAGTTATGGGCTGCGACCCAATGGATAGTTCTACCTTTCTGGTGGGTAGGTAGTGTAATGACTTGAGTAAAGTCATGCTCAGATAGGGCGTTAGCCAAGGAGGCGGCTGGAGTGTCATTAGGGTCGTTATACCCTAGATTAAAGTCTCCTAGAATGATATTACAAAGGTGGCAGCTTAAGTAAGACTATCGCGTCATACATGACATCATTGCATAGGGGACTACATAGACACAGGATTGGATAAAACAGTTGGATACATATGTAATATATGATGTTTCTCCCGCTGGATTGGTTGTTCAGTTGGCGGGAGGGCTCATACCACGAGGTCCAGCTGCCTGTGTCTGGGTGGGGTGAGGGTCAGGTCACGATGAAGCACGGCAGGCCCTAGCAAATCTAACATAACATAGTTACTGAGGCTCCTTTGAGCTAATCATTATCCTCTATAAATTCTAAGTTTACAACAACATCATTATTCACTAGGGTCTTAGGGGGTTCATTGCAACTCGGGGGGGCTCGATGCAGGTGGGATCATTGATCATGGGGTGGGTTTAGGCACATCAAAAGGGACTAGGGAGCATTCTGACATTTGTTAGTTCTAAGGTGCAATATACTGTGACAGAGGTTGACTTTTATTAGTCGTGGCACACTGGGGTGGGCTTTGCACTGGGGTTACATGTCTGGCACATCAAGAGAATACCTATCCGGGTCATGGGGTTGTATTGGCAGTAATTTTCCAGTACCGGGGGTGAGGGGGGCATAGGCAGGTTTTGTGGAGATGGATGTGTTCGCAAGGCATGGTTCGCGCCGGTTCACGCGCAGGACAGTGATCTCAGAGGAAGGGTGAGGCGCTACATTTATATTGTTGCAGTTACCTCCGGTTCAGGCGTGAGAATGGAGCTGCAGGGCTTTCAGAGACGGGGAGAAAAGGAAAGGTGGGGGCTTTTGCCAGCGCTGTGCGCGGCGCTGCAGAGGGGAGAGAAGCCTTCTCGTAGTATCGCGGTGAGGCCTAATCCAACGATGGAGTCGGAGGTGTCCAAGATGGATGCCAAGTGTCTCTCCAACAGCCCCACCTGCGTCGTCATCAGCACGGGGGCTGGTTATGTACACTGGGGCAAAAATAGGAAGCGTCCTCCACTGTTGGTCGAGCAAGTGATGCATCTTAAACTGAATGGCTGGGGGGGCCCGAATGGCCCTGCCACTCCCACACACCTTCCTAAAGTGTTAGTTTAACGTCTTCCTACAAAGACCACCGATGGGGCACCTGATAGCCCTATACAATGAAACCAACTTCCAATCCAAACTGGGCTTGAGTGAACTCAGACCGAGTCCATATCACAGGCTAGCTATCGGGAGAGACTGTGGGAGATGTAATACTTTTTTCCACAGCCTACCCTCTAGTCTTGCCCAATTGAGGTTCCAATATTGAGACTCCACGTCCATCCTATATAGTACGTTTGGAATGATTTTACCATTGTAGATGATGATTAGAGGGTGGATGGAGAATTGACAGTAGTTACTCGACAGCTAAGTTGATCTACTTTTCCCTCCAATCCATTCTCCACAAGTGCGGTACTAGGATAGGACATGATTATTTTGAAACCAAGGTAAATAGCTTCCTTGCTCTGTATAATATCCTGACCAGCTTTTTTTTCGGTGTTACTAAATCGAATGTTCAAAACAAGTTTCAGGCTACATTCAGCATATCCAGCGCAAGTTGTAATCAATAGTACATTTAAGTGCTGCTTGGGACGGTGTACCATGGATAGCCTGTAGCCTGTAGCCTGTAGCAATCTAAAACATGTATCAATATTGCACCATAAACTATCCCTGAGGGTGTCAAGAAGTGACCTGAGTGACCTGGCTGCTATATGCTCGAGTCTCTCTAGACTGGTCACTGTATCCCTCAGGCTGTCAAATAGTGACCTGGGTGGTATATCCTCAAGTCTCTCTAGAATGGGCACTATATCCCCGAGGCTGTCAAGAAGTGACCTGCACGCTATATCCTCGAGTCTCTCTAGCTGGGCACAATATCCCTGAGGCTGTCAAGAAGTGACTGCGCGCTATAGCCTCGAGTCTCTCTAGACAGGCACGATATCCCTGAGGCTGTCAAGAAGTGACCTGGGTGCTGTTAGGCAGAATCATATGCAATACAAGTTCACCTTTGGTACAAGCCTGCACTACACTGTTAAAGTGCTAGCAGTAGCGGAGCAGCAGACTTATCTCAAGAGCAAATGAGCAGTAGTAGAGATTACACAAAGGACTACAATTACTGTGACTCAAGCAAACACTGAATCAAGGTTTTTGGTAAAAAAGTACATTTATTTTAAACCATCTGTTTGTAAAACACTTCACTTCTATTAATATAAAAACCACACTTCAAATACACTACACACAACCAATTCCCCTTGTGCAGAACAACTCAAGGTAAGTACCTTATGATTTGACAGACCGGTGTTATGAAACAAAAGAAGTTACTGGGAATACATAGGCGATCACTTTTTGACAGTAATGACAGTTCAGTTTTACTAAAGATACGCGTATCTGCGCGAAGAAATGTTTCCGGGGTAAAAACACACTTAGCACCTGAGTTACAACAAGATAGTTGGGGGCAAAAATCATAGGCAATTCCGTTGTCAAGGCAGACAGAATCAGAGAATACTTTCTAACCCAAAGATAAAAGTCAATAGGCCTGCGCCAGTGTTAGGTGGAACAGGGTTCCTGTTGTCGAGGATCATACAGTCAGATAGTTCACGATTCAAGGTTGCCAGGAGTACTTAGATATTGTCAGAAGAGGAGGCAAAAGTTATAAGAGGGAAGGAAGAAAAGGACAAGCCTTTAGTGAGAAGAAAAGGGTTCACCCTAGTTCCTAGAAGTCGGACACAGTACCTTATTCCTTGAAGAAGCTGGTTCCACAGCAGTTGTTCCTGGTAGTTTCCTGCAGACTCACGGTTCCTGTTGCTTCGGTTGTAGTGACGAGAAGGAGGACGTCTGGAGGGGTCTGCACTAGTCAGGGATGAAGCCAGCAGCAGCGACGGTGAATAAAAGGTGCACTCCTTTAAAACATGAGAGGCTCTTCAGATGGCTATCCGGACCACTACAGCAGTGTGCAGCGATTTCGACCACGAAGAGGATCCTCTGGCTTTGGAAGATGAGCTGGTTGACCCCACCAGGCTCAAGGGAAGAAGACTCCGGGCTGGATCTTCTCTGGTCGTTAAAGGGCAGATAGCTCAGGACTGCAGCAGGGCTTCACCGGGACTCGGGGTTAGAGCAGGCGTCTTCTTCTCCATTTCTCTTCGGTTCTTTGCAGTTCCAGTGGCGACTCTGACTTCCAGACAAGAGTCCTGCCTTTTATTCGGAAATCCTCCATTCACACAGCCTGGCTGTCAATCACGCAGCAGGGGGGTTGTCCGGCCCGGCAACCACCTCAGCCAATCATGACCCTGTGCAGGGGGTGACTACACCCCTCCCTCACATTCAGCCCACATAGACACCCAGGCACCAAGAGGAGGGCTTCTCTGCAGAAGCCCTCCAAAAGACGGTGAACAAAGAAGGCAAACCTGGTTTGCCGCGCAAAGTAAAACACACTAAGGACTTTAACAAAAAGAAATGGTGACTAAACCCAACCGGAGCCGAAATAAAAAGTATTTGGGCAAGCGGGTTTATAATATAATCACGGTAGAAAGGTTATGGTACATACCACTGCCACCAGCCAAGTCTAAATGTTAAAAGAGCAAAACAAAGCTCAGAGCGGCACAGACAAAAAGGGGTAGGAGTTAACCCTTTCCAATACTCCATGTAAGATGGGGTGTACGTGTACTGGGTCTGTAGTTTTAAAGTGACTCCATAAAGTTAATGGCAGCTTTACATGTTTCTGGGGTACAGCAGTCAGCCCCAGAAAAATGGAGTCAGTGGGAAGTCGAAAATACAACCCTGTGTCACTGCACTGAAGGTGAACACACACAAAAAGTGGGGCTTATGGAGTGGCGTGCTCCAGAGCCCAAAATTACACAAACAGTAAAAATACACATGGCATAACACGGGTAAGGGTGGGAAAAAAGGCTCACACTCTTACCAGGTGGAAAAATAAACTCCAGAAATCCAGCAAAGCGCTAGGGGGTCTCACTAGGTGGGGGAAATTAGCCATAGACGGAGATTTCTCCCAAACAGGTGCAATATCCTCGAGTCTCTCTAGACTTGGCACTATATCCCTGAGGCCTGTCAAGTAGTGACCTGGGTGATATATTTTCAAGTCCCTCTAGACTGGGCACTATATCCCTGAGGCTGTCAAGAAGTGACCTGGGCGCTATATCCTCGAGTCTCTCTAGACTGGGCACTTTATCCCTGAGGCTTTCAAGAAGTGACCTGGGCACTATATCCCGAGTCTCTCTATACTGGGCACTATATCCCTGAGGGTGTCAAGAAGTGACCTGGGCACTATATCTTCAATTCTCTCTAGACTGGACACTTTACCCTGAGGCTGTCAAGAAGTGGCCTGGGCGATTTAACCTCAAGTCTCTTTAGACTGGGCACTTTATCCCTGAGGCTGTCAAGAAGTGGCCTGGGCACTTTAACCTCAAGTCTCTCTAGACTGGGCACTATATCCTTGAGGCTGTCAAGAAGTGACCTGGGCTATATCCTGGAGTCTCTCTAGACTGGGCACTATATTCCTGCTGCTGTCAAGTAGTGACCTGAGCAATGTATCCCTGAGACTGTGAGTCTCTCTAGACTGGGCACTATATCTCTGAGGCTGTCAAGTAGTGACCTGAGCAATGTATCCCAGAGACTGTGAGTCTCTCTAGACTGGGCACTATATCCCTGAGGCTGTGAAGTAGTGACCTAGGCCCTATAACCTCGAATCTCTCTAGACTGGGCACTATATCCTTGAGGCTGTCAAGTAGTGACCTGAGCAATGTATCCCTGAGACTGTGAGTCTACCTAGACTTTGCACTATATCCCTGAGGCGCTCAAGTAGTGACCTGGGCAATGTATCCCTGAGACTGAGAGTCTCTCTCGAGTGGGCACTACATCCCTGAGGCTATCAAGTAGTGACCTGAGCAATGTATCCCTGAGACTGTGAGTCTCTCTAGACTGGGCACTATATCCCGAGGCTGTCAAGTAGTGACCTGAGCAATGTATCCCTGAGACTGTGAGTCTCTCTTGATTGGGCACTATATCCCTGAGGCTGTCAAGTAGTGACCTGAGCAATGTATACCTGAGACTGTGAGTCTCTCTAGACTGGGCACTATATCCCGAGGCTGTCAAGTAGTGACCTGAGCAATGTATCCCTGAGACTGTGAGTCTCTCTAGACTGGGCACTATATCCCGAGGCTGTCAAGTAGTGACCTGAGCAATGTATCCCTGAGACTGTGAGTCTCTCTAGACTGGGCACTATATCACCGAGGCTGTCAAGTAGTGACCTGAGCAATGTATCCCTGAGACTGTGAGTCTCTCTAGACTTAGCACTACATCCCTGGCATAAAACTAGTGATTTGGGTGCTGTACACCTGAGGGTGTGAAGAAGAATGCAGAACTATAACCCTGAAACTCGCAAGAGAGAAATTAAATAGTGACGGTTCGGATGATCATTATGGCTACTAGACAGGATACCCGAATACCCTATTCTTCATTCATTTCCTACATCTTTTATTTAGGTTGCCAAGAAAACCTGAGCGTCTATATGTGTTTTTCCTATTCCCTCCCCTGGGAAGCATGTGTTGCATGTTCTGTTCATCACCCACAATCCTCAAGCTGAGGGTGTAAATGACAAAAAACTAAATATTGCACTGATTGCCGTCACTGAAATCCCACTAGATATCAGTGAATCCACATCCTTTACTGCAGATAACACAGTATTCTTCATCTCAGATTACCACCAGTAGTAAATTAATCACAAACTGACTCATTACAAGTTGGGCGGTATCCCGGCGGTAAGTACTGCCCAGGCTAATAGCGTTACACCCAACCGGTCCGGCGCTATTAGCACCGGATCAAGGGTTGGCCGGTAATGGGTATTCCCCATTCCCATTGGGTCTACCCAATGGGGCATTTTTGGTGTAATTAGGGCGCGCTAATAGCATTGCGCTAATTGCACTCATGAATGGGCGTTAAGTTGGCGCTTTTACCCCCAGCTGTAAGCTGGAGGTAAATGCTGCCAGACTCGTGATTGGGCGGACCCCTGAGTGTGGTGGTAATAGCGTTACCGCTGAATTTAAAGGCTACTGCTCAACTCGTGATGAGGCCCAAAGAGTTTCAATCCAGCCAAAACACTGGCGAAGAGGTAATGAAGTTTAGTTAACCATCAATATGTCCCTCCAGAGTCTTTCCCTTGATTGTAGTTTGTTTGGTTTCTCTCTTTATGTGGCACTGATGCCTACGGGCGAGTAGCGCATAGTGAGAAATAAAAAACAATATTAATAATAGAAATATGTTTCTTTTCCTTTTCGTCCAGGAACTGTGAAATGTGAAGTTGTGGCACCGTTTAAGGCAGATGTGGCATCGATGAGCAATCAGAAGACCTAAGAAGAGAGAGAAAGTATGGACGAGAGCACTTTAGGTGAGAAAGTACAATATGTTTCTTATCTCAATGTCCATACATTTTCAGCCAGGAGCACTGCAAGCTGCAAGATTACAGCTAAACGATGTTGTACTTTATACAACAACAATTTTCTGAAGAGATAGCGCAGTACTTGCCGACGGTATCACCCCATATATGCACAGCACAAAATGCAGAAGCCAAAAATACCACATTTTTTACTGTGCATTTCAATGAAATTATATGTGGAGGGGAGTAAGTTATGGTAATAAATAATGTAGGCAGAGTATAGTGGGGCTGCGCAGGGTATCCCCCGCATATCATTGTGGTGAAATGATAAAAAAGAAAAAGAAAATTGCTATTTTTCTGTTCACCATGTTTTTTCCACAGTATTCACATAGATCTCTTGTGGACACTGGGTGATATTTAAGCAATAACACCCGATCTGGCCCACTGGAATCGGGTGTTATATCTATTAGCACCCTAGGTTCTAAATCTGGAAACCCGGGGTGCTAAGATCAATCAGCCTCATTACGAGTTAGGCAGTAAGTTCTAAAATTGGTGGTAAATGAGCTACTGCCAATTTTACCACTACACCAAATTATGAGGTTGGGTTTTGAGTGGAGGATTTACCTCCAGCAAAACCCTGGAGGTATCCACTCAACGCTGAAAAATTGGCAGAATTGGCGGAATTACTACAGCAGTAATTCTGCAAAAAAGCCCATTTGGGTCCAATTGGCCCAAAATAAATGGGGATTTATACCGCCAACATCATTTGTAATCAGGCAGAAATTCCGCCTGACCAAGTGGCGATAACGGTAATACCTTAGGGCAAATGTTTTGGTGGATTTAACTCCAAATTTCAGCCTAACTCGTAATGAATGTATTTTGGTCCAATGAACGCGATGCCTTGTGCTGTCCCGTTCATTGAAATAAAATACTTACTTTAGATGGCTTCCATGAATCCCCTCTTCCATTTCCATGGCGGCCCAGGAGGCTGGAGCTGCGGTGGTTTCACAGCGGCCGCCGTAAGAAATCAGGTAGGTGGGGGTCAGAGGGGACGGAGCACCCGATGGGAAGGGTGGGGGGAGATGCTGGGATTGGTGAACCAGCCATCAGGTTACTTGGAACATGGGCTTCTATTGTGGGATTCAGCTCACAATCCGAGCAACCTGACTAGTTGGCTCCCCCGCCCCGGGTGCTAATATTGGTTTGTGCATCCTTTTTGAATGGTGTTTGGCCTTGGTCAAAGTTATTGCAGTGTGAGACAGGCATGGTATCAAGAGAGACACAGGGCCTCATTACGAGCCTGGCGGTAAGGCAACAACGGCGCCGGTAGTGCTACGGGCGCCGTTGTTGCCTCACTGCCTCATTACGAGTTCTGCTCACGGGGCCGCCCTGTATGCCTGGTCAGACCAGACGTGCAGAACGGCACCCGCTAGCAGAACAGGATGCTAACAACGGTCCTGTCATTAACGGGACCGTTGTTAGCATCCCCCCCATTTCCATTGAGCCCTATTCAGGCTCAAATGGGAATGGGGATGCACCGGGTCCGGGTCCCGTGAATGGGAATTACCGGGCCCGCAAAGGTTGGAATGGCCTGGTAATTCCCATTTTTTTCGGGACCCGTACCCGAGCTTGGGGGTAGCCATGCCACTAAAAACGTCATGGTTACCTCCAAACTCGTAATGAGGCCCACAGACTCAATTGTTATAGTTTAAAAACCTTTATTTACTACAATGCTGGGGTTGGTGTTATACCTAACTGGCCCTAACTCTAAAAGGATGGTTCCCTCAACTGATATTTCTAACAACTGTTGATGTCTGAAAGTCCAAAGCCAAAATCCGTCTGTGTCTAAACCTATGCTTGTCCTCACTAAAATGTGGTAGGAAGTCTCTTTAAAGGAAAAATAGTGATTCAAAAAGAAATATATACCAAAGCTGGTTTCAGGTGATCTTCTCACCAGGTGTGGCTTGGTTAGAATCATCAAAGTTTAGCACAATCAAGTTGTTCATCAGCTCTTCTCCACAAAGTTCTTATACTCTGTTCAACAATTCCAAATGTCTTTAGTTCCTGGGGATTCACTTCCCCAAGTTCAGGCCCCTTCAGTTTCAAACACAAGTTCAGTTTAACTACACAATGGGCCTTGTTACAAGTTCGGTGGTAGCCTTGCCGGTAAAACCGGCAGGCTGCCGGCGAACTGACACATTTTTCTAGCGCCTGCCAATAGGGAATTACAGGGGCATTACAGCCCTGGCGGACCCTGTATTTCCCCATTGCCAGGCGCCGGAATTATTTACTCTCCATTCCCATTTGAGCCCCATGGGACTCAATGGGAATGGGGAGGACGGTAGCACCGGCACCATTCAGAATGGTGCCGGTGCTACCATCAGTGTCGGCTCGCGGTTGGCAGTATGCCTGCCTGGTCAGACCTGGTGGGTGGGAAGGCACCCGCAAGCAGAACTCGTAGTTTGCTGGTCTGGTAACAATGCTACCAGCAAGCTTACCGGTACCGTTGTTACCGGGGAAACTTGTAATGAGGCCCATTTTCTCTTAGGTCTTACCGGGTTCCCGTTCCCAAACGTAGGCCGCTTCAGTTTTAAACAAAAAGTTAAATTTGTCAAGATGTGCCTTTCTCTTGTTGACAATTCCTTCCACATACAACCTTTTTGTGGGGTAATATTAGAGACTTTCGAAAACGCTAGGTTATTGGCACATCCTAAGCGCAACCACTCTGATCTTTGGCCCCTCTCTGCATTTCCTATACTTGCTTCTCTTCTATCCTCTCCTCTTCCAGGTGCTTTCTGGACCCTTTGGTCATCTTCCACTTTGTTGTGCTCACTTGCACCTTCTTTGTTTTGCTTTCTCACGGCCCACCGTGCCCCTGGCACCTCACCTTTGGGTTCACTTTCTCTTCACTGTGCCTCTTGCATATTAATTTCTTTGCTTTTGTGCACCCTTGCACCTGTCCTTTTCCTTTCCGTGCCTCTTGCACACTTGTTTCGCTCACCGGTGCTCATTTGCACCTTCACTTCACTTTTGGGTCACTCGCACCCTTCTCATTTATCTTCAAGCCTTCTTCTTCAATTCCGCTCTCTCAGCGCCTCTCTCTCGCTTTCCTTTTACTTTGCACTGTCTTTCTTGCTTTCCGATTCGTGCGGCTTGCAAATTCTGTCTTTTCTCCCTTCTCGTTCCAGCTAGCCTCCCACTCCTGAGTTTCTCTCACTTTCCCCTTCGAAACTCACCGGGTAGTTTTGCACACGCGAGTGGACCTCTCAGGGCATATGATCGAGGTCAGGGTCTCACCACCTGACCCTCAGATCCCTTTGGGACCGGCAAACGTCCCAAGGGAACAAGCACTCCTCCACACGCCGCCAGCAGGACCCGTCTGCCTCAATATGGCTCCCTTGAGACACGGCTCCCTAGCCACACTGCAGCCCCTCACAGACAAAGGGCAAAGTCTTCCCAGATCTAAAACAAAGTAAAATTAAACCACAGTTCTCAGGACACAGTACGGGAACATTTTCAAGGCAGGTTGAGAGTGCAGTCGAGATCAAATACCAAAAGATCTGCAAAATAATACCCAAAGGAAAGTCTGTCAGACGGGTCAATAATGAAAATCAAGGCTAACAACACCAGGAAGTCACAATGTGCAGTTCCCAGAAAGTAGCATTGGAGCCTATGGAGCAGAATGACAGGCCCATATCACAGGAAGTCGGGCAGAAGCATTAAGAGAAAGTGGGTCACAAAGCAGGCCAGAGTCTGCGATGGGAAACTACAAGTAGAGAACTGCAACTTAGAGAAACTTGTCTTTTTGAGGAGCGAGAGTCCTGGCCACAGTTTCCTTTTAATTCCTTATTCTGGGTACCTTGCATGCCTGCGAGGCGCATGTGAGACCTAACCCTGGTCTGGAAGGCACATGCATAGCACAGATTTTTTATTCATTTTATTTTGGGGATTTATAGTGCGCACTACAGCCCACAGGCATCGAGGCGCAATGAGTAACGTAAGAAGGCTTGATTCAGGGTTACAAGAATGCAGCCCAACCAAAGGGTAATGCTTGGTACAAATTGTCTTGTTGCATAATTCATTAATTCGATGCATAACAGAGATACATACAGAGGATGAACAAAGTGCTTGTTCAGATAAAGAGCCTGGTATTAATGGCTTTCCAGAAAGCTGCATGAGAGTCAATCAACCTAATATGGGATGGGAGAGTGTTCCAAAAAGTGTCAGCCATAAATGGGAAGCTAGTGCCACCTGCACGCAATCTGCGGGTAAGAGGAATGGAGATTCTATTAGAATAGGCCACTCTAGAAGGTCTGGAAGGTGTATGTCTGATAATCCTTTGAGCTAGATCGGGGGGAGCCAAGCCGTGGAGACATTAGTGTGTCAAGGCAAGGGTTTTGAAAACAATCCTTTCCTTGACGGGGAGCGAGTGAACCTGCCTTCTGACATCCGAGATATGGTCCATTCACAAAATGCCTGTGAGCTAGTTGAAATTTGGCCAGATTCTTGCGGGAGGTCCATACAAAGAGGGCATTGCAGTAATCCAACCTAGACCCAATAATTGCCCTAGCAATGGTGAGGCAGTTCTGTTGGTAGAGGAATGGTCTGGCTGCATTGAGCAATTTGGAGTGATAAGATGAGGAGGATGCAATTGCATTAACCTGTCTGTCCATGGTAAGGTTGGGTTCAAGATACACGCCTAGTGTCTTGATGACTTGTGAGACAGCGATGGGTGTGTTATCAATGGTGAAGGAGCAATATTGATTGTCCAATTTATTCAAGGTGGAGGGGGAACCAATCAGCAGAAGTTCGGTTTTCTCACTGTTGAGACATAACCAGTTCTCTGCCATCCAGCACTGGATCGTTGAGTAAATGGAATTGAGGGTGTTCAGGTCCGAAAGATAATCACCCGAGAGAGGGATGAGAACCTGAGTATCATCTGCATAGTTAGTGTATGAGATGCCCACGGTGTCCATGATTTGAACAGGGGCCTCGTGAAGAGGTTGCAGAGGGTAGGAGCTATGCAAGAACCCTGTGGGATCCCACATTTAATGAAACTAGGGTTAGCACATGAGGATGCAGAGAAAACCTTCATCACTCTTTCCTGTAGGAACAAAGTTATCCATGCACAGGCCCTCGGGGACAAATTGACTGCGGAGGAGAGATGATGGCAGAGGTTCTTGTGATCCACCAGATCAAAGGCAGCGGAGAGGTCTAAGAGAAGGAGGAGCGCAGGTTTGCCTGCGTCTCTGAGGTCATCCATTTGATGATTTTGGTCAAGCTGTGCCGTTTCAGTGCCATGTCATGACCGGAACCCAGACTGCTGTAGACCAAGAAGGTGGTTGTCTTCAAGGTTTTTGAACTTGCAGGTAGGCTGCTTTGTCCAAGATTTTTAGCAGAAAGGGAACAGTGGTAATGGGCCTGTAGTTCCCTGGGACCAATGGGTCAAAGGAGGTTTTTTTAGAAGCGGTCGGACCCACGCTTCATTGAGTCCAGTTGGGACATGGCCAGGCTCGAAGGAGGAATTAATGAAGGCGGTGATAAATGGGCGAGGGAGGAGGCAGAGACTTTGATGACCTGCGCGGGGAAGGTGTCACCTTTACAATTAGATGGCTTGATGGACTTGAGGAGAGCAATGACTTTGTGTTCACTCATATCCTTGAATTCAAACACTGGGGATTGACTGTTATGGGTAGCTGGGACAGTGGTATTGTGACTGTTGGCCAGTAGGTTAGACAGGGAATTTTGGTGGGCTAGAATTTTGGTGTACAAGGTATCAAGTTTATGGCAGCTTGAATTTTATTACACCAAGTCTCGTCCTTGAGGAGAGTAGGAGGCGGGGGGGGAGTCTCCAATTCTCTAAAGATGGCAAAGATTTCCATTGTCCCAGATTTAGCATTTTCAATCCTAGAGTTGAAAAAGGCAGCTTTAGCCTTGATGATGGCAGTTTTATAATCTTTAGAGATTATTTTAAAGGCTGCTTTGGAGGAGTCATTAGGGTTGTTTTTCCAAGTAGTAAGCGCTGCCCTTTTTTAGAATGAAATTCCAGGAGCTCCTGGCTGAGCAGGGCATTGGAGGGCTTTCCTCTGACCAGTTCCAGAGTGTATCGAGTTATTGTATGCATATTCTGCCAACCATAAAATGTCCTTCCAATTACCCTCCGATTGGTGCAACATACATCGTAGATATTGTTCAAGGGTCTGGTTCGTTCTCTCTGTCTGACCATCGGTCTGTGGGGGGTGGCTGGTCGAGAGTCTTACGTCGATTTGTGCCAGTTGACAACACTTTTTCCAAAAATGAGAAATAAACTGGCTTCCCCGATCGGAGACTAGTATGGACGGGAATCCATGCAAACGGATGATATTTTCGAGGAATTCTTTGGCAAGAACAAAGACTGAAGGTAATCCTTTCAACGGAATAAAGTGGGCCATTTTGGAAAATAAATCCACCACGACCAGAATAGTATTGTAACCATTACAAGAGGGCAGGTCCGTGATAAAATCTAGTGACAGGGTGTGCCAAGGTGCTGGTGGAATGTCTAAGGGCTGAAGAAGACTGGCGGGTCTTGTCTTTTGACCTTTGTTTTGGGCACAAACTCCACAGGACATCACAAAAGATTTAATATCCTTTCGCCAGGAAGGCCACCAGAATTGTCGTTTAACCTTTTCCTCTGTTTTGGCAATGCCAGGATGTCCTTCCATCAGGGTATCATGATGACGGGAAATAACCAGTTCTTGCAATTCCTTTTCTGGCAAAAATAAGCGTCTTTGGAAGTAAGGTAAGCCATTCTTGACTGAAAAGTTAGACCCCCTTTTGATCCAATCCTGCAAGGCTGAAGAGTCCAGGAATTGTTTCACTCGTGCTTGAATGTCTTCAAGGGTTTGTAAAGTGGTTATCCCCAAAATTCTTTGTTCGGGAATTATCGGCACAGGTTCTGAGTTTGTGTCTATTTCTTCCATTCCAATTCGGGATAGAGCGTCCGCCTTACCATTCTTATAGCCGGGGCGGTAGGTGATTACAAAATCGAACTCAGCAAAGAACAAAGCCCATCGGAGCTGTCGAGACGATTGAGCCTTGGCAGTTTTTAAATATTGTAAATTTCGGTGATCAGTGATCACGGTGATGGTATGCCGGGCGCCAAGGAGATAATGCTGCCAAGCCTTGAAGGCGGACTTAATGGCTAATAGTTCCTTATCGGTGATTGCATAATTTATCTCCGGCGGCGAGAACTTTCTGGACCAAAATGCTACGGGGTGCAGTTGGTTGTTTTCAGGGTCTCTCTGAGACAGGACAGCTCCCATGGTTAAGCTGGACGCGTCGGTTTCGACTATATATGGGAGATCGGGACGCGGGTGCTTCAAAATAGGTGCGGACGTGAACTTAGCTTTCAACTCCTGAAAGGCCTGTTCGGCTTCCTCGGTCCATTCAAAACGTTTATTTTTTCGCAAGAGTGCAGTGATGGGTTGCACCACACGTGAACACTCCGGGATAAACCTGCGATAAAAGTTGGCAAAACCAAGCATACTTTGGACACCTTTCACCGAACTAGGTGATGGCCATTTGAGGATGGCATCCACTTTCCGTGAATCCATTCGGACCCCTTTAGGTGTCAGGATGAATCCGAGAAACTCAACCTCGGTGGTATGGAAAACACATTTTTCCAGCTTGGCAAACCGTTTGTGCTGGCGCAGTTTCTCTAGGACGGCCCTGACATGCTTTCTGTGATCAGATTCCGAAGAGGAGTACACAAGAATGTCATCGATATACACGACAACACAGACATCGATGAGTTCCCGAAGGACATCGTTCATGAAGAATTGGAAGGCTGCAGGTGCCTTGCACAACCCGAAAGGCATCACCTGGTATTCGAATAGTCCATATTTTGTACGGAAGGCCGTTTTCCATTCGTCGCCTTCTTTTACTCGTACCAGATGATAAACCCCCCGGAGATCTAACTTGGTGTATACGCAAGCGTCCTTCACCTGGTCAAGGAGTTCAGGGATCAGAGGCAGAGGGTAACGATTTTTAACAGTTATCTGGTTCAATGCATGGTAATCGATACAAGTTCTAAGGTCGCCTTCTTTTTTAGGCACGAAGAACAAAGCTGAGGATGCCGGGGACTTTGACGGGCGAATGAAACCATTGGCGAGGTATTGATCTAAATATTGTCTCAAATGCAGATTCTCTGGTTCAGTAAGGGCGTAAATCCTGCTACAAGGGGGTTGTGCACCGGGCACCAGATCGATTTGGCAATCGTACGATCTGTGGGGAGGTAACGTGTTGGCCTGTTCCTTTTGGAAGACGTCCTGAAAGTCTTGGTACTCTGGAGGTAGTTGCACAGGGACAGAGGTTACTGATGCTAGATTAATCTTTGGATTTTCTGGGTAGCAGGTTTGTGCACAATCCGGGAAGGTTATTCTCTTCGCTCACCAATCAATTCGAGGATTATGTGTCTCTAACCAAGGGATTCCGAGAATAAGCTGAAACTGTGGAGCCTTGATTACATCAAACACAACTGGCTCCCGATGGCCATCCGGACCTACAAGTGTCACCTCAGCTGTGGAATGTGTTACCGGTCCAGAGGCAATTTTGGTTCCATCTACTGTGGTGATGACATCTTTGTTGGTTTTAGGACGCAGAGGGAGGTTTATCCTAGAGACCAATTCTCGATCCACATAGTTTCCTATAGCCCCGCTATCGATGTATGCCTTTATAGCATGCAACCGTTTAGGCTGTTCCGGATCTACGAGGACCATTGGCACAATGAAATGCGAGGTCTGAGAGTTAGTTTTCAAGCTCGGCAAGCGGACCCCTACGCTTGCCGGGCGTGGTCGTTTCCCGATACAGAGTTTCCATGGATTTTATCAGCGGCTCCTACCACCTTCTTGGGCGGCTTAACCGGGCAATCTCGTAGAAAGTGTCCAGAGGACCCATAATAAAGGCATAATTGCATCTGTCGTCTTTCCCGTTATTTTTGAGTTAGGGGTCCTTTAACACCTCCGATTTGCATAGGCTCCGAGGCATCAGCCCCCTTGGGGTTAGCGTGGGTCTTGGCCAACACCCGGGTTTCAAACTTGGACCGATCTGCTTTTCTGTTTTGCAGCCTGTGATCCAATTGGACCACTAAGTCTATATAGTCAGTGCATTCTTGGGGCGGATTTACAACTTGTGCCAGGACATCTTTAAGTTCTCCGCGTAGACCTCGATAGAATAACGTGATTCTTTTATCCTCTGGCCAACCAGTTTCCACAATTAGTCTATTGAAGGTTGCAATGTAGGATAGAAGGTCTTGATTGCCCGGTCGCAGAGATAGAAGTTCGTCATCCAGAGCCTATCCCTGGGAGTGTTGAGCAAATAACCTTTCCATGCTTGTTTGAAATCCTTGAAAATCACGAAGAATGGGGTCATCTTGAGTTACCAGTGGGACTGACCAATCGGCAGCACAGCCGCTGAGATATGACAACACAAAGGCTACCTTGGTCTGATGATTAGGGAAGGCCCCAGGTCTGCATAGGAAGTGCAAACAACACTGATTCATGAATACGGCGAATCGTTTGGGGTCCCCAGCAAAGCGTTCAGGTGGGGCCAGCGGCATGTTTCCAGGTAGATTCATCTGCACCGGGTTACTGAAAACCACAGGAGCGGGGTTCCCCCCGGAACCGGGTAAAGGAGTTTGTCCAGCTTGACCTTGCAAAAGCTGTCTAGCCAGGTCATCAGCTCTATCCTTTATTACAATCACTTCCCTCATGAGGGCACTAGTCTCTTGATGAGCGGCGTGTACTTCGGCCCGTAATTCCCCCAGTAATTGGGCCAACTGGTCAGTTTCGGAGGTTTCCATAGCGCCTGGGTGGGAATTTGTAGGAAGGCTTCGCGTTCTGTAACGCTCACCTGGTTCCCACGGGGGCGCTGGTCTAGTCTGGATTGCTGTGGCCTCTTCTAGCGTGATGCGCAGGACCCGGAACACCGATTGGACAGGACCTCCAAATCGTGCTTGCCTGGCCCGTGGAATATCCTTCTGCAGATGAGAAAGGGGATTAACAGTCTGCAGAATAGTGTTCTAGCTCCCCCTTTCCCCTTCCCCCTTCGTTCCTCTCTAACTTCCTTCAAACCCCGGTTTAAGCTCACCTTATGGTTTGGAAGGATGAACTCTCCATCCTGCTTCTGGTGCAGTGGCGCGTGTTCGTCCAGTTACTTCACTGGTTTTCAGAATGGCGCTGGCAAAATCCACTTGACTTTCCTGAGCGATGCGCCGTAAGTATGAAAGTTCAAAGTTCAAGTGAGGCCCCCTTTATGTTGTCTTTCTAACCTGTGATCTGTCCTTTATTTCAGGTGCAGAATGAAGGCGATGCGTCGAGGGGTTAAACTGCCGAGGTGAGTAGTGATGAGGGCGATCCCTCTAAATGTCCTTATCATTCCCCAGAAATGTCTCTTGTCCTTTCCCCATAGGGGCCGGGGTACGGTACCTGCCAACGGGGCGGCGCCAACCCGAAATGTGGAAGAAAAGCTGGTATGTATTATGGCTGTTAATCAGGCTTTCCTTCTGTGTTCCTTCTGCTCACCTTTTGTTTCTTCCTCTCTCCCCTAGGTGCAGAGATGTGGCGTCCGATGCTGACAGCCGCGATGGAGCCGTGAGATGTCTCGAGGACAGGTGAGTGAAGCGTGGCGCTGCCGCGAGCAACGCAATGCTTTTAAATGGAAGTCTTTCTTCAGGGATGCTGGCGAGAAGATTCCGGATGCAGGTAAGAAGTTTGAAATAGTCCTTGGTTTTCACCTTTCTCTTCTCTTCCTTCCTTGCAGGTCTTCCAGGTTCGAGGCAGGCGTGGCTGGAGTCCAGGAGCAGACACGGTGAGCGTTAAACTGCAGGAAGCAGAACAACGCGAAGCATGAGCTGCTGTCTGGGCGTGGCTTAAATAGCCTCCAAAGAAGTCCCAGGTATGTATCCTTCCCCAACTAGGTATGTATCCTTCCCTGGCCACGCCCAAGTGAAAAAATAGTCCCTATGAAAAAATAATCCCTTTCAGGTCTCAGGGAGGCCTGAAGCGTGCAGCATGGTCTGCATCAGGTAAGTGCACAAAACACCTCCCTTTATGAGCCTGGTGCCTATGGCGCCAGGACTGATGTCCAAAGAGCCCCTATAAGGTGGGCTTTTACCCGAGGGCATGATGCCTGCTTCCGGGGGTGCTGGGCCTGGCCTGGTGCTCCGGGGGAAGGCATCATGACACTAACCCTAGCAAAGACTGGTGTACCACTATACACAACACACTCTCATCTAAAATCCTCCTACTGAAAAACAAAATCGATAGTAAAAAACGCTCATAGCTGACAAAACTCCACCCACCATATCAATGACCACATCAAATGCCACTACTGGCCCCCCATTTCAATTCACACCAGTGACTAACTAAGAAGTATTTGATACCCTAACGAAACTCAAAGCTTCCAACTGTAAAGAACACCAATTCCCCTCCCACCTAGTGAAACTATGTGCCCCCACCCTTACACCCATCATCACTGAATTCATCAATGCCTCTTTCCTCACAAACACAGTCCCCACCAGTATCAAAAAAGCTTGGATGACTCCACTTCTAAAAAAACCATCCTTGGACCCAACAATACCCACTAATTACTGACCTGTTACAACGGTCCCGTTTCTCCTAAAAATAATTGACAAAATAGCCTACTGCCAAATTCAGAACCATTTGGAACAACATCAATTACTAGGAGACCGCCAGTCGGGATTCCGTCCCAACCATAGCACAGAGACAGCCCTCCTTGATCTGAAGATCCAAATGGATGCCACTAGAGAAGCAGGTAAACTCTGTCTACTGATGCTCTTGGACCTCTCAGCGGCCTTTGATCTGGTTGACCACGATAAACTCTGCAACACTCTAGCAAACAATTTCAACCTAGCTCAGAACGCTACCAACTGGATCAAATCTTTCTTGGCTGATAGGACTTCCAGAGTATCCATCGGCAAAGAATCAGCAGACCCAGTGCCTGTCCCTGCAGGTGTGCCGCAAGGCTCCTGCTGTCACAAGTGCTGGGATCTAACGGAGATTCCTCCAAATCAGATATGTCTATGTCCTCCTCCCCTTTCTCCTCACCTGTTTCTTCCAGAAGATTTCCTCGTCTGTAGGACTTGTCTTTTGGTTTTTTCTTCTTTGTGAAGAGATAAGGTCGTCCGCGGGAAGAAGCCACCCTGATTCCCTGATAAACAGGAAAACAGCCGGCCCCGTCCCGAAGATGCCAGGAAGGGAGGAAAAAAGCAGCCGCTTAAAAAACCTCTCGCCGGATGTTGTTGATAACAAATGCGTGCTGGAGGAGTTGACTGGAGAGTCCGGAGTGCAGGTGAAAGGCAGGAAAGTCTTTCCGAAGCAGTCAAGCTGTCGTATTTGAAGTTGTAGCATGAGAAGCCCGGGAAACCCGGGATGGAGGAAAACACACCACTGCCAGATACCGGAACGAGATCCGGAAAACAGGGAGGAATAGAGAAGCCCCGAAAGGCACGGGAATCTATAGAACGGAGTAAACAGGCAAAAAGGAAGGGAAGAAGCAGTAGAAAGAATCACTGCTTTAGTTACTGAGCAAACCAGGTATTAGGGGAAGTACAGGAAACACAGTAGCACGGCAACAAAGCGAAAGAAACAAGTTGCAACGCACAGAGCCCAGAGAGGGGCGTGGTTAAATACGGAAACAAGAGAAAAGGCTAGACCGATAAACCAGGAAGCGGAAGGAAAAGTAACACAGAAGAAAAAGACTAGACCGCCAAACCAGGAAGTGAAAAGAAAAAACACACGGAACATCTAATGGCGCCGCCAACGCCAAGCCTTCCATAACCGCCAGCGGCCACCAAAGGACGGCGGCATGACAGTATGCCCCCTCCCAAGCGGCACCCCCCCTGGTTTACCCGGGAACAGACGGTGAAACCGCTGAATCAATGCTGGAGCGTGAACATGAGACACCGGTTCCCAAGAGTCCTCTGAGTGCGGATATCCTTTCCAGTGGATGAGATACTCCAAGCGACCCTGATGATAGCGGGAGTCCCGGATGGAGGCCACCTCATACTCATCAGAAGGAACCACTTTGGGAACCGGATCATGCGGCAAAGTGCGAAGGTAGGGATCACTCTTGTATTCCCTAAGGAGGGAGGAATGAAACACCGGATGGAGACGGTGCATATGTTTCGGCAACTGGAGACGAAAGGCCACAGGATTGATCTGGCGTAGAATAGGGAAAGGACCCAGATAGCGAGGTGAAAGTTTAGAGGGGTGTAGCCAACGTGGTAGAAACCTAGTTGTCACGCTTTCTCCCGCACACCCTCTCCCTGCTCCCTCCGCACGCCAGGTCTCTGCCAGAATCCATCAGGGGATCCCGTTTATGCACTCTGGCAGTCGGAGACTGCATCATCTTACCCGCAATACCAGGACACTGTTTGGAACAGGGGTTTACCGGCCATCCCAGCGCTGGAAAGCACAATGGAGACTCCCGCTGGCAGCCCGTAACAATCCACATCGTTTGCAACGATCCTCGCGTCACGTGAGAGGGCCAACACGATCACGCATCACGTGAGGGAGCAAGCACTACCAGGAGTCACGTGGAGACAACGCTTCCGCATCACGTGACACGCATCACGTGATTCCTCTCAAGGATTCAAATACGGCCAGGAACACGGAAGCGTTGCTTCACAGCTGAACTCTTTCAGTACTGTACGGCTCTTGTTCCTTGTTCCTTACTTTGAACCTTGCTCCTACGATTCTGTCACGACCTCGGATTTTGTCTACTGGATTGCCTTTGTCTAACCCTTGGCATTGTGAACTTTGGCTTGAACTCTGTCACGACCTCGGATTCGTCTACTGGATTGATTTGTCTACTCCTCTGGCACCTTTGAACTTTGGCTTTGGATATTTCTACGACCTCGGACTTGGATTTGGATTGCCTCACGGATTTCGTTGTGTTTTGGTATTCTTGGCCACCGGCCTCTGCAAGGCGTTCGCCTGGCTGCATAACCTGGATTGCCTCAAACCTTGGTGTGCGCCCATCCACAGAGTCTCGCACACCAAGCCCCGTCCAGGGCCCCACTATCCATCTGGGTGTCATTTCCTATACACTAGGTAAGCGGTGCTCTTTTCCTTGCTGGGTATTATTGTACTACACGCACATTGTTTTGATAGTCACTTATTGCCTTGCAGTGCTCCAGGGGTCCTTCTGGCTGTTCCCGGTTCCAGACCTGACGGCTCACAACAAATCCTGTGGCCTCAAAGACTGCACAGACACTGAATATCTCGTTGTCTGTGTGGTACTTGGGGACGGAGGCTTACTAATCTACACGACCATCAAGACCAAGTCCGTAACACTAGTAGACAACCAGACCTTGGTGCCCTTACGCCATGCCGGAACCGGCTGGCGCTTAAGGTTGCAGTAAGATCGGTACCGGAGACTGCTAGCTCGCAAGCAACTCGTGGCAGACTTGTGAGCATCCGAGATACTGGTAAGTAGGGCATCAACAGATGGAGTTGTAGAAGGAAGAAAAGAGAGAGAAGGAATAAAGCTGGGATGGAAACCATAGGAACAAAAGAAAGGACTGAGACCAGTGGCACTGTGCTCTGCATTGTTATAGGCAAATTCTGCAGTAACCAACAGACTAACCCAATCGTCCTGTTGGGCATTAGCGAAACACCGAAGATATTGCTCCAGAGTGGCGTTCGTTCTTTCTGTCTGTCCATTGGTCTGTGGGTGGAAACCGGATGACAAAGCTCGTTCCATACCCAGTCTTTCACAAAGTTCCTTCCACAACTTCGAGGTGTACTGAGATCCCCTGTCAGAGATAATCTTGTCCGGGATACCATGTAAGCGGAATATTTCCCTGGCAAACACTGCCGCCATCTCGGCTGCAGTAGGAAGACCCGCCAAAGGAGTGAAATGTGCCATCTTGGTGAAGCAATCGACCGTCACCATGATGCATGAACAACCTTCTGAAGGTGGCAGATCCACGATGAAATCTGTAGAAATAACGCACCAGGGTCTCTTCGGAAGGTCCTTTGTTGGAGAAGCCCTATTGCCTTTTGAGTGCTGTACTTTGATCGACAACATACCGGGCATGACTCGACGTAGGTTATAACTTCTTTGGCCATCCCAGGCCACCAGAACCTGCGAAGAAGCAACTCCAAGGTGTTCTTTACACCTCTGTGTCCCGCTGTTGGATCATCATGGCACCATTTTAAAGCCGACTGACGGGAGATACTGTCTGGTAGAAATAGTCGTTGTTGTTGAAAACATAAACCACCTTGCATGGATAGATCCTTCGGAAGAGGGTTAGTGGACCGTGTGACCTCACGGACTCTGTCCAGAAACGAATCCACAGAACAGATCACTTTAACGTCTGGTAGCATGAGGCTGGGAAATTCCTTCAGAATCCTGTCTGGTACTGGTCTTCTGGAAAGGGCATCAGCAAGTATGTTCTTGGAACCTGGTAAGTAAGTAAGTACGAAATCATATTGGGAGAAAAAATGTGCCCAGCGAGCTTGACGTGAGTTGACGCATTCCATCTTCTGCAGAATCTTAAGATTTTTATGATCTGTTCTGATCTCAAAAGGATGAGTAGCTCCCTGTAGGAGATGTCGCCATTCTTCGCATGCGGATTTCATGGCCAGAAGTTCTTTTTCAATCACCGAATAATGTGTTTGACTGTCGTTCAGTGTTTTGGACATGTAGGCAACGGGATGTTCTAGCTCCCCGTGTTCCTGTAGGAGAGCTGCTCCAATTGCTGCAGAAGAGGCGTCAGTCTCCACAATGAATCTTAGATTCTGATCTGGTTGATGAAGTACCGGGGCAGAGCAGAATTCCTTCTTGAGAAGTTGGAAAGCCCGGTTTGCCTCAGAAGACCAGGAGAAGGGCATGGATGACTTCTTTAGCAACCTTGTAATGGGAAGAACTCGATCCGAGAATCCTTGGATGAATTTGCGATAAAAATTGGCTAGACCTAAAAACCTTTGGACGTCTTTGATGGTATGGGGTGTTGGCCATTGCAAGATGGCGTCGGTTTTAGCGGAATCCATGCGAATACCTTCTGAAGACAGGATAAAGCCAAGATAGTTGACCTCGGAGACCTGAAAAATGCACTTGTCAGCATTGGCCTTGAGTAGATTGTCTTGCAATCTTTGAAGGACTTGGTGGAGATGTTTAGCATGAAGTTGAGCGTTTTTAGAATACACCAAAATGTCGTCGAGGTAGACGACAGCAGAATGAAAAAGTAGATCGGAGAAAATGCGGTCCATGAATCTCTGAAATACAGATGGAGCATTGACAAGACCAAACGGCATAACACAATATTCATAGTGTCCGAAGGGAGTGCGAAAAGCCGTCTTCCATTCGTCACCGGATCGTATCCTCAAAAGGTGGTAGGCTCTTCTTAAATCAATCTTAGAGAAGATCTTCGCCCCTTGAACAGCTTCTAGGATGTCTCCGATAAGTGGCATGGGATACCTATCTCTGAGAGTAACTTGGTTAAGACCCCTATAGTCAATGCAAGGGCGAAGTTCATCGGAACCTTTCTTTGGAACAAAAAAAAGCGAAGCCCCAGCAGGAGAAAACGAAGGTCGGATCAGGCCATGATGTGTATTAGCATCCAGGTATTCTTTAAGTGCTTTCTTTTCCTTAAGAGAAAGAGAAAACATCCTTCCAAAAGGTACAACAGCATTGGGCTGGAGAACGATCTGACAGTCCTCTGGTCTATGAGGTGGTAACTTCTGAGGACCATCGTCCGTAAATACCTCCTGGTAGCGGAGATATTCTCTGGGAATACTGTTTACCTTAAGTACCTCTGAACTAGAGTCTAATTCCGGACAAACATGAACCGTAGTATGTTGGGTCTGTGAGGAACAGGAACTACGACAAAAGGCTGATGTAAAGGACAGTTGATTCTTTGTCCAATCTATGGTCGGATTATGCTTCCGAAGCCACGAGACTCCCAGGATCAATGGAAAATGTGCAGCTCGGATGAGGTCAAATTGAATGGTCTCGTTGTGATGTAGGATCTTCATCTGCATAGGAGGTGTAGTATGAGTGATAAGGCCCGAGCTGAGTGGTCTACCATCTACACCCTCCACCTTTAGATCCTCGTCCTTTTGCAAACGGTGAATGCCAACCTTTTCCGCCCAAACCAAATCCATAAAGCAACTGGCAGCACCACAGTCCAGTAGTGCCAAAACCTCATAGGACTGCTGAGAGAGGCTTAACTCCACTCCAACTACCATCAGACGGTTGTCTTCTACTGTGGACGGCGTGGGTGTGACCGATAAAGAGACGAAGGGACCAGGTAATCCCCCTCGGTAACTTGCCCCAACTAGTTCCGAGGACTGGCGTTTCCCGAACGTCTGGGAGGCACGTTAGGACAGTCTCTAAGTATATGTTGATTGGATCCACAATACATACACAGGTTGTGATCTCTGCGTCTTCTTCTTTCTTCCGGGGTGAGTGGCCCTCGGGTAGTTCCAATCTGCATTGGTTCCTCTTTTGACGTACAGGTGGGAGAGGAGGGGGGTAATCCAGGATCAAGTGTAGCAGGAAATCCACGTTGTTTTCGACGTTCAGACCGTCGTTCTGAGATGCGGAAGTCCAGCTGAATAACAGTTGACCACAGATCGGTTAAAGTAGCTGGTCGGTTAACCCTTGCTAATTCATCTTTGAGTTCCTCCCTTAATCCTCTCCGAAAGATGGTGTACTGAGCGTTCTCTTGCCAGCCTGCGTCAGCACCCACCCGTTTAAAACGGGAGATGTATGTCAGCAGGTCCGTACTTCCTTGTCGGATATCCAGTAGCTGTTCGCTGGCGACTGCCGCAGACTCTTGCCTTTCAAAAGCCGTTTTGAATTGGGCGGTGAAACCGGCATAATCTTGGAGTAAAGGGCTGGCACCGGTCACCAGAGGGGTAGCCCAAGAAAGGGCGTTACCCGTAAGGTTAGAAATTAGAAAACCTATACGGGCTGAGTCTGAGGCATATGCTTGTGGTCTGAAAGTGAAATAGATTATGCATGCCTCCATGAACTCTTTGAATCTAGCCGGAGAGCCATCGTATTTACCGCAGGCTAAGGGCATGGGAGGCAAATCACTCCGGGACTGTTCGAAGTGATCGACACGCTGCCTCAAAGCAGTGTTTTCGGCTTTCACAGCCTGTAATTCTAACGTCACATTCTGCATTGCAGCGAGCAAATCTTGGACCTGTTCCGGGATAGACATTGTGTTCTCTTCTGGGCGTTGCAAACTGTCACAAGTGCTGGGATCTAACGGAGATTCCTCCAAATCAGATATGTCTATGTCCTCCTCCCCTTTCTCCTCACCTGTTTCTTCCAGAAGATTTCCTCGTCTGTAGGACTTGTCTTTTGGTTTTTTCTTCTTTGTGAAGAGATAAGGTCGTCCGCGGGAAGAAGCCACCCTGATTCCCTGATAAACAGGAAAACAGCCGGCCCCGTCCCGAAGATGCCAGGAAGAGAGGAAAAAAGCAGCCGCTTAAAAAACCTCTCGCCGGATGTTGTTGATAACAAATGCGTGCTGGAGGAGTTGACTGGAGAGTCCGGAGTGCAGGTGAAAGGCAGGAAAGTCTTTCCGAAGCAGTCAAGGTGTCGTATTTGAAGTTGTAGCATGAGAAGCCCGGGAAACCCGGGATGGAGGAAAACACACCACTGCCAGATACCGGAACGAGATCCGGAAAACAGGGAGGAATAGAGAAGCCCCGAAAGGCACGGGAATCTATAGAACGGAGTAAACAGGCAAAAAGGAAGGGAAGAAGCAGTAGAAAGAATCACTGCTTTAGTTACTGAGCAAACCAGGTATTAGGGGAAGTACAGGAAACACAGTAGCACGGCAACAAAGCGAAAGAAACAAGTTGCAACGCACAGAGCCCAGAGAGGGGCGTGGTTAAATACGGAAACAAGAGAAAAGGCTAGACCGATAAACCAGGAAGCGGAAGGAAAAGTAACACAGAAGAAAAAGACTAGACCGCCAAACCAGGAAGTGAAAAGAAAAAACACACGGAACATCTAATGGCGCCGCCAACGCCAAGCCTTCCATAACCGCCAGCGGCCACCAAAGGACGGCGGCATGACACCTGCCTATCCCCCACTCTGTATAATGCCTACACTAAGCTATTATTTGCAGCTTTGGATGCCATGGGTGTCATCTATACTAACTTCGCCGATGACACCCAAATCCTCATTCCTCTCTCAGGCAATCATGAACAAGACTCCCTCCTGGTTAACCAAATCTACTCACTCATCCAAAACTGGATGGCTAATAACAGCCTTTGTCTCAATGACGACAAAACCGAGCTCCTCATACTAGGCTCCTCCAGCAAAATCAACACCCTTGAGCCCGCTTTCAAATCATTCACCATTGATGGAACCATAATCCCTGTTCTTAAACAAGTCAAGACCCTTGGCGTCTTCTTAGATGCAACACTATCTATGTCTAAACAACTAAACACATTAGCTAGCCTCGTCCACTTCCTACACCTCCAAACACATCTCCCTCAGCTGTAAATTCCTCTCAGCCAACAACTGTGTTACTCTAGCCAGAGCACTCATACTGTCTAAGCTAGACTATTGTAATATCCTATTCCTTGGCACTTCCAAAGCCAACATAGCCAAACTTCAACTCATGCAGAACAGAGCCCTCAGAGCAGCTTTAGGCATCAAAAAATCCGAACATATCTCTAACACCAGAAGAGACCACCACTGACTCCCCATCCAAGCCAGAATTCTATTTAAAACCCTGAGCATCACCCACAAATGCAGGGCTAACAAAGCACCCAAATACCTCAACAACACAGTCATGATGAAGCCCCAGACCAGACTCCTCAGGTCCAATAAAAACGCATACCTTGAAACCCCCAGATACAAAAGAGAGAAAGCAGGGGGTAGTAGCTTCAAAACACTGGCCCCCAGACATTGGAATGCGCTACCTACCCACATTATGAATGAAACCTCCTTCCCTAAATTCAAAAGCTTCTTGAAGACTTGGCTCTTCAATAAGTTCTAACTGAACCAGAGCACTAATCCGCTTCAATTAACTGTACATAGCTGACTGCTTTGTATATTATTGTATATCATTGATTGCTATTCCTGTGTACCTCTGTGTTCTTTCTAAGATTGCATTCTCCCATTGTCTGTAACTACGCCGTGATACCCCCGGGTCTGGGCGTATAACAAATGTAATAAAATAAAATAAAATAAAATAAAAAAGGTGTTCGACTGGAACGGGGAATGTTTGGTGGTGGGTATCTTTGTATATAACCCTTGCAGTGCTTTACCCCAGGAACGGGGCCAGGAGGCACCCCAGGAGCTCTGTGTTGGGGGAGCAGCCACCTGAGGACCCACCACCCCCAAAGAAAGACCCACCACCTAGCGTGGCCTGAAGTAAGGTAGGCCGTGGACAGATGCTGGAGTATAATGGTACTGAGGTGCTATAACAGAGGTCTTTTATAGCAATGGCTGAGAGGAGAGGAATCTATCAAAAAGGGGTTGTATTATCCTATGTAGAATCGGTAAGGAAGTAAATTGAGCTGTAGGTATGGCTCAATACAGTTAAAACTATAGGGATGATGATGGTCCTGCTTGTGATAGCCAGGAAGCAAATGGTTGCTGTCAGGATAGGCGTGCAAGAAGTGAAGAAACATGATTGGAACCCTGTTGTGGGCAGGGAATGGGATCAATGCTGAAGTCCTAAAGTGACATGAGCCCACCAGTACCATGCCACAAGGAAAGAGATAAAGAGCACAGGAGCTCTGTCTGTGGCCAGGGTGGCGTTATTCTGAATGCATGGCACTTGTTGAAATACAATCAATACGTGTCTTTGTGAGCAGTTCACCAGTCCGCTCGACTTTCAGAAACATAGCATGGGAACTTCATGCTCAGTAAGCATTGTGCATGGCGGCAGATACGGTTAATCCATTAAGGACTCAGGGATGTTGAGCACCCAGAGAAGTAATGGTTGTGTCACAATAAGTGTTGGGTGGAGTGAGCTTGAGGGGCGGACAGGCATCCGAAAAACAGCATGTCTTACCAATGGTGGGTGGGCGAGGCGTCATTGATAGTATTTAATGATGCTGTGAAGTAAAGCACCATGTGGCACACAACATTTAGTAATGCAGTAAAGGATTAGGTAAACAGATACAACATTCATTATCTCCATATTGATCCCAGCACATAGACGCTGCTCTGCTAACAAGAGAACCAAAAGCAACTTGGAGAACAGTGCCAGCCATCTTAACATGGCGTTGTCAGGCACTGTTTTGTACAGCGTATGGCAAAATGATTATTCATCATAGACAGCGTTATTTTGGTTCTCCAGCATGGGGTCTGGCATGGATTCACATGCTCATGAATTCCCCGTCATCAGGCTGGGACTCCTCGCTAAAGAAAAAATCAGTATCATTTTCGTTTCTCATCTGTCTTCCTTAATAGTAACCAATCACTGATCTATGGGTCATACTGCCCCCAGCCAATGACTGCCCTCTCACTGTTTTGTACAGCGTATGGCAAAATGATTATTCATCATAGACAGAGTTATTTTGGAAAGGTAGCCATAAATGCCTAAAAAACACTTACAAACATCAATAGCAACATTACAAGTCATTAAAAAAGAAACAGTGATCTATATTTATAACAGTGAAAATGAGTGTGATTGTTGCTTGGCGAAGTATTGTTCCTTATAAGATTCCACACCGTTTCACCAATCTTCATCAAATTTTGCATAGTTACCTGTTAGGATCCTCCCAACAGTACTGGCTGCATTCGGACAACCCACCCTGTACCCCAAATTCCATCATATTCACACCTGAGACGTTTGCCTAAAATCGGCTAAACATCAATGTGGCCGTAGAAGGACCGGTCTCGACACAAGGAACACCATGTGTCAAGGCCCGAGGATGCACGGTTTCAGAGATATTTGCACCGCAATGCACAGCAACGAACTGCACCATGCCAGGGTGAGGTGACAGGTGGGGAGAGAGCACCGAAGGTCCCAGTATGCAGCAGCACACCAACTCTCACCTCCCCCCAACTGCTCCGGGGTATGTCAACAAAGCACATCAAGCGATAAGCGAATTGGAACAACGACCTACAGGATCATTAACTTTCAACAACTGATGAGGGTGTTGCCATAACTGTCCACAGAAACCATTCAGAGAATGTGTTCTTTTTGCTAGGAAACAATAAAACTCAATCTGCAGTAGGTTTCAGACACTGGGTCTCATCTCGGCTGTAATACCACCCAACTGTAATTGCGTTAGCACCAACCAATCTGCTGGTATTAGTGTCGGATCACGGGTTGGCCGTTAACGGTAAATCCCCATTGGACCCAATGGGGCTTTTTCGCCGCAAATACTGCATGCTAATACAGCTGGTGGTAATTGCCCTGAAAACAGGGCGCCAAATGGGATTTTCACCTCCAGCAAAAAGCTGGAGTTAAAACAGCTCATTTAGCGCCCAACTCGTGATAGGGCCAGCCCTTAAATACGGCTGTAATACCGTTACTGCCACATTTAAGGGCTACCATCCAGCTCGTGATGAGGCCCACTATATTCAATTAGAGCTTTAGAAGCAGGTTCAATCAGATTTCAAAGTTATTCATAGACTGGAATTCATAAATGCGCCCAAGACTGATAAAGAAACAGAGATGAACCGATGTGTGAAGTGCAGATGCAAATTTGAGACTCATTCTTCGCTAAATACAGTATCATTAATCTAAAAAGTACCCATGCACAAGTACAAATTGAGCATGTTTAAAAACATTACAAATGTAATCAATACACAAACCATAACTTCATAAAAAACAAGTTAATAGTAGCTACTAATATGCTAAAATACATTCAATCACATTTAGATACTTTTACATTGAAACAATCATATATATGTGCCATCTGGGTTAGTTTAGGGCTAAGAAAGTAAAGCAACCATTAAACAAAATGTTTCGGATAACACAGATGTCTGTTTAGCAAGGGCTTATCTTAAAACCGACTGATTTTTTGCCCAACATAAATATAACAGTGCAGGTCGCCATTGCGCAAACTGTCTGTTTTTCAATACTGGGACCTGCTTTTTGGCTCTAATATCGGGCAGTAAAGCACGAGGTGCTGAGGATCCTCCTCTGCCTCACAACCAAACGGGCACCCATTCCCCTCCCAGCCCCCTGACGAGCGAGACAACGTAGATCTTATAGGGAGGCAATTAAATCGAGCTCAAGTCAAGAGATTTCTTTCTGCAGGATTACTTGCCCACAATAAATTATTTTGAATGGCATCAGACGAAGATTTCGATTTGTAGCCTTCTGAATTTCCTCAAATTCTCTATCAACTCTGGACATCAATAACAATTGATACTTAGATGTTTAATTGCAGCTCGAGTAATGAGCGTAGGGTTATTCAAGGGTTATTCAAGTAATTGTTACGCTCACCTGGGTTCCACGAAGCTGGACTGCAGCGGTCTCCACCAATGTGACTCGTAGTGTAGTGATGAGCGACTGCACTTGCCAACTCAGTTTCGTCTGTCTGGCACGTAGGAGGATTTTCCTAAAGTGGTAAAATGGTAATTAGCCGACCGTGGTAAAAGAGGTTAACTTTGTCTTTTCCAAAACCACCTTGTGTTCCCCTTATCATGTCTCACCTTATTGTTAGGGAGGATGGGCTCTCCATCCTGCGTCGGCGTGCAGGGGTGCGTAGAAACCAGTTAACTTCACTGATCCGTAAGCTTATGGCAGAGTTTTCAGACAACGATGACTCCGAGGTAAGTATGCCAATCCAAAGTATAATGCATTGGGCCTCATTAGGACCCAGGCGGTAAGGGGTTTACGGCGGCGTAAACAGCGCCGATCCTTACCGCCTGATTCCGAGGTCCCTTAGCGCCATGGAGGTTTTAACACCTGCTTTTAGCAGGTGTTAAAATCCATGGCGCTAAGGGACCTTGTTGTTAATTACTTAATTTACGGTGGCGTAATTAACGCCTTCCCCACTCCCATTATGCCCTATGGGGCAAAAATGGGAATGGGGAAGGGTAAATGGGTTAATGGGGACTTACCGCCCCACTCACCTCGGAATGGGGCGTTAAGTCCGCCAACCACCATGGCGTAAATGTTGTTTACGCCATGGTGGTAAAGGTACGACCCAGGCGGTAACTTACCGCCTGGGTCGTAATGAGGCCCATTGTCTTAGAGTTCGATTGTCTTATAGTTCACTCTTACTCCCTTTATATATTTTCCCCCTTGCAGAACGGCCCAAGTTGAATGTTCTGTCTCCGAGAGGAATGAGGTAGCGCCAAGGTAAGAGTCAGTTTTGCACCAAGCACTAATCTTAGCAAGCGATATTGTTCATCATGAGATTAAGCAATTGCCCTCTTTATATTTTGCAGGTGTGGCGCTTCTCCGGAATGAGGGACGTAGGATGATGACTAGCGACACCTCGAGCGGTAATGTACCAAGTAAGTATCTTGCGGTATGAATTTGAATGTCTTTTGCAGAGTGCAGCTCACCTGTTGTCTTTCTTTCTTTTGCAGATGCAGATGCTCCAAGCAGCGATTTCAACAGAGTGCCTTGCGGGATCGTGTGGATGAAAGGAGCATAGATGAGTATGCCGCGGCGCTGCTGCTGACAGTGCAGCGCCGTAACAGATGTTTTCTTTTCCTCACAGGTGCGGCGACTCCCAGATGAATGCAACGACTAATGGTGTTCTAAACTGCTTTTCCTCTTCGCTTTTACAGGTTCGGTTCACAGAGAACAAGACGGATGTAGCTGTAGACTGGATGCTGAGCTGCAGGCACGGTGAGCGTTATGGCTGCTGAAATGTAGAATAACGCGAAGCGTGTGCTGCTCTCCGGGTGTGGTTTAAATAGCCACCATAAAGTAGTTCCCAGGTAAAATAGTTCCAGTACCAAACCCACGAAAAATAGTCCCTGGAAGAAAATAATCCCTTCAAGGCCTCACAGTGGCCTGCACACAATTTCTCCACAGGATGATCTGCTCTGTTTAAAAAAGGCAATATGAGCCTGGCGCCAATCCTTTGAGCCTCCCTGAGTTCCCATGGGTGCCTGTACTCTGGGCAGATGGGTCTGCTCCTGATGTCTGGGGGCAGGCATCGTGACAGTAATGTTCAGCATTCAGTTTTGCCAGCAGCTTCGTTACATGAGACAACCAGGGCAAAGTCAACACTCCCCCTCATCCAACAGTTGCTTAATTAGAGAATGTGTTACCACCGCCTTGCAGTTGGCTCATAATCTGAGCCAATGCAAGAGTGGTTCCAGTGCTATGCCATCCCCAGTATGGACACCAAACCTTGGGGTTATAAATATTCTTATATTGCTTTTATGAAATGCTGGGCATGTTTAAGTATCTGCACTGCGTGAAAAATATGTTATAAAGTGCTTTGATACACATAGTTAACATGTGACTGTACTCATTTCGCATTTGCACAAAGTTTCTTTAGATTTGTGAATGAACATAGGAATGCAGGATTGTATGTCGGTAAAGGAGGGAGCCTCTGTTTTTTCCCTAATTGATCCATGCACAGCATTTGACTCTCGTAGAGGAGGACTGTATATCTGCAGTCTAATACTTGATCAAGATCACCATTTTTCGTATGGATTTAATGTACTGGATTTGCTGGCCGAAACACTCATTTCCAGCTGCTGAAGATATCAGTACGTCTAAATGTCTCCCTGGCGTTTTTTGCATCAATTCCGTATTTAATGAGAGTCTGGGAAAGTAGTTGCACATTGTGAATTAAGGTGTGATGTCTAGTTAATGAGTATCTGGGAGAGTAGTTGAATAGTGTGAGTTAAGGTGTGATGTCTAGTTAATGAGAATCTGGGAAAGATGTTGCATAGTGTGAGTTAAGGTGTGATGTGTAGTTAATGAGAGTCTGGGAAAGTAGTTGCATAGTGTGAGTTAAGGTGTGATGTGTAGTTAATCAGAGTGTGGGAAAGTCGTTGCATAGTGTGAGTTAAGGTGTGATGTGTAGTTAATGAGAATCTGGGAAAGTCGTTGTATAGTGTGAGTTAAGGTGTGATGTGTAGTTAATGAGAATCTGAGAAAGTCGTTGCATAGTGTGGGTTAAGGTGTGATGTGTAGTTAATGAGAGTCTGGGAAAGTAGTAGCATAGTGTGAGTTAAGGTGTGATGTGTAGTTAATCAGAGTGTGGGAAAGTCGTTGCATAGTGTGAGTTAAGGTGTGATGTGTAGTTAATGAGAGTGTGGGAAAGTAGTTGCATAGTGTGAGTTAAGGTGTGATGTGTAGTTAATCAGAGTATGGGAAAGTCATTGCATAGTGTGAGTTAAGGTGTGATGTGTAGTTAATGAGAGTCTGGGAAAGTAGTTGCATAGTGTGAGTTAAGGTGTGATGTGTAGTTAAGGAGAATCTGGGAAAGTCGTTGCATAGTATAAGTTAAGGTGTGATGTGTAGTTAATGAGAGTCTGGGAAAGTAGTTGCATAGTGTGAGTTAAGGTGTGATGTGTAGTTAATCAGTGTGGGAAAGTCGTTGCATGGTGTGAGTTAAGGTGTGATGTGTAGTTAAGGAGAATCTGGGAAAGCCGTTGTATAGTGTGAGTTAAGGTGTGATGTGTAGTTAACGAGAATCTGGGAAAGCCGTTGTATAGTGTGAGTTAAGGTGTGATGTGTAGTTAATGAGAGTCTGGGAAAGTAGTTGCATAGTGTGAGTTAAAGTGTGATGTGTAGTTAATGAGAATCTGAGACAGTCGTTGCAAAGTGTGGGTTAAGGTGTGATGTGTAGTTAATGAGAGTCTGGGAAAGTAGTTGCATAGTGTGAGTTCAGATGTGACGTGTAGTTAATGAGAATCTGGGAAAGTCATTGCCTAGTGTGAGTTAAAGTATGATGTGTACTTAATGAGAATCTGGGAAAGTAGTTGCATAGTGTGAGTTAAGGTGTGATGTGTAGTTGGATGGACTTTGTTTACATTCAGGAAATAGTTAATTCAAACTGGTTATAGCAACCTTAACATTGACATTCCCAGTATCTGTCTACACTATTCTTATAGGTAGTAACCTGAAATTATGATGAATATATATAGATTATTCTCGTCACACAAACGATGAGCCAAAACGAGATCCATTAGCACTTTTTCTTAGCTGTCAACTAGAAGTTCCACTGGCTTGAGCTGACCACAGGTGATATGGAGTCACTTGAGATATCCCACCTGTGTCGTGACCAGCCTCAGCTCACTAAGCTTTTTTCTAGAATGGAGGGTGTCCTGGTGGAAATTCCTCTTGACCATTTCCAAATGCTTTTTACCGTGTCCAGTTACTGGGCCTCATTAGGACCCTGGCGGAGAGGGTATTACGCCAGCGTAGTGCATGGCGTACCTCTCCGCCATACTACGAGTTCCCGTAGCGCCATGGAGGTTTTCTCCGCCTGGTTTTACCAGCCGGAGAAAACCATGGCGCTACGGGACCTCGTTGTTAATTACGCCACCGTATTTTACGGTGGCGTAATTAACTCCTTCCCCACTCCCATTATACCCTATGGGGCGAAAATGGGAATGGGGAAGGGCAGAATGGGGATTGGGGATTTACCGCTCCGCCGAGGTCGGAATGGGGCGGTAAATCCGCCAACCCCCATGGCGCTATCGGCGGCTTTCCGCCATGCTTCGCGGTGCATTTAGCACCGCGAAGTCCGCCTGGGTCGTAATGAGGCCCACTGACATGTGCTGTACCTCTCCTGAGCCACTGCAAAGAAATCTTCAGCAGAAAGTTGTGTTCCTCCCTGTATTCCCACTTTTTCCCTCCCTCATTGCCCCTGCTTTTCCCCGGTATTCACTTCCACTACTCTTCTTTTCAAATAGTGATAACCTAATGCTTCCTTGGGGCATCTATAAAGTGCTGTGTAAAATTGTAAACATACTAAACTTAACAACAACAATATTGCCACAAGCACGTGTTGGAATGCAAGTACAACGTCCCAAGCAGGCGAAGAGATTTAGACTGCGCAAAACATATTAGCAGGCAGCCCTGTGCCAGCAGTTCTCATTGGGCGCGGCAAGATGCAAATGTATTCATTTGTAGTTGTTAGCTCTGATACATATTAGAAACATCATATACCCACACAGAAAGAGCGACACTATTCACAGGGATGTATTCTGTAGTTACTGGTAGTATAGTGTAGTTAGTGGTAGCATACAGTGTTATGTTTTGAGGGATGTGCGAGTAGGTAGCTGACTGAGGTAGGCATGTTAGATGGAGTCAGAGACGTGTTGTGGTAATGGCGAACTACGGGGCTAAGGTAGCAAGATTTCTGCCATTTTGGATTGTAGGGCATGCTATTGGATGTGTTTTTTGAAAGCGAGCGAAAGCTCAACATGGAGCTGTGGCTCTGCCCATATAGTCCAGAGACAAAATCTAACCTCATTCCCCCCAGGGAGAAGTTATGATGCCAAGGTCATAGGCAGCAGTGCTAGGCTGATACAGTTAATTGAGTCCTGCTGCAGAGCTTGGAGGAGCTGGGAAAGAAATGTCGGATCGAGGGAGAAAAGGTAGGGATTCCTCTGTTGAATTCATGTGAGCAGGGCATGGGGTATTATGATGCCAAGAGGCCGAGTCACGATTGACAGCACTACTGCCCTCACTGAAGAGCAGTCATCCTATTTGAACTGCAGACACCGCACTCTAGGGATCTATAAGTACCCGAAACTCAGGCATAAGAGTGGTGCCTAGTGTGAGAAACCTGAAGGTGTCTCCCTAACTAGTCCCCGGGCATCTGTTATCCAGGTGGCCACCTCTATTGGATCCAGTTCCTGGGGGTGGACCAGTGAGGGAGGATCACCTGTATAGAAGGTTCTTAGGGAATGGAAGTGGGACACTGACGGGTGAGACGCAATATCCCTCTTCTTCCAACACCTTTTCTCCATCCTGCCACATAGGATACTCAGGCGTTATACCTCTCCCTTTTCTGACAGGAACACCTTCGTACAACACGAAAGACAACAGACTAACACCAGAGCCGTTTACCTGACATGTCCCAACACAAGGGTCAGGCAAAGTCAGGCAATTGACCAGAATCTTGATGGCCCTTTCCCTTCCCCACACAGGTAAAAGGTGGAGCATGAGAGCACACTACAGGCAAGGTAGACCGCACGACAAGACAGCTATCCAGGCACGGCAGTTCAAGAGGAAGAGCAAGGCAGCGAGAACTGAAGAGGTGACAAGGAGAGAAGCAACCTTGCCCTTTCAGACCAAGACGCGCGAAGCATCAGTGGAAGCAATCATAAAACCGTGAACAATGGCCCACATGTGTTGCAGCAGATGTCAATGGTACATGGAGCATGCCCACACTGATAATCAGAACAGGAGAGACGCATGCTACCGTGGTACCAGCCTTGACTCCAGAGACAAGAAAAGCCAAGCTGTTCATTACAGCCGGTGAGTCGAGGGGAGAATTGATAAGAAACTATGTTTGCCTTAGTTGAGACGCCTTTAACAGACTGCACAATCAATGAAGGCAAGTTATTTGCAAGTGTTGGAAAAGAAACAGTGGTAGCCTGGACTGCCACAACAGGCTGGGTTTTGTTTACGCTGTTTCTTAAATTGATGTCAGCCAAGTCACTGGAATGATGGCGCATCCATTTTACTGCATCCAGCAAACCTTCTGCAAGGCTGTCGTTTTGACAGTGATGACGTGCGGATAAGTCACACAATCGCTGCTGCCATAAAACTGTCAAATCGGCTTCTCAGGATTTTTGTTGCTGGAGAAAGACATTTAATTTATCAATGTGATCCATTTCGGTTGACAAGTTTGACAGAAGAGATCCTTGGCCACGAAATGGCATCATTCAGCGATTCATAAAGTTTAACAAAAGGGATCATTACAAGTGATGATGCGGCCAGGACATTGTTGTGAATCTGCATTGAAGCTGCAGTGGAAAGAATAGATCTTGTTCCCGCATTTGCTTGCCGTTCAGTTTCCGTAGTCGATAAGTTTGTTGAATCTTCATTTTAGGCCAATGTTGCCGACTTGTGTCCGTGCATGTGAGCGGATCCAACTCTTTTGTGTGCTGCTCTCAATGTGTTCGTCCTTGGAGTACTGGCGTTTTCTTTGTGAATTTCCAAACGGTTCAGTGTCCACTGGGTCAAAGCCTGGTCGCCCATCGTTACCACATGACTTTGGTTGGGGTTGCAACTATCACCAGGCAAAGCTTCGGCCGGATGCAACTCGTCTCTATTGAATCGAAAGGCTGTAGTAGTTTCATCAGATGCTTTTGCATTGACGACTTCGAAAACATACAAGCCCTCTGTAGTCACAAATGTGTTCGCCACAAGAGCCATGCTGTGCGCAATCGTCAGAGTCTTTGCATTCTTAAGAGTCGTCCGTTTGGAAGCACATGCTGATTCAACTATACGTAACTAAGCAGTTTGACCAACATGAATGTGAGGAGAGCTGGGACCGCTGTCGTTGGCATTTGCATGTGAGGACCCTTTCTTCATTTGTATGTCTTCTTCAAGGGGCCCACTGTGATGCTGGAAATGCATCGGAGGGACAGGGCCTCCGTATCCTTGTCCTTTACTGCTTTTTATCGTGTGTTCTGTCGTGTTTTCTGCGCAGGAGTTCATGTGGGGCTCCTGGCGGTGCAGCTCTCTCTCTTTTGGTTTGGTGAACGGACCCGTGTGATACCCTTATGGCATCCATGGGTGGGGGTACAACCCTGTGCCCCTAGTATATGTTTTTGGGCACCTGTGGGTGGCCCACAGAGAAGGGTATGGGCTGGTGGCAGCTCCATGCTGAAATCGCCAGGTGCGCGGAGTATCCTCCATTTTGGGATACCCCTGCCCTGCCATTGGGATCAGTTCATTCCTGATGGAAAACAAGATGGCCCCTGTGTCGACGACCGCCGTCGCCGACCGGAGCCGCCGTGCTCCCGTTTGCCTAAGAACTTCCATTGATCATGGGACGCTCTCGCCTGCATCGTCATCTGCTTGTCTCCCGCTGGAGAAGGCCCGACCGTCGGCACGCCGAGGAGCATCCGCCGGTGGGTTTCCCGCCACCTAAAGACCACAAAGACGCCGACGACTCGACGCCCTTGCTGGGCTACAGTTCTTCATCATCTCTTTGCGGTCCAGAACTATCGTCACTGAGGTGCCCCGCACGCCTCTTCCTTGCAGGACGCCAACGCTTTGTTGTCGACGAGCACCGCTAGGAACGAAGCTGCCACTTCCCTGCCGTAGTTCACCCTGTTCACCGTCGGACGTTCGACGACCCGTGACTCCTGCCTTAAAGGGAGTTCACTCAAGAAGGGCCGTCGATTCCCCGACACTGAACACCAAGTTCCCCGACACCTATCGACGATCCGTGGCTCCCGTCTGAAAGGGAGGCACTCAAGAAGGATCGGTCGATGCAGCGTCAGAGAACTCTACTCCACCAGGTACATTGGGGGGGGTAAAACCTTAATAGGAAGAAGTGGGACTATTGAACATATGGACTGGGCTTGTGTGATATATCTTTATTTTACAGGTTGCCCAGGTGGGGGGATCTCCACACAGAACTGTGCCTAGTGGTAGGGGTCAGCATTCTGCCTATTGTTTCAACCATTTTACGTTCCTGCCTATCTCTATTGCTGGTTTCCTCGTTATTAATCTGTGTGACATTTTAACCGTACAGTCGATGCACTTTAATGAGATTCGATAACATTAGTGGTACCACTTTAGAATTGTATATATTTATCATTATTGACTTCCAAGTACAAAGTGCGTTATTGTGATTGTGTACATACCTTTGAATATTAATTATATAAACACTGTGTTTTCAGTAATACAGTGTGTGGACATTCCTTTGTGGGGGTTCGGGGACTACACTGTACTTAAGAACCAGCCCGCATCACCTCCTGAGAAGCTAGGCCTTGATTGCTCGTCCATTGCTACCCTATAGAGAATCTTGGCTGGGATCTTCTGTGCCTCTCCTCTGCCATATAGAGAGCAGAAGTACAGACACCCCCTACCAGTTTTTACACCCACCTGTGAGGTTTTTGTTCAAAATGACATTATTACTCAATTTGTGGTCAGAGTATTTGGGTTGTTCGAAGGCCGATGCTGATGCTGTTTTGAGCGCCGGACGGATTTCCGTGTCCAGGTCTCCCTGCGCTAACTCAGTTGAGGGACCAGGAGATCGCGGAACGCCGGCCATTTGTAGGATAGGTAAATTAGCCGGTCCCACCAAATTGTTTGCAGTCTGGCCTCCTGTATTGGGCTAGTTTGCGGCCAGGGGCCCGGGCTCAACCACTTCATCCTGAACCAAAAAGATTATTTCTCCTGTTTTTGCAGGTGATTTAACTGTTGCGTGCCAACTCTGGGAGTCCAATATTGGAATTAGCCACCATAAAGTAGTTCCCAGGTAAAATAGTTCCAGTACCACACCCAAGAAAAATAGTCCCTGGAAGAAAGTAATCACTTCAAGGCCTCACGGTAGCCTGCGCACGATTTCTCCACGGGATGATCTGCTCTGTTTAAAAAAGGCAATATGAGCCTGGCGCCAATCCTTTGAGCCTCCCTGAGTTCCCATGGGTGCCTGTACTCTGGGCAGATGGGTCTGCTCCTGATGTCTGGGGGCAGGCATTGTGACAGTAATGTTCAGCATTCAGTTTGCCAGCAGCTTCCTTACATGTGACAACTAGGGCAAAGTCAACACTCCCCCTCATCCAACAGTTGCTTAATTAGGGAATGTGTTACCACCGCCTTGCAGTTGGCTCATAATCTGAGCCAATGCAAGAGTGGTTCCAGTGCCATGTCATCCCCAGTATGGACACCAAACCTTGGGGTTATAACTATTCTTATATTGTTTTTATGAAATGCTGGGCTTGTTTAAGTATCTGCACTGCGTGAAAAATATGTTATAAAGTGCTTTGATACACATAGTTAACATGTGACTGTACTCATTTTGCATTTGCACAAAGTTTCTTTAGATTTGTGAATGAACATAGGAATGCAGGATTGTACGTCGGTAAAGGAGGGAGCCTCTGTTTTTTCCCTAATTGATCCATGCACAGCATTTGACTCTCATAGAGGAGGACTGTGTATCTGCAGTCTAATACTTGATCAAGATCACTATTTTTCGTATGGATTTAATGTACTGGATTTGCTGGCCGAAACACTCATTTCCAGCTGCTGAAGTAATCAGTACGTCTAAATGTCTCCCTGGCGTTTTTTGCATCAATTCCATATTGAATGAGAATCTGGGAAAGTAGTTGCACAGTGTGAGTTAAGGTGTGATGTCTAGTTAATGAGAATCTGGGAAATATGTTGCATAGTGTGAGTTAAGGTGTGATGTGTAGTTAATGAGAGTCTGGGAAAGTAGTTGCATAGTGTGAGTTAAGGTGTGATGTGTAGTTAATCAGAGTGTGGGGAAAGTCGTTGCATAGTGTGAGTTAAGGTGTGATGTGTAGTTAATGAGAATCTGGGAAAGTCGTTGCATAGTGTGAGTTAAGGTGTGATGTGTAGTTAATGAGAGTCTGGGAAAGTAGTTGCATAGTGTGAGTTAAGGTGTGGTGTGTAGTGAATGAGGATCTGAGAAAGTTGTTGCATAGTGTGGGTTAAGGTGTGATGTGTAGTTAATGAGAGTCTGGGAAAGTAGTTGCATAGTGTGAGTTAAGGTGTGATGTGTAGTTAATGAGAATCTGGGAAAGTAGTTGCATAGTGTGAGTTAAGGTGTGATGTGTAGTTAATCAGAGTGTGGGAAAGTCGTTGCATAGTGTGAGTTAAGGTGTGATGTGTGGTTAATGAGAATCTGGGAAAGTCGTTGCATAGTGTGCGTTAAGGTGTGATGTGTAGTTACTGAGAGTCTGGGAAAGTAGTTGCATAGTGTGAGTTAAGGTGTGATGTGTAGTTAATGAGAATCTGAGAAAGTCGTTGCATAGTGTGTGTTAAGGTGTGATGTGTAGTAAATGAGAGTCTGGGAAAGTAGTTGCATAGAGTGAGTTAAGGTGTGATGTGTAGTTAATCAGAGTCTTGGATAGATGTTGCATAGTGTGAGTTAAGGTGTGATGTGTAGTTAATGAGAGTCTGGGAACGTAGTTGCATAGTGTGAGTTAAGGTGTGATGTGTATTTAATCAGAGTATGGGAAAGTCGTTGCATAGTGTGAGTTAAGGTGTGATGTGTAGTTAATGAGAGTCTGGGAAAGTAGTTGCATAGTGTGAGTTAAGGTGTGATGTGTAGTTAAGGAGAATCTGGGAAAGCCGTTGTATAGTGTGAGTTAAGGTGTAATGTGTAGTTAATGAGAGTCTGGGAAAGTAGTTGCAAAGTGTGAGTTAAGGTGTGATGTGTAGTTAATGAGAATCTGAGACAGTCGTTGCATAGTGTGGGTTAAGGTGTGATGTGTAGTTAATCAGAGTATGGGAAAGTTGTTGCATAGTGTGAGTTAAGGTGTGATGTGTAGTTAATGTGAGTCTGGGAAAGTAGTTGCATAGTGTGAGTTAAGGTGTGATGTGTAGTTAAGGAGAATCTGGGAAAGCCGTTGTATAGTGTGAGTTAAGGTGTGATGTGTATTTAATGAGAGTCCGGGAAAGTAGTTGCATATTGTGAGTTAAGGTGTGATGTGTAGTTAATGAGATCCGAGACAGTTGTTGCATAGTGTGGGTTAAGGTGTGATGTGTAGTTAATGAGATTCTGGGAAAGTAGTTGCATAGTGTGAGTTGAGATGTGACGTGTTGTTAATGAGAATCTGGGAAAGTGGTTGCATAGTGTGAGTTAAGGCGTGATGTGTACTTAATGAGAATCTGGGAAAGTAGTTGCATAGTGTGAGTTAAGGTGTGATGTGTAGTTGGATGGACTTTGTTTACATTCAGAAAATAGTTAATTCCAACTGGCTATAGCAACCTTAACATTGACATTCCCAGTATCTGTCTACACTATTCTTATAGGTAGTAACCTGAACTTATGATGAATATATATAGATTATCCTCGTCACACAAACGATGAACCAAAACGAGATCCATTAGCACTTTTTCTTAGCTGTCAACTAGAAGTTCCACTGGCTTGAGCTGACCACAGGTGATATGGAGTCACTTGAGATATCCCACCTATGTCGTGACCAGCCTCAGCTCACTAAGCTTTTTTCTAGAATGGAGGGTGTCCTGGTGGAAATTCCTCTTGACCATTTCCAAATGCTTTTTACTGTGTCCAGTTACTGACATGTGCTGTACCTCTCCTGAGCCACTGCAAAGAAATCTTCAGCAGAAAGTTGTGTTCCTCCCTGTATTCCCACTTTTTCCCTCCCTCATTGCCCCTGCTTTTCCCCGGTATTTACTTCCACTACTCTTCTTTTCAAACAGTGATAACCTAATGCTTCCTTGGGGCATCTATGAAGTGCTGTGTAAAATTGTAAACATACTAAACTTAACAACAGCAATATTGCCACAAGCACGTGTTGGAATGCAAGTACAACGTCCCAAGCAGGCGAAGAGATTTAGACTGCGCAAAACATATTAGCAGGCAGCCCTGTGCCAGCAGTTCTCATTGGGCGCGGCAAGATGCAAATGTATTCATTTGTAGTTGTTAGCTCTGATACATATTAGAAACATCATATACCCACACAGAAAGAGCGACACTATTCACAGGGATGTATTCTGTAGTTACTGGTAGTATAGTGTAGTTAGTGGTAGCATACAGTGTTATGTTTTGAGGGATGTGCGAGTAGGTAGCTGACTGAGGTAGGCATGTGAGATGGAGTCAGAGACGTGTTGTGGTAATGGCGAACTACGGGGCTAAGGTAGCAAGATTTCTGCCATTTTGGATTGTAGGGCATGCTATTGGATGTGTTTTTTGAAAGCGAGCGAAAGCTCAACATGGAGCTGTGGCTCTGCCCATATAGTCCAGAGACAAAATCTCCCCTCATTCCCCCCAGGGAGAAGTTATGATGCCTAGGTCATAGGCAGCAGTGCTAGGCTGATACAGTTAATTGAGTCCTGCTGCAGAGCTTGGAGGAGCTGGGAAAGGAATGTCGGATCGAGGGAGAAAAGGTAGGGATTCCTCTGTTGAATTCATGTGAGCAGGGCATGGGGTATTATGATGCCAAGAGGCTGAGTCACGATTGACAGCACTACTGCCCTCACTGAAGAGCAGTCACCCTATTTGAACTGCAGACACTGCACTCTAGGGATCTATAAGTACCCGAAACTCAAGCATAAGAGTGGTGCCTAGTGTGAGAAACCTGAAGGTGTCTCCCTAACTAGTCCCCCGGGATCTGTTATGCAGGTGGCCACCTCTATTGGATCCAGTTCCTGGGGGTGGACCAGTGAAGGAGGATCACCTGTATAGGAGGTCCTTAAGGAATGAAGTGGGACACTGACGGGTGAGACGCGGTATCCCTCTCCTTCCAACACCTTTTCTCCATCCTGCCACATAGGATACTCAGACGTTATACCTCTCCCTTTTCTGACAGGAACACCTTCAAACAACACGAAAGATAACAGACTAACACCAGAGCCGTTTACCTGACATGTCCAAACACAAGGGTCAGGCAAAGTCAGGCAATTGACCAGAATCTTGATGGCCCTTTCCCTTCCCCACACAGGTAAAAGGTGGAGCACGAGACCACAATACAAGCAAGGTAGACCGCACGACAAGACAGCTATTCGGGCACGGCAGTTCAAGAGGAAGAGAAAGGCAGCGAGAACCGAAGGGGTGACAAGGAGAGAAGCAACCTTGCCCTTTCAGACCAAAACACGCAAAGCATCAGTCGAAGCAATCATAAGACCGTGAACAATTGCCCACATGTGTTGCAGCAGATGCCAATGGTACATGGAGCATGCCCACACTGATAATCAGAACAGGGAGAGACGCATGCTACCGTGGTACTGGCCTTGACTCCAGAGACAAGAAAAGCCAAGCTGTTCATCACAGCCGGTGAGTCGAGGGGAGAATCGATAAGAAACTATGTTTGCCTTAGTTGTGACACCTTTAACAGACTGCACAATCAATGAAGGCAAGTTATTTGAAAGTGTTGGAAGAGAAACAGTGGTAGCCTGGACTGCCACAACAGGCTGGGTTTTGTTTACGCTGTTTCTTAAGTTGATGTCAGCCAAGTCACTGGAATGATGGCGCATCCATTTTACTGTATCCAGCAAACCTTCTGCAAGGCTGTCATTTTGACAGTGATGACGTGCGGATAAGTCACGCAATCGCTGCTGCCATAAAACTGTCAAATCGGCTTCTCTGGATTTTTGTTGCTGGAGAAAGACATTACATTTATCAATTTGATCCATTTTGGTTGACATGTTTGACAGAAGCGATCCTTGGCCACGAATGGCATCATTCAGCGATTGATAAAGTTTAACAAAAGGGATCATTGCAAGTGATGATGTGGCCAGGACATTGTTATGAATCTGCATTGAAGCTGCAGCGGAAAGAATAGATCTTGTTCCCGCATTTGCTTGCCGTTCAGTTTCCGTAGTCAATAAGTTTGTTGAATCTTCATTTTAGGCCAATATTGCTGACTTGTGTCCGTGCATGTGAGCGGATCCAACACTTTTGTGTGCTGCTCTCAATGTGTTCATCCTTGGAGTACTGGCGTTTTCTTTGTGAATTTCCAAATGGTTCAGTGGCCACTGGGTCAAAGCCTGGTCGCCCATCGTTACCAGATGACCTTGGTTGGGGTTGCAACTATCACCAGGCAAAGCCTCGGCCGGACGAAACCCGTCTCTATTGAATCGAAAGGCCGTAGTAGTTTCATCAGATGCTTTTGCATTGACGACTTCGAAAACATACGAGCCCTCTGTAGTCACAAATGTGTTCGCCACAAGAGCCATGCTGTGGGCAATCGTCAGAGTCTTTGCATTCTTAAGAGGCGTCCGTTTGGAAGCACATGCTGATTCAACTATATGTAACTAAGCAGTTTGACCAACATGAATGTGAGGAGAGCTGAGTCCACTGTTGTTGGCATTTGCATTTGAGGACCCTTTCTTCATTTGTATGTCTTCTTCAAGGGGCCCACCTGTGAGGTTTTTGTTCAAAATGACATTATTACTCAATTTGTGGTAGGAGTATCTGGCTTGTTCGAAGGTCGATGCTGATGCTGTGTTGAGCGCCGGACGGAGTTCCGTGTCCAGGTCTCCCTGCGCTAACTCAGTTGAGGGACTAGGAGATCACGGAACGCCAGCCATTTGTAGGATAGGTGAATTAGCCGGTCCCACCAAATTGTTTGCAATCTGGCCTCCTGTATTGGGCTAGTTTGCGGTCAGGGGCCCTGGCTCAACCACTTCATCTTGAACCGAAAAGATTATCTCCTGTTTTTGCAGGTGATTTAACCGTTGCGTGCCAACTCTGGGAGTGCAATATTGGAATTCCCATCAGGTCGACATCCGTAATGTCAAACGGAGAAAAGTAAATTTCAGAAATGTCACCAGTTTCTGATTGTTTGTGCATGCAGGAAATTAAAGAGGAAACAGGTTCCAGATCGTTTAGAGAAAGCAAACGTTTGCTTTCTCACCATTTGCACAGTGTCTGCTGTTACGTTCCCAGGTGCAGGCTCACTGGTTGCACGTTCCAATGACAACGACAGATGGTGTTGTACACTCGCTTGCAAGGGAGTCATTTAAGTTAATTTGCGCTTTTGGAGTCGTCAAAGACAAAGGCAGTGGCAACGTTACAGTCAGTTTGCTTACCTTGCCGCGGCCGGCCCCCGGAGATTTCACAGCCGTCCATAGATTGATCATACAGCGTTGTTGTAAAGTCTTCTGCCATGTTTGTGGTCCGGGTGCGGTCCGGGAAGTCTCCACCATGGCCCGCGGCGGCCGAGGTGGACTGGGGAAGACTGGGAACTCTGTGCCTGAACTCCGCACCGCGCTCCGCGCCGTAAAATTGTTTAAGTAAAAAAACACAGAAGCAGAAACAGGACTTGTCCACGTAGTGCAGCTCCTCTCAGCAGGAAACAACGTGGAGACTGGGGCAGACTGGGAACTCTGTGCCTGAACTCCGCGCTTTATTTGACAAGACACCACTAGGACTGCTTTATTATTATTTGATGGTCATAGCTTGCTTCCATCTTAGATTTAGGTTTAGAGTAGGTGGCTTTCCAACATACTTATACAGTTTAAAAAACTCCCTTGAACTGTGATAATTTGTGTCTGTATTTACTGTTGCCACCATGAGTTTCTTACACTAGATCACATCATTTGTTGGCACCTTGGTTCCCAGAGAGATAACGGTGGAGACATGGTAGGGCTTTACCTTTATTTGGGACAGGAGGAGCAGAGATGATGCCAACAAATGTATCTTCAAGGGAAAGGAGCTGTCTGTGCGTGCCACAGTGTCTGGTATAATGAGGAGGCCCACTGTATTATCAAAGCAGAGTTGACGTCGGTATTCACACTCTGATCATGCTCCGATGGAGGAGTGCACATCACGTGATGGTCAAGAATGATTACTTTTTAAAGAAATGTATTACGGCAACCATGTACATGTTAGTCAATTAACTCCCATGTTTCACAATTACGATGCAGCAGGTCACGTGTTTTGTGGAATTTGTTTTAGATAGTGACCAATAGGGTAATGGACTATAAGGGATAATTAGAAGTGTATATAGGTGTTAGCCAATGGGGAGTGCGGGATCCTGTTTTAATCTTTTTTGTGTATAGTTTTGTTAATTTGTGGTTTGCCTCCATAAATATGTAACTCCTTTGGGTTAGGCGAGCTCCGTGTTAGTTCGGCTCTACGGGACCGCCTGATCGTTTTTCCATGTAATAAAACTTTGTTTTCATTGCAAACGATGCATTGATTATGTGGTCAGTTTGGGATTGTTTTTATCATTCAGGATTTGGGGTATTCACCTTACACACACACAGATGCAATTTTGAAGTGGTGGTTCATTGGGCGATAAGGGGATTTCTCTTTTCTCCTCTGCCTTACTATGGAAAAATAAACTGACCTATGGAATATTTAAAAACATATTAAAAAAGAAAGTCTCTTCATTGCCTGCATGAGCAAACATGGCATTATGTATTGTGATGAAGTCCCTTGTTGGATTTTGGAATCGACCAAGAAGTTGATGCCGGGGGCTCGGTGCCTCCCCGAGTTAGTGAATTATTGGTCTGGGGGTGGTAGGCAAAGAATTCCCTGGTCACCCTTCTTTGGCTCTCATTAGATGGCACCGGACAATCAAATAGCTGCCTCTAGTGTCAGAATCACAGCCCACACACCCTAAGATGCCCAAACTATCCTTGTCCCATTCCAAGGGTGTGGAACATCCAGGAACCATAGATATCTTCACCCCCTGCCTCCCGGGAGTGCCCCAAGCTTCTTTTAAGCAAACCTGCAGCTCCATCATAGGAAAAGATGCATTTACTCTTAAATGAAACCTTTCCATTCAGTGAACCTTGGCAGCGTGTGTTCAGATAGAGCTTCAAATTCACACTTATTATAGAAGCAGTCACTTCTCAGATTCAGGGTATGAATGGTTAATTCTATGGTCCTGTGGCTACAATGTTCAGAGACCCTGACCCTGGCTTCCTGAACACTGAAAATACAAATAGGATGTTAATTTGAAAACACATTCTTCCCTGGAAATAGTTAACCACTTTGGGGATGCAATATTCAATGTCATAGAGTAGTGCAGTACTTGACAAAATGGGCACGGTTACGAGTTTGGCAATAAATATATGGCAAATCCACTACTTACCACTAAAATCGATTACCATTATCACCACTAAGTTTGTTTGTTTGTTTGTTTGTTTATTTTATTTATATAGCGCTCCAGACCCAGGTGTAAACGGGCGCTTAAGGAAAGGTTACACATATACAATATATATATAGAATTTGCAGTTATACATTTTAGAGTTAATATACAATATATACAGTCAGAGGTAGTTAGCACGTACAATTAAGCATTAGAATGGTATGTACAGTATATGCAGTAGTCAGAGTCTTAGACATGCTTGGGATTGGTTTTATCCAATAGCCAGCCAATGACTAGTTTCCTGAACTGTTAGAAGGAATCGGTTGATTTGATATTCAATGGTAAGGTATTTCATAATTGAGGGGCGAGGACCATGAAGCTTGAGCCGCCGGCTCTTTTGAAGGAGAATCTGGGCACCATGAGGCAGAGAGTGTTGGAGGATCTGGTGATTCTAGTATTTGGCTTCAAAGTGAGTGTGTTAGTGAGATGGGGGGGCTAGGTGGTTTAGGGCTTTGAAAGTGAGACAAAGAATTTTTAAGTCAATTTCTTGTTGAATGGCGAGCCATTTGCAAGAGATTCTGATGGGGGAGATGTGCTCTCTCCTAGGAATGTTTAGTGCTGCTCGCAGTGCGTTGTTTTGGAGAACCTGAAGTTTATTGATTGTACCTTGGTTGGCGCCTAAGTACAGGCTATTGCAATAGTCAAGCTTGGATTGTATAAGAGCCCTAGCCAGTGTGAGGCAGCTGTTAGTGGATAGAAATGGTCTGCAGGCTCTAATTAGTTTCCCAGTGTAGGCGGTTGTTGAGGCGGTCATGTTGACATGTTTAGCAAGGTTAGTGTTAGCATCAAGGTAGAATCCTAGGGTTTTCACATGTTTGACGATGGGGATTGTGTTACCATCGATGATGATGTTGGTGTAGTCAGGGCTAAGTTTCTGTAGGTTGTTGGGTGATCCGACTAGGAGGAGCTCTGTCTTCTCATCATTCAGGCAGAGGCTGTGTGTAGCCATCCATGCCTGAATGATGGAGAAGATTTTGTTGACCCTAGTGATGTTGTAGTTGCCAGAGATGGTGAGGAGTATCTGGGTGTCATCCGCATAGTTGGTGTAGGTGACACCCAGATGGTCCAGCTTGTCAAAGAGAGGTTTTGTAAAAATATTGTATAGGGTGAGGGAGACACAGGATCCTTATGGGACACCGCAAGTGATGGGAATGGGGTCTGCTGCAGCCGCAGGTGAAAAGACCCTCATAGTTCTGTTGGCTAAGAAGGATTGTATCCACATGACGGCTGAAGTGGAGAGGTAGGCAGCGGATGAGAGGTGATTGCAGAGTATTTTATGGTCGACTAGGTCGAAGGCTGCTGAGAGGTCTAGAAGGAGCCGGATGGCCGCTTTACCTTCGTCTTTGATGTCAACAAGGGCAGTTTCTGTTCCATGTTGAGGTCGAAAGCCAGACTGACGCAGCCCTAACAATTTAGTGGACTCTAAGTAATCCTGAATTTGCAAGTAGGCGACTCTATCAAGGATTTTAAGCGGGAAGGGGACAGTAGTGATAGGCCTGTAATTAGTGGGAATGGTTGGGTCTAAGGATTGTTTTTTTAGGAGAGGGAGAACCCATGACTGTTTCAGATTGTTGGGTATAGAGTTAGTAGAGAAGGATAGGTTTATGAGTTTGGAGATGAAGGGGGATAGGTCTCTCGCTGCATCTTTGATGATCTGGGCAGGGCAGCTGTCCCCTTTGCAATTAGAAGGTTTGAGGGATGCTATCATTTTTTGGACTTCCAGTATAGTAACCTTTTTGAAAGTAAAGCCAGAGGTGATATTGGTGGGGGGGGGTGGATATGCTGGGGGTGGATATGCTGGGGGTGGATATGCTACGGGTGGAGGAGTTACTGTTGGAGAGTTGTAGTTCTTTGGCCTCCATTTTAGTTTGCAGGCCAGTGATTTTGTTGGCCAGGGCATTTTGGATGCTCATGCACCAATGTTTGTCTTTCACACAGGTGTCTGTGGGTAGGTTGGGATTTTCTAATTCCCTCAGAATGGTGAAGAGTTATTTAGCAGAGGAACCTGCCTGGTCTATTCTCATATTGTAAGCTTCCTTCTTAGTACGGATTATCTCTTTTTTGTAGTGGGTGGATATGGTCATGAGATTGGTTTTATTTTCAGTTTATGGGGTTGTTTTCCATATGGTTTCCATTTTGGCTTTCTCTTTTCTGAGAGTTTTGAGTTCAGGAGTGTACCAAGAATTCAGGTGCGCTCTAGGTTTACCTTTACGTGACTTTAGTGGGGCCAAAGCGTCAATGGCGTCAGCCATAGCGTCATTGTAGGTACTGACTAGGAGGTTAAGGTCAGCAGTGACTGGAAGCGAATTCAGGATGGGGAGAACCAGTGGTATGAGGGTGTCTGCCGTGATGTTGTGCTTGTTTCTGGTTAGGCATGCTAGCGCTTGGGTGCATTGTTTGTGATTGGGGTTATTAGTGCTGATATCAAATGGTATGAGGAGATGGTCCATCCGTACAAGAGGTTGGGGGGCTTTGCAGATAATGTTGCAATTGTGGGCTACAACCCAATCAATGGTTCTGCCTTTCTGATGGGTGGGTAGTGTGTTGACTTGAGTATAGTCATACTCTCCGATAGGGCACTAGCGAGGGAAGCAACAGGAATGTCGTTAGGGTCATTGTACCCTAGATTAAAGTCTCCTAGAATGATATTTTGTGAAAGAGGTTTGGAATTCTCGGCTATTAGAGAAGTAATGTCTTCCTCGAAGGTGCCTGTGGGACCTGGGGGGTCTGCATATTAGTTGCAAGGTAATTGTACTCTTGGGGGTGGTTTGTATTTTGATGGTGTGATGCTCGCATGATTCTAATGGAAGGGAGGTGATAGATCTGAGGTCGAGTGAGGATTTGAAGATGAATGCAACACCTCCTCCTCGAGCGTTGGTCTATCCGCTCTAAGGATAGAGTAGTGATTGGGAACAGCAAGGGTTAGGTAGGGTCCTGCTGCCTCATGTAGCCATGTTTCAGTGGTGGCGAGGAAGTCAGGATCTGCTGAGAGGATAATATCAGCGATTTCAGTGGGATGATCCACAAGGGATCTGACATTGAGTAGGGCTCCTTTTAGAGGAGCAGTGTTATTAGTGTTGGTGCTATTTTATTAATATCCCTAGTCAAGGGTATTACAGGTGACTTTGTAAATGTGGTGTGCAGTCTAGAGGCAAGTCTGTTATTGCGGGTAGAAAGATCGGGGTTGGCTGTGGGCCTGTGTCCTGGTAGTTTGGGCTGGTTGGTGTTAGTATCAGTGTGGTTATTATCAGAGGTGCTGGGAATGTTAGGTGGGTTGTTTACTGGAGTGTTAACCAATGTGACGCTGAGTTTAGCAATGTGGTGTCTGTGGACAGTATGGGGGAGAGGTGGTAGGGTAGGCAGGAAAGGTGTGGGACAAGGGATAGGGTGGTGTCTTGGGCAGCCGAGTTTGGCTAGTCTATTGCTAAATGATATGTAGCTGTTTCCGCTGCAAGGTATATTGTTGTTCAGGACACAAAAAGGGAACATGATGAAGATGAGCCAGAGGAGCACAATTGTGAGTACTAGGTGGTCTGGGCTGTTGAGCTGAGGACAGATATATCACTGTGGACTGGGTGCTGGCAGGTAGGCACAGTGGGCCTCATAGGTAGAATCAACTTTGCTATCACAATGCAAGAATAGGCTAGTTCAACTTTGCTATCACAATGCAAGAGTAGGCTAATTCCACTTTGCTATCACAATGCAAGAATAGGCTAGTTCAACTTTGCTATCACAATGCAAGAATAGGCTAATTCCACTTTGCTATCACAATGCAAGAATAGGCTAGTTCAACTTTGCTATCACAATACAAGAATAGGCTAATTCAGCTTTGCTATCACAATGCAAGAATAGGCTAGTTCAACTTTGCTATCACAATACAAGAATAGGCTAATTCAACTTAGCTATCACAATGCAAGAATAGGCTAGTTCAACTTTGCTATCACAATGCAAGAATAGGCTAGTTCCACTTTGCTATCACAATGCAAGAATAGGCTAGTGCAACTTAACTATCACAATGCTTGAATAGGCTAGTTCCACTTTGCTATCACAATGCAAGAATAGGCTAATTCCACTTTGCTATCACAATGCAAGAATGGGCTAATTCCACTTTGCTATCACAATGCAAGAATAGGCTAGTTCAACTTTGCTATCACAATGCAAGAATAGGCTAGTTCAACTTTGCTATCACAATGCAAGAATAGGCTAGTTCAACTTTGCTATCACAATGCAAGAATAGGATAATTCCACTTTGCTATCACAATGCAAGAATAGGCTAGTTCAACTTTGCTATCACAATGCAAGAATAGGCTAATTCCAGTTTTTGCTATCACAATGCAAGAATAGGCTAGTTCAACTTTGCTATCACAATGCAAGAATAGGCTAGTTCAACTTTGCTATCACAATGCAAGAATAGGCTAGTTCAACTTTGCTATCACAATGCAAGAATAGGCTAATTCCACTTTGCTATCACAATGCAAGAATAGGCTAGTTCAACTTAGCTATCACAATGCAAGAATAGGCTAGTTCAACTTTGCTATCACAATGCAAGAATAGGCTAATTCCACTTTGCTATCACAATGCAAGAATAGGCTAATTCCACTTTGCTATCACAATGCAAGAATAGGCTAGTTCAACTTTGCTATCACAATGCAAGAATAGGCTAGTTCCACTTTGCTATCACAATGCAAGAATAGGCTAGTTCAACTTTGCTATCACAATGCAAGAATGGGCTAGTTCAACTTTGCTATCACAATGCAAGAATAGGCTAGTTCAACTTTGCTATCACAATGCAAGAATAGGCTAATTCCACTTTGCTATCACAATGCAAGAATAGGCTAATTCCACTTTGCTATCACAATGCAAGAATAGGCTAGTTCAACTTTGCTATCACAGTACAAGAATAGGCTAGGTCAACTTTGCTATCACAATGCAAGAATAGGCTAGTTCAACTTTGCTATCACAATGCAAGAATAGGCTAATTCCACTTTGCTATCACAATGCAAGAATAGGCTAGTTCAACTTTGCTATCACAATGCAAGAATAGGCTAGTTCAACTTTGCTATCACAATGCAAGAATAGGCTAATTCCACTTTGCTATCACAATGCAAGAATAGGCTAATTCCACTTTGCTATCACAATGCAAGAATAGGCTAGTTCAACTTTGCTATCACAGTACAAGAATAGGCTAGTTCAACTTTGCTATCACAATGCAAGAATAGGCTAGTTCAACTTTGCTATCACAGTACAAGAATAGGCTAGTTCAACTTTGCTATCACAATGCAAGAATGGGCTAATTCCACTTTGCTATCACAATGCAAGAATAGGCTAGTTCAACTTTGCTATCACAGTACAAGAATAGGCTAGTTCAACTTTGCTATCACAATGCAAGAATGGGCTAATTCCACTTTGCTATCACAATGCAAGAATAGGCTAGTTCAACTTTGCTATCACAATGCAAGAATAGGCTAATTCCACTTTGCTATCGCAATGCAAGAGTAGGCTAGTTCAACTTTGTTCATAGATTAAGCAACAAGATATAAGGCAATATAGAGTAGGGCATGGGTAAGCAAGCAAATAACATCATGATATATTCGAATATTGAGGCAATAGGAGGCAGATAATGTTTATAGAGTACTTGGGCATCTGTGTGGGTGGAAATCCTGAGTGGTAGCCACAGTTAAACAGTATGTCAGAGTTAC